>NW_022589728.1:17921419-18478919 GCF_004348235.1 Phoca vitulina
TGCTTTTTAAATTTGTATTTCTTAATCATATGTGAGTTTGTGTCTTTTCATAAAAATATTGGCTGTTTCCTTTCTATGAACTTATACCATTTGCAGAATTTTCTACTGAGTTTCTGGTTTTTTAACTTCTGAGAGCTAATTTTATTTTTTTAGATTTTATTTATTTACTTTTGTGAGTGAGAGAGAGAGCGAGCACGTGATCACGAGCAGGGGGAAGGGCAGAGGGAGAAGCTGACTCCCTGCTGAGCAAGGAGCCCGATGTGGGGCTCGATCCCAGGACCCTAGGATCATGACCTGAGCCAAAGGCAGACACTTAACTGACTGAGCCACCCAGGCACCCAAAGCTGATTTTATATAAAGGAAATTATTGCTGTGACTATCTTATATGTTGTGTCCCCCCAACATACCCCCCCGTTTGCTTTTTGTCTATTTGCCTTGTTTATGATTTTTTCATAACATAATTTTTCATAAAAGAATTTATTTTTATATAGTCAAAATTACCCATCTTTTCCTTTATGGCTTTTTGGGTTTTGTTTTTTCTGTATGTGTGTCATGCTTCCCCTTGCCATCTTTAACCCTCCATCTAATTGAGCTAACCAGCCAGAGAAGACATTCCTGACTTCTACTGTCTACATGCATTTCCTCAGCTATTATTTCCCATCAACTTTATGAGCTGAGGGGAACAGGAGGAAAAGGCAAGGGAAGTTTGTTGAGGGCAAACACTAAGCCAGATGCTTATCACAGTGAGAGACCTGAAGCTAGGAAATGTGTTTTCCAACAGGACTGGGGGTAGAACACTAGAATGCCTAAAGCATCCAGGTAGGTAACAGGGCAGGCAGTCTCAAGCAGGTAAGAAGCAGACTCTCAGGGGCGCCTGGGTGGCTCAGTTGGTTGGGTGTCTGCCTTCGGCTCGGGTCATGATCCCGGGGTCCTGGAATCACTCTACCCACAGTGGATGACATCGGAGAATTATGTCAGCACTGCAGCCTTTCTCCCTGTCTGCCCCTTGGCCTGACTCTCCCCTCTGTTACCATTTAGAGTAAAACTCTATTTAGAGGCCTCCAATCTTGGCTGTTCTTCATATAGGGCAACTTTTGGAATTTCAAATTTTATTTTCTCTTTTAATAAAGTTTGAAGTTTAGGTCTATTATCTTACTAGGGATTCTGAGTCAGTTTTATGACTTCAAAGGTGAACAATGACTTCATTCTAGGAGTCTCCCTTTAACCAGAGGTCCTTAATTCAGTGAGTAGGAGAGCCTGCACACTACTAAATCAGTTTAATATTTAAAAATATATGATCCCCGGGGCACCTGGGTGGCTCAGTCGGTTAAGCATCTGCCTTTGGCTCAGGTCATGATCCCAGGGTCCTGGGATGGAGCCCCACATCAGTTGAGCCCACATGGGGCTCTGCTCAGTGGGGAGTCTGCTTCTCCCTCTCACTCTCCCCTCTGTGCTCTCAAATAAATAAAACCTTTAAATACATATATACATATGTATATATATGATCCCCTCCTCTTGTTAGTAAACTACTTCGTGCCCCAAGGAAATTTGCTCACATAGGTGTCCCCCAACTCATCTCCTATTAGGAAGTGGGATTTAGGTTTTTATCTAGGATCTATTTATTTTTCCACCTCTTCTGGCCTCCCCATTCCTCACTTCCTCAAGTTTGACTAAAGGTGGATCTTGAGTAACATGCTCTCTCTCCTCTCATCATTCATTTTTGCAGGAAGCTCTGCTTCCTTTCACCAAGGGAAGGGAGAGCACTAATGTAATGAGTGTGTATCCCTAGAGTGGCCGTAAGTCTGGGTGGGGCTTGCATGGGTTGGGGGAGGGGGAGAGAACCAGCAGTTACTGTTGGAGTGACAAGAAATTTCTGTCTTGAGTCAAGCCATTCCCAATCACTCTAGACATTGTCCAGCTTCTGGCATTGGCTGTCCGGCCAGAGAGGGAAATAGAACCACCTGGGTCTAGTCCTCCCTGAGACCTCGTGTGGCTGCTCTCTGGACCTCTCAGGTCAGGTGTAGCACAGCATCAGCAGCTTTTTCTTGTTCTGGTCTTGTCCTCAAGTCAGGTCTTTTGAAGGCAGTCTTTCCAACACTTCTAGAGTCTGACTGGTTTCATGGTGGAACTGGCCTCCTCTTTCTGAAAGGAGGCTTTGGAAATAGCTTCCCACTTCCCACCTTTGTTCCTTCCCTTGACTCTCCTGTTTCTGCCATGGCACACCACCTTTTCCACTTGGTTATGGCCTATGTTTCAAGACAACTCCGGCATAGGGGCTTACAATCAGCAGGAGAGACAGGTGTGCTGCACACAAAGGAGAAACAATCTTGCACAGGCCTTTTTTTTTTTTTTAAATACGACTTAGTTTTTATTTTTTATTTTTTAAGATTTTTATTTATTTATTTATTTGACAGAGAGAGAGACAGCGAGAGTGGGAACACAAGCAGGGGGAGTGGGAGAGGGAGAAGCAGGCTTCCCGCCGAGCAGGGAGCCTGATGTGGGGCTCGATCCCAGGACCCTGGGATCATGACCTGAGCCAAAGGCAGACACTTAACGACTGAGCCACCCAGGCGCCCCTAAAAAAATACTGAGTGGCTGGGTGCCTGGGTGGCTCAGTTAGTTAAGCATCTGCCTTCAGCTCAGGGGATGTTCCCAGAGTCCTGGGATGCCTTTGGCTCAGGTCATGATCCCAGGGTCCTGGGATCGAGTCCCATTTTGGGCTCCTTGCTCAGCGGGGAGCCTGCTTCTCCCTCTGCTGCTCCCCCTGCTTGTGCGCTCTCTCTCTGTCAAATAAACAAAATCTTTAAAAAAAAATACTGATCCACATGATATACACATCTACATAAAGCATTAAGATGCTTTCTTTTCTAATAGGACACGCTTAAGATTTTTAAATTGACTGATTTCAGAACTTACTGGAAAATAAGATTGCTCTAATCAATTCTTATCTAGACCTCACATTGACCATAAAAATGGAGTCAAGTGATTTAAGTCCACCTCCAGAGCTCCCCGTGGACATACTTCTTGGTTCTGAGAAGGCAGGAATGCATGAGTTTCTTCAGTAACATTCATAGGCACAGGAAATGACTATTGACATAATCTTTAAGCCTAATAGTTAAGATTATTCTTCAGTTTATAATTTAAAAGCTTCTGACAGCTGAATGCTATGGTAAAATTTATAATGAAAGAGTTTGAGTGATTGAGGTATATTTCACTGAGCTGGTTTCTCTTATGAGTTGAAACTAAGACTTGTATAAACATAGGAAGGGAAGCCCTTCCCAGGCTTATGTAGTTAGGCAAGAATACTTAATGTCCCCCATTCCCAGCTGTGCTGCAGTACCATCTGTGCTGTACTCAAAGTTTATAGGAAGCAAATCTATAGGATTTAAGGGGCGTTTTTCCCCCAGTAAGACAGTCCTATACTGCTACCACTATGTAACAGAAGTACGTATTAATTTCTTTGAGATACACAATTTTATATTTCCCTAGTGTTCCTTTTAAAAATTGGGAATCTTAACTTTTGGATATTTTTTAAGTTACAAGAACAAAAACAAAACTAAAAAAATCAAGTGTACCATGGAGCAAGATAGCATTAGTACACTATTAGTTATAAGTCATTTGGGAAACTGTAGATATCACATCCTCCAGTAAGGTTAAAAAAAAAAAAGGAATTTGGGGTGCCTGGGTGGCGCAGTGGGTTAAGCGTCCAGCTCTTGGGTTTGGCTCAGGTCATGATCTCAGGGTCCTGGGATTGAGCCCCATGTTGGGCTCCATGCTCAGCGGGAGTCTGCTTGGGACTTTCTCTCTCTACCTCTCCCTCTGCCCCTCCCACTTGTGCTCTCTCTCTCTGTCTCAAATAAATAAATAAACCTTTTTTAAAAAAATAGAATTTGTTACCAGATTAAAACAATATGCCAATGCTCGAAGAGTCCAAGTTCATATCTTTTCAAATAAAATACACGATTGATATAACCTGCAATAACCTATGCCTGGTTAGGAAAGAGCATTTGGATTAAGCCATCCTCTCAAAGTAAGATATCTAATATATAAATTTGGATCAGAAGCAATCTGTTTGATTTATAATTTCTTTTCCCTGCCAGCTAAGAATACAATTTGTGTGGAGCTAATAAGCACCTTTTCTTATAATTACGCCAAGTACAATTCATGTGTTGATTTTTAAGGGAATCATGTAGGCCACTGGAGAAATGTTTTGTCTGTTTGGCTTATTTCCTCAGAATGACACTATGATACCCCAAGGCTTAAATAAAAAGATTAAATGATGTGCTGGAAAATATATATACAACTACCTCTCCCTCTCCTACTTTCGCTTTTCTTGATAATAACTGGTTAGTTGCTTTCAAGAATATAAAATGAGGACCTGGGAGAGAAAGAGAAATTATTGAATAATTTAACCTAAAAAGCAATTTCAACTCAAATAATGACTGGGTGTTTCAGTAAGGTCAATTAGCATTTATTTTCTTTTTGCAGTTTCTTCTAAGTTTAAATAAAGTCTCCATGAATAGATAAGAAAACCACTGTTTAGGATATCTATAACTGCAGATTGAAGTAGTTGGGCCAAATAAGCCTTATAAAAATGCAAAACCCATCTTTATTACCAGGTAACGTGTGAATAGATTTCCCCACCCTTGTTCTTTTTTTTTTTTTTTTTTTTTTTAAGATTTTATTTATTTACTTGAGAGAGTGAGAGAGAATGAGAGAGAGCATGAGAGCGGGGAGGATCAGAGGGAGAAGCAGACTCCCCGTCGAACAGGGAGCCCGATGCGGGACTCGATCCCGGGACTCCAGGATCATGACCTGAGCCAAAGGCAGTCGCCCAACCAACTGAGCCACCCAGGCGCCCCTCCCCACCCTTGTTCTATATCCCAAACACCCTCTTCCATTGCAGGACTTTTATTTTCCATGTAATCCCTTTTATTATTAAGTTTTAATTTGTAAAACAGGTATATATATACTTTTAATATAATTATTGATGCATAATCGACATACAATCAACTGTACTGTATTTTTATAATCAGAAAAGGAAATAATATTTTTAAAGTCTGTTGGAACTGGTTATGCTTCTAAAAAGGCACTTCCCTATCCTCTAAAATTTTCATTACAGAGGAATTTAAATATATGTCATATTGCTGAGAGCTGAGTGAAATGATGGAAATTTAGGATTTCCCTTGCAGATTATAGGATAATACTGTGATCCAAATATACCTCCCCTCCCCAGTCCTAATATATACTCCATTAAGGGGAGCATGGTGAAGAAGCTAATGCCAAATAGTTATCTATCTTCTAGAAAGATTTCAAATGTACCTTAAGTACCTAAAGTCTTTGTTAAATATCCCCAGAGACAGATGCAAATTTAACAGACTAAATTAATTTTCAAATTAATGCTTTATTTTAGTAATACCTTTATCTCGACCGTGCACCATTAATTAAAACAGCATGCTCCTTTGAACCTTTGGGTGAAAATATGCAATTTCTCCCTTGAGATTTTCCAATCTACCAAAAGCTGTTAACATATTTAGCAATTTAATGAAGTGTTATGAAAACCTAGGACAGAAATATACTTCTTTGGCATTAAAACATTTCTTTTCTGTAAGTGGACAAGAAGAAATAAAAAGTAATACTGCCAAAGGCAAAGCTTAACTATTTAACAGGATGATTTAGGAAAGTCTGGCAATTCAACAAAAGTCATTAATTTTCCCCCAATTAAATGCTTTAACAACTGTAGCCAAATAGATCATTATTAGCAAGAAAACCATTTTTCTGAAACTCTTGCTATCAAATGTAGTATTTAGAGTTCAGTTTCAGGTAACTTTAAAGAACTTTGCTTTCATGCTTAAGATAAAGATTAGTCATAGCACTTTTTATGGAAATAACTTATAATAGTGAATAGCTGAATTCATACCTCATTTTACATTTTATTCCTTTCCATGTTATATGAGTGGGTAAATATATTCACAAATATTTAAATATACAAACATTTTTGCTACATATTAATATGTAGAAAATTTTTTATTATATGCCTTTTCTTTTAAAGACATGCTTTGGTCACATTACTAGGAGTATTCACATTAAAATAATAAAAATTACAGGCTATCAGATATGAGCTGAAATATGGTCACGTTCAGCTGAATCAACTGAGTGATGGTTTTTGCCTTCAAATGGTCCTTTACCTCATTTCACTGGCAAAAGTTGGAAGAAAACCGCAGTGAGGAGAAAAATAAAATGATGGTTCAACAGCTATATTAATCGGTTCAACCAAGTCCATTAATATACTTTCCTATTTGCTAATCTTGGATCAAATTCAGCTTCTTTAACACTCAGTTATTGAGAAATAAATGAACTTTACAGTTGGAAAGAGGAATAGTAAAGATGAGGAGAAAGAGAAGAAAGGGAGTTAAAGACATGACAAGAGACCTGTTTTGGGATTCAGTGCGGTCCCTGACAGACATTTCTCCTTCATGGCTCTGACCCCCGAGCTCCTGTTGAAACCGGAAACGGGCACAATCAGGTAGAACAGCTGCTCCCTGGGTACCTGGTGTGCAGTGTTGGGGGAGAGGCCCACAGCAGAGGACCTTCCCAATCGTATGTTCACGCTGCGGCAGATTCAGGGCGATATGCTCTGGCCTGATTGAGCTCAGGGTAGTCAGTGTGTGTCCTCAGACCCCCTCAAGGTGCAGATCAGTGCCAGAATTCCCAAATCAGACAGGTTTTCTCTCCTATTTCATAATGGCCACGTAGGTAGATTGTGAACAGCAACTGACAAGGGGGAGAAGGAGCTTAGGCAAAGCTGAGACTGGGAGGGGTTGACTCTCTGTAAGGTGGCTAACTGTACCTGCTCATCTAGTCCAGGACCTGAAAGAGGGTGGAGCGGATATGGAGGGGCCAGGGAGGCGGGAGAGGAACCCTGCTGCCCAGTGACACTCGTCTGCTATTTACACTGGGCTACAGGGATTCCCAAAGCCTTCCACAATTTGGAAACATAATAAGATATTTCATAGTCATCTAGGAAGGTGGCCAAGCCCTGTCCAATACAGCAAACTCGTCTAATACTCCGAACAGGTTTTCTAAGAGGGAAAAATAACTAGTTGTAGAAGTTACTGCAACTTCCTAATACCTCAACAATCTTTTCACACATCTTTAGCTAAAACTGAATAAATGATCTCACACCTTCCAATTGAAATGGCTTCTCAGACCAACTTAAGCATAAACTGGTTTTCACAAAAATGGAATATTGGTGCCTTATTTTTTTTAAACTATCAAGATTATTGATAGATATCAGCTTTTCAGGGTGTAATAGATACCCTACAGAAAATGTGTGCATTCTTTGGATATATACACAATTCTTTGATTTGGGTGCTTTTCTTTTTTCCAATAGTTTTTCTTGCACTATACAGTAGTGAATATCTCTCACAACGGATAGATGAGCTGTGTATTTTATACAAGACTGATGACTTCATTCCACATTTATTTAGATTAGACAGATAAATCTGAACTTCCCACTATGGATTCACATGCAAACTTTCAGGAATGATGTTTGTTATGTCTGATGTAATAAATACAGACTGATTTCCTACTATTTAAAAACAACGGACGCCACTTTCTACCAGCACCCATCAGGGAGAAGCCTAAGGCTGTGAGTCTGTTGTAGTACTGCCATGATTTGCTTTTTCTCCAGACACAGAATGCTTCAGAAACTGACCAGTAGCACCGATGTATAATCTTGATCGCATGGGCCATTTCTGAAAAAGAATATTTAAACAAGAATCCAAAAATTAGTATCTGTGACAAATAGGTCTGTATTAGTAATATTAAAAATTCCAAATGCCTCAAAGCAAATGCAGTATCATGAAGCTAGTAACAATGATAATGGTGAAGTCGAAGGAACAACATAAAACAATGTTTATTAATGCTAGCAATAAAAGTAAAAATATACCAAGACTTTGATTATAACTGTATAAAATAATATGGGTGCATGTGGACAAGAACCTTAAGAAATCATGGAGAATGAATATAGATAAGCAAAGGAAAATATATCTATTAACAGTGTTTTAAAACTAAATCTAAAACAAAATATTTAAAGATTTTTTAAAAAGTTATACATGGTAAATATTATATGTTCCCACTTGTCACAGAAGTACAATGAGAAGTGACTAACTCAACTATTTACACTTTATCTAGGGGGCACCTGGTGGCTCAGTTGGTTAAGCGTCCCAACTCTTGGTTTCCGCTCAGGTCATGATCTCAGGGTCCTGGGAATGAGCCTCGCGTTGGGCTCCGCGCTCAGCACAGAGTCTTCTTGTCCCTCTCCCTCTGCCCCTCCCCCTGTGTTCTGTCTATCAAATAAATAAATAAAAATCTTAAAAAAATATTTTATCTAGCTAAAAGCAGTATCTCGAAGTTGCAAATGTTATAATGTTTGGTGTTATGTGGATAAAACATCCAAAATAAATGTCTGGATGTAGCAGCATCATACAGCATTAACCTTTCAGTAATTATTGCATTTGTATTCTGATTGTGAATTTTCTTTTTAAAGATCTTATTTATTTATTTTTAATTTTTTTTAAGATTTTATTTATTTGACAGAGACACAGCGAGAGAGGGAACACAAGCAGGGGGAGTGGGAGAGGGAGAAGCAGGCTTCCCACTGAACAGCGAGCCTGATGCGGGGCTTGATCCCAGGACGCTGGGATCATGACCTGAGCGGAAGGCAGACGCTTAACGACTGAGCCCCCCAGGCGCCCCTGATTGTGAATTTTCTGAATTCACCTTAAAAGTGGACAACCTCTCAAAAATAATATAACTTATTGCCAAATAGACATGATGATAAAGAAACATATTACATAAGTAGTACTTTCAGAAATTTTTCTTAGGGAGGGGTGTCTGATAATACGTTAGTTCTAAGGTCCTTGTCAGAGAAATACTACTTTTATACAAAGAGAAGTCTTTAGACTAATAAAGTGCAACTCCCAAAAGTCAGCAATGGGATCCCACACTCTTCGGAGAGTAAATGCTGCAGTGAGTAGCAGGCTATTTTTATCACCGAACATTCACAGGCTCACTGCTGGTTACGCAGCACCATGAAATGTTCTTAAATGCCTGACAAATAATCTGCAGTGCTCAAATAGAGATACAATTATTAACAAGGTAAAAGACCCTAAGAACTTCAGATTCTTAACCCAAGCTCCATATTAAAATCACATGGAGAGCTTTAAAAAATACCGATGGCCAAGTCACACACCACACCAATTAAATTGGAATGGACCTCTTTTTGCAGAAGCTGAGTAGAAGGTAGAGTCAGATTGTACTTCTGAGTGCAGTACTATCACCTAAACTGGCATTCCAGATGTAAAATGTAGCTATAAGGGATAGTTAAGTAGGCATGTGATACCATCCAGGAAGCCTCTGTTCTTTGCAACCAACAAGAGTCCTAGTTTTATGCCTCCAGATATAATAAGTGTTTGCTCTCATGCAGTTCAGGTCCATTTTAGGGTCCTAAATTCAGATTATTCTGGCTGGAAATCTATACTTTAAACACAGCTAAAATATAAAATTTGTGTTACTTAGAATTTAAAATGATCTACTCCTGTATAATCTTCCTATAAATAACCTTGTACTTTATATTTGATGCAGTAATAATAACACTGACACTGTGCTACTTATTTTTGCATCCATTTCAGGTTTTTTTAAAAAATCACAGATGTGCATTCTTACACATTCTGGGTGTATCTCTGGTCCTGTCCTTGGGTTCTTGCCATGGGTTGATAACCCCAGTTTTGGAAACTGGTATGGGGTTTTTCTGATACGTCAGGAGCTGACATTGTTAGATCAGATTCCAGTCCTGCATTATACTGAAGAACCTTGTGCCATAATGCTATGGACTGAATGTTTGTATCATATGTTGATGCTCTAACTCCCAACGTGATGGTATTTGTGGAGGTAATTCAAGCTAAATGAGGTTAAAAGGGTGGGTCCCTCATGATGGATTAGTGGTGTGTTTTTTTTTTTTAAGATTTTACTTATTTATTTGAGAGACAGACTGAGAGAGAGAGTTGGGGGAGGAGCAGAGGGAGAAGCAGACTCCCTGCAGAGTAGGGAGCCCTTACTGATGTGGATGTGGTACTCTGAGGATCCTGGGATCATGACCTGAGTGGAAGGCGGACACTTAACTGACTGAGCCACCCAGGAGCCCAGGTTAGTGGTCTTTTAAGAAGAGAAAGCTTCTGGGTGGCTCAGTCGTTAAGCGTCTGCCTTCAGCTCAGGTCATGATCCCAAGGTCCTGGGATGGAGCCCCGCATCAGGCTCCCTGCTCAGCGGGAAGCCTGCTTCTCCCTCTCCCACTCCCCCTGCTTGTGTTCCTGCTGTTGCTATCTCTCTCTCTGTCAAATAAATAAATAAAATCTTTAAAAAAAAAAGAGAGAGAGAAAGCTTTTTTTCCTGAGAAAGAAGTAAGTTGGCCAACCACAAGATAGGGAGAGAGCTCTCACCAGGAATTCAAATGGCCTGTACTTTGATCCTAGACTTTCCAGACTCCAGAATTGTAAGAGAATAAATTTCTGTTTTTTAAGCCTTCCCATCTATGGTATTTTATTATTGCAGCCCAAGCTGACTAATACTTGTAGTTAATAGTGTAGGGCTAAAATAATCAATTTCAAGTGTAGAATTTTTGGCATATTATAAACCTGTGCTTCTCAATCTTTTAAATTCCTGCCTCGTATTCATGAGCATAAAAATCTCATGCTTAAACTTCAGATGTAATTTGAATATTCCATATGAATTAAATATATTTAAAACAAATAAAATAAACATTCTACTGAATGCTCCCTGGTATTTCTGATATGTGCTACTTGGGTCCTGCTGTATTGAGAATCACTCTAAATCATGCAACCAAATGTGGAGACAAATGAAGGCATCTGTTCCTTGGTGGGACATAAGTAATTAATGAAGCAAACTTAAAAATGTATATGTGGATTTTTGGGATGCCTAGCTGGCTCAGTGGGAGGAGTGTGTGACTCCTGATCTCAGGGTCATGAGTTTGAGCCCCACATTGGCTGTAGAGATTACTAAAAAATAAAATAAAATAAACTTAAAAAAATGTGTATGTGAATTTTTGCCTCATTTTTCACAAACTTAATGATAAAACTTTAAGAACTGTGTACTTCGATTTTCCAAAAGGCTTCTAATGATTTTATTCAACTGAATTTAATGTATATATGTAGTTTTAAGAGTCAGAAATAAAATGTAAATGAAATATTGGTTAGGCTGCATGTTAGTATTATGCCACAAAAGCTAGTTTGACTGTTTTACATTTCACCTTTCAATGGAATGTTTTAACATTGTGTAGATTAACACAATCTTGACCTCTATTTTACCTAATAAAGTTTATTTAAAACCATAATGTTTCATGAGGCTTAGAACAATCTAGCAAAGTCATAGGATTAACCGAACTGAACCTGAAAACCTTAAAAAGGCACTCTTGGATTCTGGAGTTAAATGACCCCAAAATAACAAAACTTTGTATTTTATTTTTAAGATTATTGTATATGTATATTATCAACAGTGATTCTCCAGGGATAATGCAATTAATAAAGTCATCTGTGCTTTTCTCCAATATAAGAATCTGAAATATATCCCGGTTCTCTTGAAGGATCACTGCCCTTTGGTACGCTGGTGCTAATCAAATTGCTCACATCCCAAAGGGATGAAAACTGCTGTTTTAGGTTATGCCCCAGGATCCCAATCACTTTAACCTTCCAGTTTCATTTGAGATACTCTTAATGTAAATTCCCAAAAATGTTAAATCTCAATACAGAAAATAAGGACTGATGACTCAAAATCATGGCCTTGAAATATTTGTTTACAGATCTTTAATAATCAAAGACATAGTAATACTATGTTGTAAGGCAGAAAAAAAAAGTCATCTTGGAACACTTTTTAACTATGGGTTACAACACCCTTAGTTAACTAAAAATTAGTACGATCAGAATATTTTTATTTCTTTTGCATTAGATTTATCAAAGATAGACTTAATACTTAAGCATTTGGTAATATCCCTTAAATAATGTGTTACAGGTGGTTTCAATTACGTGTATGAAATCTCTTTCCTCTAAACCTCCAAAAGCACATGGTTATAGCTCTCTTATGTACACAGAACATTATCCTTTACAGTACATTATTTTATTTTTGTATTTGTCTCTATTATATATTAATTTAGGGCAGGGATTGAGTCTTACTCTTAATTGTATCCACTCTCCTAACAGTGCTTTGCACACAGTAGACACTCAGTAAATGATTTTAAAACAGACTAGTCACTTGTTCAACCATCATCAATTTCATTTTAAAGAGGTAATCTTTGGCCTTGTTTCATTATCCCTAGAATTGTCTTTTAAAATCAAAACAATTGATTTGAGGACAAATGAGATTTAATTTTTCTTAAAGGAGTTATTAGACTACAAAAACATTTGGTGCCTGAATCAAGTACAAAAAACAAAAAACTCCTGTTAAGCTTATTTTTACATGAAAATTATTAACAGTATTTATTCAAAAAGATACTATAAGAAACAAAGGTGAAAACAATTTGATTTCTTATCTCAATCGTATCTCCTACAGAGGCATTTGACAGATGCTTTCTGTATTAAAGTCTACTTAATGTTAAACTTTTTTAGAATATATGAGAAATGTCAAGTCAAAAGCAATCTAATATTAATGATATATTTGAATATCAATCTAATGCAGACTGTAGAGCAAAACCCCTAATTAATAATGAATGACTTTTCAGCAGAGATTATATTATATAGCACAAAGATATAATGAGGTCTATCATAATTATAAACAAATGATAGTCCAAATTTCTATATTCAAAATAGCTTGCAGCTATCATCATGTTGATTATATTTGCAAAGTAAACTGTTAAACCTCACCACAGAATTTTAGTTTCAGTTAATATTAGAGAGTGTACTTTACTACGTTTCAATGATGGTTATTCAATAATTTATTGAACACTAATATGCTTAAGGCTAAGTCCTGATTTTGTATTTATATGTGTGGCAAAATATTTCAGAATGGTAGAACCAAAAATTTGAAAATTTATGTTTAGAAAATACAGGGAAAATAATGAATTTTGAACAGAAAGCCATATTAATGCTGGATTTTGAAACAATCAAATCTAGGCAAGAAGGACAATGCAGAGTCTAAACACTGCAATATAGGTAATAAATCATAACCGTATCCACCATGCTAAATGAAAACCCTGACCATTTTACCTACATGTAATGTAATAAATTCTACAAAACGGATTCTAGGGGCTAATTTTGCACATTACAGAATTTTAATATAGTATGTAATCGGCTTGATTAACATACCCCAATCTATTGTGAAAATTACATAAATACATTATAGTTTTTCTAACATTCTAGGTAACTGCCTAATCCATGATAATTAACCTTTATTAAAACGGACTGAAAATTTACTCCGCAGAATGGCAGAACCGTCTCACTTTGTTCTTAACCAGTTTTACAAAAAAATTCCAACATGGTTTCCTGGATTATTTAAGGGGCGATAATTCCATCACCCCCTTTAATTCGTGAAACTTTTCAACCATCTGATAAAAACCACGATGGAAATGTAATTATGTAAATTTAAAACTCTCAAAGGCTCATAAATGTAAATCTGATACTAAAAATCACTAGAACTTGCCAAAAACCCCAACAGGCACTCCCAAGAAACTTCTCACCTAGGAAAGGCATCATGTAGGCTGCATCCTGTAAGTGGAGTAGGACACCCCTACGACCCAAGCCACTTCGGGTTTAAATCCGCTACCTGGGAACAGTTACGGAGTAGCCTTTTGCAGTGGGGACCTCGCTACCGGTGCCCTTGCGGGCCAAGGTCGCTCTCCGGATCCGCTCTCCGGATCCGTTCCCCGTCTCACCCCGAGGGAGGAGTGAGAGCTCCGCGGCATCTGCTCAGGCGGTGGCCGACCCGGAGGGTTAAGGTGCCCAGCTCCCCCGCCCAGCTCCGCAGGCCGCCCTGCCTGCCTACCTTGACAGGGTGTAGGTAGCCGTCGCCGCGCAGGGCGCCCAGCCCAGCGTCCGCCGGCACCTCGGCGTCGTCTTGCAGGCTGCGGGTGAGGTGAGCAATGTAGGTGGTGGCCAGCAGCAGCACGTCCAGCTTGGACAGCTTGGTGTCCGGCGGCACCGACGGCAGCGTGCGCTGCAGCTCCAGGAAGGCGTGCCGCAGAGTCTGCACGCGGCTTCGCTCCCGCGCAGCGTTCGCTGC
The DNA here is from genome assembly GCF_004348235.1 of Phoca vitulina. Taxonomy (NCBI): domain Eukaryota; kingdom Metazoa; phylum Chordata; class Mammalia; order Carnivora; family Phocidae; genus Phoca; species Phoca vitulina. Next base: position 17,935,709 of record NW_022589728.1, read on the forward strand.
AGCCGGCCTCCCGCCCCCCGGGCGCGCACTGCCGCCCGGGCCCGCGGGTCCTGGCCCGGCCCTGCCGGGGCTCGAGTCGCGGGTGGCGGCAACCGGGGGCGCGGTCTCGTTGCTAGCGATCAGGGGGCTGCCTGCGGGGCCGTCGCGGTCCATGGCGGCTTCCCGCACTGCGTGCCCTGCAAAGGACCCAAGGCGCGGTGAGACCCGGCGCCGGTCGGGCTTAACCCGGGGAACCGCAGGCCTCTCGCTTCAACTGCATGCCGGGCCGGGCCATCGACGTGGCTCGGGGCGTTCTCAGAGATGAGGTCGTTTTGCCTGGGGCGTGTTTACCTCCCCCCGTCTTGGGAGAGTTGTGGGGCCTGACAGTTCCTGGGCTTAGAAGGTTCAGGAGGGGCACGGTGCCGGCTTTACTTTTCAGGGACAAATTAAGTGAAAGGGCTATTCTACCGAGGAAGGAAGATCTTGGAAGCGGAGCTCCGGTTCGGAACTTGTTTGCACTTCTGGAACTTTATGCGCCAGCCCCGCGGGAGAGATGGGCAGGTCATTCTCACGGGCGCAGCCGGAAGCCCTGGCCTTGCCAGGGTCCTCATTGCCCACGCGGGCAGCCCTCGCACCATTCGTTCCCGAGGTCAGGGTTCCCGGGGGTGACGGCGGGAGCTCATTCTAATTTCTCCGGGAGGAGAGGGGACCCCTGACCTCACCTTGGACCTAGGCACCCGCTATCCTAACGAACCTGGGGACCAAGCGACGCGGCTGGGGTCGGACCGAGGTTCTCACCTTTCCTGGAGCGGCCGTGCAGGGCTCCGCTCCGCTGCAATAGCGGACCAGGAGCGTCGAGCTTGGTCTGAGTGGCCAGGGCCGCACAGGTCACTCCATCCTCGTCCAGCCGAAGTCGACAGCCGCTTCTAGGCCCTGCTGGGCGTGCCTTTTATGCGGTCGCCCCCGTGGCCAGGCGTGTGTGGGCCAGACTCGATGTAGGGCTGGGACAGCGGGACCCGCCGAGGTCCGCACCCACCTGAGGGGCTCTGCCAGGGGCTGAGAGTCATTAATCAAATGGCCCGGCGGGGCGGGGCCATAGGGGGCGGGGCGTCGCCATGGCCCCGCCCCCCGCCCCGTCCGGGTTCGCCCCGAGGCGTGACTACAGGCGCAGCACGTCGAGCGTCGGCTGTGTTGAAGGCCCGCTGGGCGGCCTCGCGAGTTCCCTCGCGTTTCCGTCACGGGTCCGGCCTGAGCGCGAGCGCCTCCCAGGCAGGCGCCGGGCTGAGGCGGGAACCCTGCCGTTCTGCCGAGCGTGACTTTTTTCTGAGGAAATGTGGAGTGTGTCGCTGCGATGCGCTAACCTATTATTCTACCACCAAGGTAAATGTTTCATGCTGCCCTAATTGAAGCAGTAGTCCCTCCACCTCGGTACTCCGTGACCAGTTTATAGCCGCTCGGAGATAGTGCGCCTACGGGGATATTTGGAAGTTCCCAAACCGGAGTAAACGGCCCTGGGATCGCGGTCGCTTCTTCCCCGGGGGCGCGGACCGTTGCGGGTCGCCTCCGTCGCACACGCGGGGCCCCCCTTTCTTTCGTTTTTTGGCCCTAAAATTCGTCCTGGCTCCGCCCCCCCGCAGGGAACTCGCCTGAGATGTCTTGCACTTGGGGGCCCATGGGAAACGTGGCCTGCAAGCTGTCCGGTGAGGGGCTCTCTCCGAGGCTCTTTGAGAGCTGATGCTGGCTCGGCGCCGCTTGGCCTATTCAGATACCGACTGGGAAGCGCTGGGCCCGGGACGCCCCCAACCCTGTGGCTCCCGCGGGTCCTGGGCCCAGGGCCTTCAGAGGTGAAGTCTCAGTGGACGCACGATAGTTTCTAGAACGCAGTTAGTATGTCCTTGAAATAATGCCCTCAGTTCGAAGAGCAGGACATTTAAAAATCTTTGGAGTCAAGACAATATCAAATTTAAAATATCTTTGATGAAATTGCTCTTATATATGAGACGTAATTTCTGTACAGTAGATTTTTAAATTGGAACTATTAAGTAGTACATAGTAATGGTGACAACTTGCATTTTAATATATCATTCTACACTTCAGGTATATAAGTGAATCAGAATAATAATCTTCAGTTCCCGTTCAATAACTGTAATTAGATTTACACTTTAAAAAAGATGGACCAAAATACCATTGGCTCAAAAAGGATTACTTTCTTTTGATGAATGAGGAAGAACATCTTTATTTTCTCAGTAAATTGTATGTAATGAGGCAAAAACAATTGAAAAGCAATGTTTCAGATGCCATAAAGAAGCAAATCAAACCACTTAAAGGTTTTTCTTTTATAGTGAGATACCCTAGAGCTACAAACTACAAAAGATGGTATTGCCTGGTAGTATAAAGGTAAAAAAAACATACGTTTCAGATCACTTAAGGCTGAATTTATTCATCTTTTTTTTTACAAACAAATTTTCTTTTACTTTTGTTCGGAGAAGGTGAAATTCAAGTATATCACTTTTGTCAGCAAGCTTTCAGATTCCTTCAAAGAGGGATACCTGTATTAATAGAGAAAAAACACAGGAATATTTCAAAAATGAAAATTACCCAAAATGGGAACAAACATACAGACTCTAGGATACAATAGTAGAGGTTAATGATTAGTCACCAAACTGTGTGAATCTTTTAAAGGAAGCAGAAAGATTCCTTCCCCCACCCCCCACCCCCAGAGTAGAGAAGAATGTGGAAAATCTATGTGTTGGGAGAAGTGTGGAAATAAGAATTTTGGAGGGAAGGTTGGCTGGGCTAGGGTGAGGCAAATGCCTAGAGCTCCTTAACTTTTGCACCCTTGGCATCTCACATGCCTCACCCTAGCCTAGCCTGCTAAAGCCTCCTGTTAAGCGGAGGAGGTGGGGTGGAGGTGGGGGCACCAGGGAAGCTCTTCACTGATAACAGAGGCTGGAAAGTGGACATCTATATTGCCCGGTAGTCAGGTTCAAACGAAAAGATTGGTGAAACAATACCAACCACTTCGGGCCACCTCGTCTTACCTGCTGCCACTCTGAGCAGCCTCTCCGAATCCTTTCATGATTCTAGAGTAGTCCTATTCCCGCAAGAAGCCATTATTTGCCATTAAGTTAAAAATAGAAGCTTGGCTTTTAGAGTCAGTGACCCGAATTCAAGTTCCAGCTCTGCCTCATGGCCGTTGTGTGACTTTGGGCCCCTCTCTGACTGGGCCTCTCCAATGCTCATTTTCCCCGGCTATAAAATGTGTCTGATCATATTCTTATCTCAGAGGGTTCTGCTGTTCTTAAAAATTAAGGTAGTGAATATTCAGGTATCAAAGTAGACATTTTAAAATGGGGTAAATAACATAATTCTTAAAAATTAGATCTTACATAACTCTTGTTCACAGAGTAAGCCATTGACAGAATTGAGACTAGAAGTCACAAAACCTAGCTTAGATTGTTCTTAAAAACCCTTTGTTGCTTACCACTATTGCTTTTTTTAAAGGAGGGTGTCCTAATTTCAGAAGGGTTCCTTGACAACGAACTGCAAATCAAAGTCTTAATATTATACCTCCATTACTGATACGTAGAAGTTTATTTTGCATATAAAATGAATTAGACTGAGGTTAGGTTTAACACAGCGTAATTAAAGGCATTTAGAGCTTTGCAGATGAGTTTATATAAGATCATCCCAGAGTTTTGTAACTAAAAATATTACCTAAGTTTTAAAAACTCTTGAGGCACATAGAAGATTTGTTGTTACAACTGTTCAAACATAACCTTAGCAGTGGTGAAAGCAAGTTATTTTTACTGTTTTTAAAGTTCACTTTTTAACTCAAAGAAACCTAATACTTCCATATTCTAACTAAAGATAGTAGGTATTATAATGTACAGTGAACATTTCCCAGTGAATTATGGGTCCCAGAGATTCACATTCCTTAAAAGTATCTGAAACTAAGGCATTCTAACCCAGCTACACAGTTATTTTTATAGTAACAAAAGAGATGGATTGACTCTATGGACAGGGCTTAGGCTTGAAAGATAAATAATCAAGTAACAATTTGCTTTCTTCAGTGTACAGTGCTCTACAGTATTCTCAGTGGATGTTATTTACAATATGTAAATGCATTTAATGTCTATTTTAAAATTACTAAGTCTCAAGCACCTCCTAGCATGTTTGAAAAGAGAGGAAACATCTGTCAGAAGTATTTACTGTGACAAACACAGAAAGAAGCAATCGTGTACACTTTTTAATAACATAAATTATTTTTAATTGAACAGTGAAGGCATTTGTTTAGAATCAGCCATTAAATAAAAAATAGCTTTGAACTAATCTTTAATTAAAGTGTACATCGATAGTATCAAGTTCAGTTTGAGGGTCAAAAACAACGTCAATGAGTCTGACTTTTTCCTCCCTGTAGGGAAAGCAGGCTTGTATAAATATACATGAGCACAGACTGCACACATTTATAAAGGAGGTGAAAAACATTCCCCTGTCATTGGACAGATGTTGCTTCACTGTGTTCACGTAGGATACAGGCACAGCTCCTAATGTGTAGAACCTTAAAGGAATATGGGGCACATACTTTTATCATTTTGGAAGAAGACTCTAAGCTCTTTTATACCTCTGAGCAATAATGTAGACTATAGGAGACACGTCTGTTGATGCTAGCTCATTCTCCCCTTAAAGTAATTAAGGGAAGGAGTTGCTTTAATCAACTTTTTAGATTTTTAGAATTTATTCTTTGTGGGTTTTTTTTTTTAAGATTTATTTATTTGAGAGAGTGACAGAGCACTTGTGCGCGGGGGAGGGGGGGTGGGCAGAGGGAAAGGGAGAGAGTCTTAAGACTCTGTGCTCAGTGCAGTGCCCAACAAGGGCCTGGATCTCACAATCCTGAGATCATGACCCTGAGACCATGACCTGAGCCGAAATCAAGGGTCAGAAGCTTAACCAACTGCACTACCCAGGCACCCTGAGGGTTGGGTATTTTTTTTTTAACACTTTAATGACCTTCTACTTTATTCTCATTATCTCCTAGCTTTATGCTAAATTAGTAAAATGTTAGTGATAAGCACACCCTAAAAATCTATATCAAGAGCTTAATGAAATTCCATATTGGTCACCTTTTATTAAAGAGAGGTAGAACTGATATTCCCATTTGGTAAGAAATCTTTTATGATACCAAAATGATATTTTGGCATGACTTCAGTAAAAATGTTACCTGAAGAAATAATTTTTTTAAATATTTATGTAATATTTTTCACATTATAAAACTGAAGACTTGGGATTGAACATAATTGACTTCACGGACAGTGGTAAAAGCAGGACATTCTTATCTCCTTACAGGAACCTCTCTATTTTGCTGGCTTCTTTTTTTTTTTTTTTTTTTTTAAAGATTTTATTTATTTGACAGAGAGAGACAGCGAGAGAGGGAACACAAGCAGGGGGAGTGGGAGAGGAAGAAGCAGGCTTCCCGCGGAGCAGGGAGCCTGATGTGGGGCTCGATCCCAGGACCCTGGGATCATGACCTGAGCCAAAGGCAGACACTTAACGACTGAGCCACCCAGGCGCCCCTATTCTGCTGGCTTCTTTTAGAGCATCCTGTCTTTGCAGTACATAGTAGTTAGAGACTCACTTAGCTCTGTATTTAGTGTTCCTAGTTAGGGAAATGAGGATAGAATGATTTATTTGCTGTTTTATCAGTGCAGTCCTAGTGATTAGAGCTTTGCTTGGGGCTATAGAATATGCAGTATGTGCCACAGTTCACAACTGATCTAACAGTGTGTGTGTGGTGATGTATAGAATTTACCAACACTGTTTTCTGAGTCTATGTTCATTTTTTATTGTTTTCCTTTCCACCTTGATGACATATTAGCAAGACCTTTCAAGATGCTTGGCAAAGAAATGAAACTAAAGAACACTGTTGTGGAATTGACACTAATTATGTAAATCTTTTAAGAAACTACCAGGGTGATCTATGGATAGAGTGGTTCAGGTTTTGATGGTAATGGCAACAGATGTAAGCAGTTAAGCAAACTCTCACGCAGCTTCTGTGTTTTTTGTTTGTTTTTGGTGAGTGGAGATGAGCTCAGACTCCATATCCTTTTTCCTCTCCCTGAATAAAGCATTTTCCAGGCTCACAGGACCCTTTCTCCCTTATGCCTCCATCGCAACAAGCCTAAGCCACTCTTCAGGGAATGGGGGTAGGACAGTGCAGCAGTGGTGTTCATAGGTCTTCTTTAGGTTGGCTCCATTAAAGAATGCTAAGTCACCATCCCTTGATTGGACTCTGCAAAGAGGGTCTCACGACAAACTTATCTGGCCTTCAGCAAGCAGTTCTGGGAAAAAGGAAATCTATTCTAGAGTATGTACACTGGCTCTGATTACTTTCTCAATGAAATATGCTGTTGCCCCCTTCATTATATTGTAATAACTACTATGATATGAATGGAAAGATCAATAGAGCAATTATATTGAGTATAAATGAGAAAAGCTTGAATGAATAATTTATAGGTTGTATTAGGATCTGGTTTATAATTCTCATAGCATTTATCACACTCCACAATAATTGTATCACATTTGACTCTCCAACCAGCTTGTTGTAAGACCTTTGAGATCAGGAGTATCTCATTTGAGTTTTTATATCCAGTATTGCCCAGCATATGGCAGGTACCTATTAGTTTTATGAATAAATGAACTTATTTTCTGGTATGATTTATCTTTACATTGAAGCAATATCATTTTTTAAAACTAAAAAAGCAGTTTTCTCCTTATCAGGAAACTTAGAGCTGATTCATATGGAGCTACATTATGCATATACTCAAGGTTTAGAATAGTGACTCTTCAACTAATTTATTAGATCCTAAACCCCTTTGAGAATCTAATGAAACTTCTCCTTCAGGGACACCAGATTAAGAACCATTGGTCTGGAGAAGTGGTGAAAGTAGCCTACCTCTGTAATGCTCTGGGTTGCCCCTCCTATCTGCTACTAGATACCCTTGGCATAGTCATCTATTCATTAGTGGACCACCTATCATCAACTAGGCCTCAGGCTCCTTTGATATGACCCCTACTCATTTAGACATCTTTACCTGCTGCTTCTGGGACTGTCCTGAGTCACTTGCCCTACCTCAGTGAGTATATCTAGTCTGTGACTCCCATCTCTTCTTGAACTAGTCATTCCATCACTGTGATTATTTGGGCAGACCAACAATGAACTTTTTTTGGGCGGGGTGGGGGTGCTTTGTCAAGAATTGAGACCCAAGAACAAGGAGACAGTTGGAGGGCCTCTCTCCCTCTGTGTTGTTGACAGGGTGTCCCATCTTCCCGAAAAAGATAAATCACAAATATTTGAAAGAACCTACCCCATATCTTCAATAATTTTAGGATTATATTCTTGGGAGCTTTCTGTGGATGCATTTCCATTTGGAAGGTATCTCTGTATATCAGAGAAAAAGACTCATTTTGGCTTACCCACCTGTGGGTAATAAACAGGAACTATGTGATGCATTGTTTCAAATTTACTTGTAGTATACAAAGATAAAAGGTTCTGCTTTGAGGGCACCTGGGTGGCTCAGTTGGTTAAGCGACTGCCTTCGGCTCAGGTCATGATCCTGGAGTCCCTGGATTGAGTCCCGCATCGGGCTCCCTGCTCGGTGGGGAGTCTGCTTCTCCCTTTGACCCTAACCCCTCTCATGTGCTCTCTCTCATTCTCTCTCTCTCAAATAAATAAATAAAATCTTTAAAAAATATATTTTAAAAAAAAGGTTCTGCTTTGAAACTAATAACTAAATTGTAAACATAGACTATGACAGCATTAGACAATCCAAAATTATAATTTATGAAATGGAATTAAAGTTAAATAGATCCAAAATAAGACCAATTAAAAACTTAATATCCCAGATAAAGTATCACAGACTTGCATTCTGCTGTTCTGAGTTTAGTTTTTCAGAGTGTTTAACCTTTAGGGAGTAGATTAGTTATGTATAGTTTTTGGAGTGTGTTCATACCTTTATTTTGAAACTTAACATTCCACATCATTTCCCTATTGACAGATCCTCCTCCCTTTCCAGCAGTTATTTCCCTTTAAGTGGGGACTGTTTTATTCACCTCTAATTCCAGTGTCTAGCATAGTCTTGTGTACATCCAAGGTGCCCAATAAATATTTATTAAATGAATAAATCAATGTTTCCATGGAAGCACTACAGAAGTATATGCTAAAAGATATGCATATATTTTGGATTTTGTTTAAGTATTTGATTTTGTTTCCAAATTTGAGTTATATAGTTATGTGGCTATATTTAGGACAAGATTTTTTATCATAAGATCCTTGAAGTCTGAAGTCATAATCCGCATAAATCTTGTCATAATCCCCAATATACAGCTCCAAATTCATAAGGCTATAAAAAAATATGTAAAAGGTCAGGAAGTACAGAAATTACTATCTTCCTAAGAATTCCTGTTCACTTATAATGTATTTGGTTGTACAAGCGTATCTTTAAATGGTTCATCTTGGCTCTTCTAAAGACCTGAAGGTATATTGTAGATTTTAAAAATACATAACATATCTCCTAGACTTTAATTCATGCTTTCCATTTCTTTTGAGCAGTAATAACAGAGCCTTAGTATAAAGACCATAGTGTTAATTTGTTGGCCACATACCCAAGGATAGAGTTATCATGTGCTACATACATGTATCCACAGATGTCACTGATGTTAAGCCTGAAAGGCTCAGAACTGTGTCATTGTGTTTGGATGGGGATGGCAAATGTGTAGGAGGAGACAGAGAAGGATCTCTACAAGTGGCCAAGGGAGAATAACTAAGTACTCCTGAGGAAAACTCAGATAATTTTCTCTTGCAGCTAATCAGCTTTCAATTTCAATTGTATTTTAATTGACCTTAGAGATTATTTTTCAATATAGTAAATCATATAATCTATTAGAATACTTAAAATTTTTTTTATATTATCCCATTTTCTCTGTACTTCCTTTTTATTTATAAAAATTATTTGTTTACAGTATCATGTTTACACATCTGCAGATTTCCCTAAATTCCCACCAATCTGAAGTGAATTTCTAAGTAGAGGAGACATCATTGTCCTTATATCCAAGCGCAATTCAGCCAGTCATTGCGAGAGTGGTCACTAAAAGCCAAAGCTGTTTGATGAAGTTAAATAATTTTGATTAATCACTGCTGTCTTTGTGACGTTAGACAAGTTATTTCATCCTTCTAAAACTCAGCTTTCTCATCTACAAAATGGATATAATAATAATCTTTGCCATAGGTTATAATGATTAAATGCAATGATGTTTATAGATCTCTGAAATGTTTAGTACAGTAAAAATTACCTCTCTTTTCTTCCCTTACCCCTCTTTGCCTCCTCCACTAGAGTGCTTTCCATTTTAAATTATTAATGGTTATTATAATAGCAACTATAGCAAGGTATGAAATGATACTTCTGTACTATGTAACATTCTATATGGCTTTTAAAAAATTTGTGCTAAAAACATTAAAAATTTTTTAATTAAAATTATAACTTTTTAATTTTAATTCCAAATAGTTAGTATATGGTGTTAGATTAATTTTAGGTGTACAATGTAATGATTCAACAATTGTATACATTACTCAGTGCTCATCATGATAAGTACATTCTTTAATTCCCTTCACTTATTTCACCCATCTCTCCACCCATCTCTCCTCTGGTAACCATCAGTTTTTTCTCTGTAGTTAAGAGTCTGTTTTTTGGTTTGTCTCTTTTTTTACCCCCTTGCTCATTTGTTTTGTCTCTTAAATTCCACATATGAGTGAAATGTTACAGTATTTGTCTTTCTCTGACTGACTTATTTTGCTTAGCATTATACTCTCTAGCTCCTTCCATGTTGTTGCAAATGGCAAAGTTTCATTCTTTTTTGTGGCTGAATAATATTCCATTGTATATATACACCACATCTTCTTTATCCTTTCATCTATCAGTGGACACTTGGGCTGCTTCAATAATTTGGCTATTGTAGATAATGCTGCAATAAACATTAGGGTGCATGTATCCCTTTGAATTAGTTTTTGCGTATTTTGGGGGTAAATACCCAGTAGTGTGATTACTGGATCATAGGGTAGTTCTTTTTTTAACTTTTTAAGGAACTTCCATATGGTATTCCACAGTGGCTGCCTCAGTTTGGATTCCTACCAATAGTGCATTTTTTCTCTACATCTCTGCCAATACTTGTTTTTTCTTGCATTTTATTTTAGCCATTCTGATAGGTGTGAGGTGATATCTTATTGTAGGTCTGATTTGCATTTCCCTGATGATGAGTGGTGTTGAGCATCTTTCATGTGTCTGTTGGCCATTTGTATATCTTCTTTGATGAAATGTCTGTTCATGTCTTCTGCCCACTTTTTAATTGGATTATTTGTGGGTTTTTTTGGTCTTGACTTGTATAAGTTCTTTATATTTTTGGATACTAATCCTTTCTTGGATATGTTATTTGCAAATATCTTCTCCAATTCAGTAGATTGTCTTTTAGTTTAATTGTTTCCTTTGCTGTGCAGAAGCTTTTTTTGTTAATGTATGTGGTAAGAACACTTAACATGAGATCTACTTACAAATTCTTACGTGTACAATACATTATTTTTGGCTGTAGGTATAACTTTGTACAGTAGATCTCTAGAGTTTATTCATCTTGCTTAACTGAAACTTTATGCCCATTGATTAGTAACTCCCCATTTACTCCTTCCCCCAGCCTCTAGCAACCACCATTCTACTCTTTGATTCTATGAATGTGACTATTTTACATAGCTCGTATAAGTGGAATCATGCAGTATTTGTCTTTCTGTGACTGGCTTATTGTATTTAGCATAATGTCCTCAAGGTTCATTCATGTTGTCACATGTTGCAGAATTTCATTCTCTTTTAAGGCTGAATAGTATTTTATTGTATATGTATCTACCATGTTTTCTTTATCCATTCATCTGTCAGTGGACATTTAAGTTGTTTCTACATCTTGGCTATTGTGACTAGTGCTGTATTAACACAGGAATGCTAATATCTCTTCAAAATCTTAATTTCCGTTCTTTTGAATGAATACACAGAACTGGGATTGCTGGATCATATAGTAGTTCTATTCTTAAAATTTGATGCACTGCCATACTGTTTTTCATAGTGGTTGCACCATTTTGTATCCCCACCAGTAGTGTACAAGTTTCAGATTTCTCTACATCCTCACCAACTCTTGTTGTCTTTTGGTTTTTTGATTAACAGCCATCTGACAGGTGTGTGGTGATTCCTCATTGTGGTTTTGATTTGCATTTCCCTGTTGATTAATGATATTGAGCATTTTTAAAATATACCTGTTGGCCATTTGTAGGTCTTTGGAGATATGCCTTTTCAAGTCCCTAGCCCATTTTAAAATCTGGTTATTAGTTTTTTTTTTCTCTTGAGTTGTAGGAGTTCTATATATGTTTTGGAGCCTAACACCATATCAGATGTATAGTTTGCAAATATTTTCTCCCATTCTGTAGATTGTCTTTTTACTCTGTTGATTATTTCCTTTGCTGTGTATGAGCTTTTTAGTTTGATGTAGTTTACTTGTTTGTTTTTCTTTTTGTTGCCTGTGCTTTTTGGTGTCATATCCATGAAATCATTGCCAAGACCAATGTCATGAAGATTTCTCCAGTGTTTTCTTCTAGAGTTTTACAGTTTCAGGTCTTACGTTTGAGTCTTTAATCCATTTTGAGTGGAATTTTTTGTATGGTGTATGATAAGGGTTCTTTTGCATGTGGATATCCAGTTTTCCCAACATTTGACTGTCCTTTCCCCACTGTGTATTCTTGGCACCCTTGTTAAAAATCAGTTGACCATTTATGCATGGATTTATTTTTGAGCTTTCTATCTATTCTGTTTATCTGTATATCTGTCTTACCTCAGGACTACACTGTTTTGATTGCTGTATTTTGTAATATATTTTGAAATCAGGAAGTGTGATGCCTCTAACCCTCTCAAGGCTGATTTGGCTATTTCTGGTCTTTTGTGGTTCCATATGAATTTTAGAATTGTTTTTCAATTCTGTGAAAATGCCATTAGGATTTTGATAGAGACTGTACTGAATTTGTTAATTGCTTTGGGTATTATGGACATTTTAACAATACTAAATTTTCTAGTTCATGAACATAAGATGTCTTTCCATTTTTTTGTTAATTTCTTTCTTTAGTGTTTTGTAGTTTTCAGTATACAATTCTTTTTTTTTTCTTACCTTACTAGTTAAATTTATTTGTAGGTATATTTATTCTTTTTTGTGCTATTGTAAATGGGATTCTTTTCTTAATTCACTTTTCAGATGGTTTGTTGTTACTGTATCTATAATGGCTTTAAAGATTGCTTTTGGTAATTGTTAGTGGTCACACTAGATTATGAAGAAATTAATAAGGATTTTATTGAGAAAATCAAATGACAGTGTAATTTTTAAATTATAAACTTTAAGGCACATTTTAATTGTTGTTTTGTAGAATTTCATTGGAGAACTTAAAAATAAATTAACTTACTTGTTTCTGAAGGAGGAAGGATTTTTAAAATCTATTAAGATGAAGGAAACTACATTATATTTAGAATAGGTTCAGTTTTTGGGTGAGGGCTGGTGTTGAATTCTATGAATACTTCAGTATTAATAAGGTACTTTGGTGTCCTTGCTATAATTCTGAAAATATGTGAAATACTGCAATCCTTACCCTCGGTCTGGTTCTGCTCTTCAAAGCCCGCCAGGAATAAACAGAGGAGAAGAAATGCTGCCTGTCCATTTTATAGATTTCAGATCTTGAAAAATTCACATTGCCAACACAGCATCATCACTCATGGGTATACTGTCAGTTCAGAAAGTCCCATTCTTTGAAACGATTTCCCACAGTTCATATTCAATGGACATGATATGGCAAAATCATCAGAGCTCCATGCCTTTTTACCTTTGCTTCTCATCACCTCAACCTCCTTATTCTAGAGTGGCAGAACTCCTAGGATACGGTATCCATGCATGAAGCCTCACTACACTATTGTAGTTTCCCTTTCCTTATTCCCTTAGTCTAACCCCTTTCTACAATCCCATCCTGTTAGCTGTGAAATAGGAGGACCATTAGCATTCAAACACTGTCATGGAACAGAGGAAGAGGTTCATTCCAATGTTGTGGACTATAGAATTTGTGATGAATGAATTCTAGGATGCTAGCAAATATGGTAAAGATTATTGTTACATGTTACACTTGGCTACATTTAGTTGTATAAGTTAAGCAAGGGAAGTTGACCTGTCCTTTGTATTGTAACCTTAAGCATATCATAAACAAAATATTCAACTGTTGGGGTATGTATGTAAGAAAAGGGACAGGCTACAGAGTATAGGCCACAGATGTGGTTGTCATACATTTTTATTTTGTATCCTGATGGAAAATGTGATTTTTGCACTGCTGCTAAACACATATACTAGTGACTTAGGTTTCACAATTTACATAGCTGATTGTTGTTTCACCATTTGCATAATTAATATCATGCACTTTTGTCAGCTATTAAAATTATGCATTTTCCTCCACCCTCACGACTCTGTTTTCATAGCTGACACAGTCAAACTCAATATGAACCAAACACAGCTTTTGTTGACAGTAGCTACCACTTTCATATGTAAACATTACAGGTAAAATTTCCTAGAAATTGTAAATAAGTTAAAAAAAAAAACCCAAATCTTAAACAAAAAATTCTAAATAACAGCCTCTTACTTCTTGGCATTTTTTGTTGTTGTTGAGTAGAATATTCTCTCTTTTAGTAGAAGTGGTTAACTAATGAATGACAGCCTGCTTACTTAGTTTGAGTTACCTGCATCCTCGGTTTTAGTATTCCTTTTCTTGCTGATTTTCTTGGCATCTTTGGATGCTTTCCAATTTATTAGGAATTGTCTTTCCATATTTTTAATTTCTTTTCCATCGAGAAATTCTATAGAAAAATATATATGTTAAAAAATACTATATATAAATATATAGATAATATATATATTTTTGGTTTAAGGCACATGAACTTAAATTACACCAGAGGCCGAAATAAATATCTTTTAAAAATACCTTATTTATACAACTTCTTTGTTTTTGTTGAGCTTTTACTTATTTTTACTTATTTTTTTTCTGATTTCAAAAGGAATATGTGCTTATTATAAACAACTGAAACATGGTGAAAAAAACATAAAAAGACTCTGTAATTACTATCCATAACTCTCCTTACCATCACTGACAAAGATAGTCACTGTAAACAATTTGATGTATGGTTTCCCTTCTAGGGCCACATGTAAATTGTTATTTTTTAAAAACAAAAATGTCATATTCAACAAAATTTAGATATTATCTATTAATTTCCATATTATGGTTATTATTCTTAAGAAAAAGCAAAATATATTTTATGTTAAAGTGAATAAGAAATTTTGTACATTTAGCGTGGTATTTTAAAAGCACATACATTAATAATGCTTATTATATCCTAGGCTTAACCAGCTGAGCCACCCAGGTGCCACTATTGTCTCCTAGGACATAGGATATGATAGGGACAACCCACAAAGCTGGCCTCTTGGTTCTATGAAGATTTCAGCTATGTTTACATTTTGTTCCTCTAAAAAAGCTTTGAAAATTGAGCATCTTAAATTACACAAAATAATTTTTGTATACTGTAAGATATTTGGAAAATACAAAAAGTGGGAAAAGAAAAAAATTAATATTGCCTGTATTCTACAACCAAAAATAATCACTAAAACCCACTAACAGTATATTTTTAACATTTTTTTGTGTTCTATCTACGTATGTGTGTATATTATATAAAGTTGGAATTCTCTGTTTATATAGTATTACATCCTAATTTTTATTATTGTATTGTGATCATTTTACCATGTCTTTCTTTAAACACAATTTTTAATGGTTGATAGTATTCCATTGTATATGTATATATACTACATATACTATAAAATATCAAACTATTCCTTTATAGGACATTTTGTTTTATATGTAATTACATGTGGCCTTCATTTGACAAAAAGACTATCTCTTTCTAACAAAATTTGCTATATAGTAGTTTTGTAAGGTAATTACACATTTTTCTTTCATTATCCATGTAATGTCTTCCACTGGAACCCAGAATGAGAAAAGGATGTAGTAAAAATGTTTAAATCATGTTCTTACAGGGAAAGTGACAGTATCCTGATACTGATTGTACTACTGAAAGTATTAACATTGCCATTTAAATATGATCCATAATATTGTTAGATCCTAAGTACAAAATAAAGTGATGAAACTGGAAATATAAACTTAGAACCATAAACTCTAGAAGTATAATTGTTTCCATATATTGTCCCATGTACTTATTTTAACTGAAATTAGTACTCTCCAAATTATAATGTAAGAAATTGGCTAAATGTTTTATTATCAAGCATCTTTGTACTTACAACTTTATATTAAAGGTCATTCTTTTATGCTTAGTTTTCCCAATCACTTGGTTTTATTGATATCTTTCCAGATTGTTTTTATTAGTAATTATATAATTTATTAGTATTTTTGGGTGTTATATGTGTAAATCAATACATATTTTTAAAACATCTGTTATAAAGATAAGGAATGAAAATCCAAATCTTTTACCATGATCCCTTTTTCCCCATGTTTATGTTGCAGACAGAGCTGAGAAATGACTAGGAGACGGTGCCTTAGTAAGCCTGATTTCTTCTTTTAGGAAATGATCAGTTAGAGGTGGTTCAGGAGGGGAAGCCAGGTAATGGACATAAGATCAAAGACCCATGAGTTTTTTTTAATGAGTTGTTCTCAACACAAAATTTATTTCCACTCAGGCTAAGTAAACCAAATGTGTGGCTTGTCATTCTGTTTGGTGAGGACTGGGTTACTTACAAAACATGTCTCTCCACAGTCCTTACTGGGACACATCAAACCAGGTCCTCAATTCACTTTTTGTTTTTGGCTTTGCATTTAGGAAAAAAAGGACATGAAAATAAGACAAGCTAGGGGTGCCTGGGTGGCTCAATAAGTTGCATGCATCTGCCTTCTGCTCAGGTCATGATCCCAGGGTCCTAGGATCGAGCCCCATGTCAGGCTCCCTGCTCACCAGGGAGCCTGCTTCTCCCTCTCCCTCTGCTGTTCTCTCTCTCTCTCTAGTGCTCTCTCTCTCTCAAATTAAAAAAAAAAAATGTTAAAAAAAAATAAGACAAGCTAGAACCAAAGAGGAAAGACTGAAAGGACATATACTAAAGTGTTAACAGCAGATTTATGGTGGGATTATGAATGACATTAATATTCTTTTCTGTATTTTCTGCATTTTTATGAGAAATGTGTATTAATTTAGGGGTGACTGGCTGGCTCAGTTCGTAGAGCATGTGACTCTTGATCTCTCAGGGTTGTAAGTTCAAGCCCCACATTGGGTATGGAGCCTACTTAAAATTTAAAAAAAAAGGGAAATGTGTGTTAGTTTTATAATCACAAAATATGTTTAGAAAAGATTTATTTTAAAAAAATTTTGACTAAATCCTGTTTATTTGGAAATCAGTACCTTATCTCCACATTCTTTACTGCATCACCCACAGTACTATATAATGAGAAGTGTTCCCAGAAATGGTTCCATGAACATAGTAAGATTCTTTTCTTTTTTTTTTTTTAAGATTTTATTTATTTATTTGACAGAGAGAGAGACAGCGAGAGAGGGCACACAAGCAGGGGGAGTGGGAGAGGGAGAAGCCGGCTTCCCGCCAAGCAGGGAGTCCAATGCGGGGCTCGATCCCAGGACCCTGGGATCATGACCTGAGCTGAAGGCAGACGCTTAATGACTGAGCCACCCAGGCGCCCCAACATAGTAAGATTCTTAAGCATCTAACATTAGTTGTATTTACTCTGCTTCCTAAGGAAAGTGGATTAATACAATTGTGTGTGGTGGGCAGGAAGGGAAGGAGATGGAGAGTTGAGGGAATGTGCATTGCAGATTCATCTGCACAACTTACAAAAAATACACATGACTGTTTTCCTGGTGTATTTTCTGTTTCCTTCCCCTGGCTGGTGGGGTCAGTGGTGGTGGGCAGGGTGTGACCCTTGCATATGTATTTTGAAAAATCTTGGATTTTTGTGATATACCCTTTGTCAACCCCTCCCTCCCCCAAGA
Organism: Phoca vitulina; assembly: GCF_004348235.1. Lineage (NCBI taxonomy): Eukaryota > Metazoa > Chordata > Mammalia > Carnivora > Phocidae > Phoca > Phoca vitulina. The sequence goes on from NW_022589728.1 coordinate 17,952,853, forward strand.
GAACCACTGCACTAGCATCATGATTAATCAAGGTTTACTACAGCTATGAGTTTTGAAATGGTTTTGCCATGCATTAGTTTTTATACCCAAGTATAGCATGTCACAGAAGTTCATATATAGGAAACTCTTTCATGAATCTCCTTTGTGAGAAGGCAGTGCTTGTCTCTTTAATGTTGTATGACTTGGTCCCTAGTGAAGAGCTGTGGTCCATTACCCCCAGTATAGTGCATAATCAGGCTGTTTTTATTTCTAAGGATCTCATAAAGGGACTCCCTACCTTGCTCCCCTTTCAAATGAAAGGAACCCTGTACGTTCTTAGGGCAACTGTCAAGCAATGAATACTTTGATTAATTTTTATCTACAGATCCAAGAACTAAACAGTCTCTTGGGATCTTCAGAGGATTTGTGCCAATGAGAATTTGACAAAAGGTCAGCAAGTTCTACACATTTTTAAAGAAAGGGTATGTGGTGCCTTAATTATTTCTGAACAGCAGATATTTTTCATGTTTTATTTCTCAATTTTAACTTTTGCTTTTACTTAAAATATTGAATTTAAAGTTGACTATTTTCATAGAATTCAGACATCATATTTATATTTTTCAAGGCTTGATGTTAAATTAACTAAAAAGTTAACCAGTTCTCTTTCTCTAAGAAAATTATATTAATACAATATAAATGTATACCCAGTGATTTGGACACCAGTATCAGTCTGTCTCTGTATTTAGGTTTGAGACAAACAGGATTTCCATTTAGATCCATTTTCCACAGCTTCATCAACTTGTCCAGTAGAAATTCCAAATCCTATAATTAGAGAAGAAAAAGCAAGACACAAGTATTTCATAATCATCAATATTTCTTTCATATCAGTTAACTGTTTTTAAAGGTAATTACTGCTTTCTAGCTCTAATTACTGCTTTTCTAGGTACTTAGAAGGTGTATCATAAATCTTTTTTGAATAAAATGGTCTACTATACTACTAATCGATCTTGTACACATCTAGGTGAATAACTTTTCTTTAGAATAAGGTGGTAAGAATTACAAAGTTAATGAAAATTCTGAAGAATAGCAACAGGCAAACACCTATGATTCTTCCCTCTGTTCTCCTCAAGCCAAGACCAAAATTATAGGATATAAGGGAAAATTAAGAAATACAAAGTATAGATTAATTAATACGTGTTCTTAATTACAAAGCTAAAAGTAATTGGCAATGCATTGCTTGGTATTTTTATTCCTGGTATCATTTCCTCACCTTCAAAGCTTGATATCTTTCAGCCTTGTACATCTATTAACCTATTTGTACTTTCCATCTTATTCTTTCCTTGATCCATGTTTCTTGTTACTTAGATATTTCATTTTTCCATTTTTGGAAAACTTTCTTTTGATAAGACTGCATTTATTCTTTAGATTTTAGAAAATCATTTTTTTTTTTTTTTTTGGTTTGTTTATTTTTGGTTTTTAGAGGGGGCAGGGGTAGAGGGAGAGAGAGAATCTTAAGCAGTCTCCACACCCAGCATGGAGCTCAGTGCCGGACTTGATCTCATAACCCTGAGGTCATGACCTGAGCCTAAGTCGAGTTGGAAGCTTAACCGACTGAGCCACCTAGACGTAGGCGCCCCAGAAAATCATTTTGTTTGTTTTTTTTACTATGAGCAGGTGACAACAGTTCCATTCCACATATTAAAAATCCCCACAAGGAGCACCTAGCTGGCTCAGTTAGTGGAGCATGTGACTCTTGATCTCAGGGTAGTGAGCTCAAGCCCCACGTTGGATGTAGAACTTACATAGAAAAAAAATCCCCACAAAAACTCTTTCATATCATGGAGGTAACAAATTTGGAACATCCAGCTATATACCTCTATCTACATGAAGGAATGGTATTTTAGGGGAGTAATTACAAGGACAGCTGGGTGGGTGTCTAGGACCCACTGCAGAGCACCTGGTATTTCTCTTAATCTTGAGACCAATATCTTCTTGTGTAAAATGGTAAAAATATTTCCAGTTCTACCTACTTCATTATTCAACAAAATACTTACTGAATCATGCGCTGAGTTCTGTACTAGACTCTGAGGTATCCAAATAAATAATTTGTGAAAAAAATATATGAGTTTTTTTTTTTTTAAAATAGACAACCCCAACCTTCCTGGCACTGCAGCTTACTGTATGACCTTAGGCAAGTCTGTGTTCTCATTTATAAAGTGTGAATAGTTAGGATTAGTTGTTGTGGCACATAAAGTGCCTGGAACGAAGCAGAAATAATATGTTAATTCTCTGTCTTGTCTGCCCTACCACCCCTCAGCTAATAACTTTTCTCTTAATTTTGGTCAATAGAGAACAAAAATTGTAAGGAAGAATAAACTTCTGACTCACTGACTAGTAGTTGATTTCTTATAAGAAAGCTGTCTTCAAAAGTTGTAACTTCATCTTTCAATCTTGGGCCCTGGATTATTTCCTCTTCACAGCATTTGTTTAACAGCATTTGATACAGCCCCATGATTATTTTATGTGAGAGTTTCACTGTATTTCTCTTAGTCTAAAAACTTCTAAGGAAGGAACTGTGCATTGTATTTTTGTAGTGTTAAATATGATGCCCATCATCCAAAAGTTAAGTAATAACAATAATAAGAAAACTTAAAATTTATATAGATAAAAAGAATCCTGTAGAGTTTTGTTAATTGTTCCTCACTTGATAAATGACCCGTGACATACTCCCTCCAGTGTATGTTTATTTAAGACTAAACTAATCCTGTGCTGAAATATGATTACCCTTTGGATACGCTCTGGTAGTTCATTGCCTTCCTGTCTTTAATAAAATGCTTTCGCTTTGCTGCCCTTCAGTGTTACTGAAGGGAGCAGACACTTTTCTGGACAGTCTCTGTTTGATAAATGATCATGTCATGCTATCACTTAGAGGAGTGCTGCAAAATACTGAGGAACCGATTCTTTTTCCCATGCAGGGCTGGTGCCCGAGCTCCTGTGTAGGCGCCTGCAGTAACTGGCAGTGCTTGCTCTACAATTAATGATGGCCACTGATGAACCTGTATTTGACCAGCATGCTCCAATCTTTATCGGAAATGTCTGGTCCAACTGTCTTAACTAAATCTAAAGACAGCCATTTGTCATTCCCCTGACTGCTTGTCATCATCTGCCTGGGAAAATCTATAATTTTTGGCTTGTTTCTGACTAAACTGTGGAGTGAATACATTTATCTTTGGGTTACTCTGCTTGTGAGGATCAATATTGAGCAGAGGTTGAATAAATTAGAAACTGGAAAAACATGACAGGCCATGGTGGTTTGTTCATTTGTGTCTTATAAATCAAATATTTAGTTTATCTTAAGAGGCAGGCACATCAAATTTTTTATTTCCACCATTCATTCTGAAGATGCTTTACTTCATGATAAATGGTCATCAGAAAACCAATGAAGTAAATCACTAATACATCTGACTGTGAAATGAACTTTTCAGATTATTTTATTGATTTAGCAAACTTTGCAGACATAAAAATTATAGGTAAAGATTTTTTTAATATTACTATTCTTTCAAGTTTTTATACATTTTTGCAACCATGATGTTTATTTGACTTAATATGTCATCAAGGTATATAATGTTGGCCCTAGTGGAGTTCATGTCTCATCAACTACTTATAGAAATGGAAGTTTTATTGTAAATGGCCAGTGAAGTTTTAATATTTTAATACATTGATGCATACTTATTTAAAGGAGTTACAGGAAAAAATGCAAAGGAATGTTAACCAAAAGTAAATGTCATTTAAACTAGAGCCCTCTGAATTTAAACTATGGAGTATTGTTTGGTCTCAAACCTCTCTTTCTCCTCCTCAGTGGTTGACTTTGTTGTCTATTGGGGAGAACTGGGTCATTGCCCACAGAGTTTTCTGTTTCCTGCCTTTGGTCTCACACTTCTTCCATTCCTCTTTCCTATTTTTGTGACCAAAGGAAGAGTCCCATCTCTTTTTTCAAATTAATCAGTCCTCTTGATCTTTTCCCTTCTCCATAGGCCTTCTCTTCTTGGGGTCTTCTTTCTCTTGCATTTCCATTTCTAATCTCTCTCTCCCTTATGGCTTTTATCCTATCTGTTAACCTACCATCGCTACACTTCTTGAAACAGCAGTACAGAGCTGTGTTTCTCAAACTTTTATGTGCTTAAGAATCACCTAGGGATCTCATTTATTAAATGCGGGTTCTGATATATTTGGTCTGGAGCAGAAGCTGAGATTCTGCATTTCTGATGCTGATGCTGCTGGTCTTAGGACGACATTTGGAGTTATAAGAGTCTAAGCCACTGACTGTGCTTCCTCAATCACTGGGCACTCCTGCAGCCTGGTCCTTCTGAACAGGCACTGCTAACCTTATCACTGAGCCATACATTACAATCTCAAACTTTCTCAGTTTCACTTCTTTGGAACATCTTATCTTACTGACTGCTCCCTAATGGTTTTGTGATTCTACGTTTTTGCAGGCTCCCTGGATCCTGAATGAATCTCTGACTCTACAAGTAACAAACTTCTGACCATAGAAATCCCTAATGTATAAACAAGCTGTTTTATAAAAGTTGCTTTTGAGACTGGAGAAACCATTTCATAAAAAAGAGCTATACCCCATGGACAGTTGCCTGAGTTGGCCCATGGAAACAACCTATTGAGAAAAAGCCCAAAGAATATCTGTGCAGTGACAGTGCTATAAAACCTCTCCAAGGACATCACCATGTTTTCTGAGCATACAGTTTCCTATGGGGAATGGGAGCAGATAGGTATCCCTGTGGCAGATGTTCAGGGATCAATTCACTTGCTTCCTTTTCTATAATCTACATTTATTTCTTTCAAACTTGTTTTCCTTCCCTGGACCACAGCAGACTGTAAAATCATGGCTAGAAAAACAATTGTCTAACACACCACGATCTCCATTTATACCCTTTACAGAAAAAGAATAGCCACATTGATGAAAATAGTAAAACATCTGTTACACTGAGGAAGGAAGGGTCATCTGTACATGACAGGAAGAACCAGATTTTATGGGAAACTACACTGAGCATTTCATCAAATATTCTTTCCTCCCATATCTAGGCAGTATCATTCATCATGGCCGTTTAAGTGACCACATAACCAATATGTTGAAGACACCCATGTTCTTCTGTCCACTGGGCTCTGGCTTTATATATCCAATTGTCTACTTAATATTTTCTCTGGAAGACTACAAAGGCACCTCAAACTCTGTATGGCTAAAACTCATGATCTTCTCCCTCTCCACTGAACCTGACTCTCGAGCAAGGCAGAAGCCAGAGAATCCTTCTTGACCTCTCCTTCTTCGATGCTCTGTATATCCAACTCACCACCAAGTTCTGTACACTTGATTTCCAAATAGCTCTCCAGAGTGTCTACTCACTTAATTTTTACCCCAGCTCTATTCAAATTTCTACCATCTCTCACTTCTTAACTAGTCTAGCCTCTTCCAAGCTATTCTCCACACTGTAGCTATGCTGGTCTTTTCAAAATGCTATTCTATTACTACTTTACCCCTTGCTTAAACACCTTCAGTGATTCACCATTGTTCTTAGGTTAAAGACAAAACTCTCTACCATGACCTAAGTGACCCATCTACCCATCAGCCTCTATGTGTAGTATGCTCCACCTTCACTCTCTCTGCTTCCTGTTCTCATCTTTGTCAAACTCTCACCTTCTCCGGGGCCTTTGCACATGCTATTCTCTACCTGGTAAACCCTTCTGTTCTCTGAGAGCCCAGTTTAGCAATCCCTTCCTAAGGGAAGCTTTCACTGAGCTCTCTAACTAAGGCAAATCCCCCTGTTGCAGGCTCTCAAAGTCACATACTTTTTCTTCGTAGTATTTGCCAGAGGTGCAATTTTACATTTGTTTTTGGGTGATTATGTGCTTAATGTTTCTCTTCCCCTCAAGTGTGAGAGCTCTTCATGGCCAGGGACTATGTTTTTTGTTCACTATTGTCTCCCCCCATAGCAAGCACTGCCAGATGGTAGGTGTTTTGAATGAATGGATAAGAAGACATGAACGAATGCATGCATGAATCAATGGATCTGACATTAGAAGGACAGGAATTATAAAGCAGAACTTGTATGAAGCCACTTTGAAAAATTTTCTGATTAGAGGGGCCACAGACATAGAAAGAGGAAAAGACAGGATTTATCTTCTGTTACTCTGTTTCCTCCTCTACTCTTCTGCCACCCTGCCCCTCTCCTCCCTCCCATCTCCCTTGCCCCAAATCTCTGCCCTGGACCAGTTTTGGACTAGGGAATAGGAGAAATGAGGGCAGGGTTAGAGGATCTTGGGGGGAGTCTTTGGCAGCTGTGGGTCTGTAGAAGTGAGAGGGAAGTGAATGAAATCCCAAATAGAAGGAAGCTTCTTCCAGGTCTGTATCCTGTGCCTCCACCTCTAATGTAGCCACTCCCCTGTGGCTCTAGTACCCTCAGAAGGCTAGGGAATGGGCACTGTTTGGGAATACCTATTTTTGCCAGTGACCCAATTCTATTTTCTTTTTCCTTTTCTTTTTTTCTTTTTTTAAAGATTTTATTTATTTATTTGAGAGAGAGAGAATGAGAGACAGAGAGCATGAGAGGGAGGAGGGTCAGAGGGAGAAGCAGACTCCCTGCCGAGCAGGGAGCCCGATGCGGGACTCGATCCTGGGACTCCAGGATCATGACCTGAGCCGAAGGCAGTCGCTTAACCAACTGAGCCACCCAGGCGCCCCTCTTTTTCCTTTTCTTATTCCTTCCACAGAGCTCCAAGATTTTAAGTTGCCCTGCCAGAATTTTTGTTGCAGTTGTTATATCTTTTCCTTTTAATTTTTCTTAAAATTCTTTTTCATTGCTCAAACCAGACTCTTGATTGGAAGATTCAAAGTTATTTAACTATCCTAAGGGACCATTATTTTTTTTTTTTTCCATATTTCCTGTATTTTCTGTAGGTGTATACAGGAACCTATGGATGTCCATATAAAAGCAGCTGCTCTAAGTGCTAAAAACCTTGGGTAATTATAGGGTTTTTGTTAGGAGTCGCTAATGATGTCTACTTCTTTTTCCCCATGGCACAAAGCTGTCTGTTGTTGAAGACTTTTAGGAGGGATGTCAACGACCTTATGTGTGGCACATTGAGCTTTCTCTCCCATGGCACAGGGTTTGATGTCACAGCTTTGGGGCAGCTTCAGTCAGTGAGCATAAAGAATGGAAAAATAAAAGACAAAAAAAATGGAGACACTGACCCCAATAATACATACCAAGAAACAAGTTAATATTTTGTTGCTAAACTTCAACATGTCCTTTTACTAAGCCATTGGAAGTTGATTTGAAATGGACCACAAGAGCATGTTTTATTTTTTTATTGTTCCTATCATTTTTAAATTTAAATTCAAGTTAGTTAACATATAGTGTAGTGCTGGTTTCAGGAGTTTAGTGATTCATCATTTACATGTAACAACCAGTGCTCATCCTAGCAAGTGCCCTCCTTAATTCCCATCACCCATTTAGCCCATCCAGCCACCCACCTCTCCTCCAGCAACCTTCAGTTTGTTCTCCTAGACTTAAAAGTCTCTTATGGTTTGCCTCCCTCTCTGTTTTAAATCTTATTTTATTTTTCCTTCCCTTTTCCTGTGTTCATCTATTTTGTTTCTTAAATTCCACATGAGTAAAATCATACATTTGTCTTTCTCTGACTGACTTGTTTTGCTTAGTATAATACACCCAAGTTCCATCCATGTTGTTGCAAATGGCAATTTCATTCTTTTTGGTCGCTGAGTAATATTCCATTATTACCACATCTTCTTTATCCATTCATCAGTCAATGGACTTTTGGGCTCCTTCCATAATTTGGCTATTGTTGATAGTGCTGCTATAAACATTGGGATGTTTCAAATCAGCATTTTTGTATCTTTTGGATAAATACCTAGTAGTGCAATTGCTGGGTTGTAGGGTAATTCTGTTTTTAACATTTTGAAAGAGGACCCTCCCATACTGTTTTCCAGAGTGGCTACACCATGTTGCGTTTCCACCAACAACACAAGAGCACATTTTAAATGAACCCTGGGCAACTCTATATTCACTCTTCCAAGAAGCTATGCAGGGCATTTTAAATTGCTTTTCTTCTTGGTGAAAGTAAAAGAACTTGAAATTTCATCCTTACTCCCTGGTTATCTTCTCTTTATGGGAGGAAAAAGCAACTTTTGGCATAGCCCAGCCTCTGGAACTTGCTGAATGGTTTACATTCCTTCTTCAGATGGTTGAATATTTTTTATTGTTCGTTTATTCATTCATTCTGTAAACATGTAGTTGGTGCCTGTTATGTGCCAGGCACTCACTGGGCTGAACTCTAGGGAATTCTGAAATAACAAAAATTCCTTGTTCTTAAATGCTCTCAGCCTAATGGGGGATATGGTGATATATGTTAACAGAATTCTGTTAACCAGGCATTCCTTACCAATCATTCAGTCATTTTTAAATTAGATTTTTTAAAAATCAAAGCAATGCAATCAACACTGTTAAAAAATAAGACCATAGGGTTTATAACAAAACTTAAAGAGTACTAAGGGCTTATAACAAAACCACTTTCAGTTTCTACAGCTATTCCTACATACACTTACCTCTACATTACTAAATAACAGCTGTTATTTATTGATTTTTAAATCTTAGATAATTATCTACTGAATTCCTACTATGGAACATGATGATATAATTCTTGTAAGTACCACTCCAACCCCTAATAAAGTTCCCTTCCCCAATCCTGTCAATAGAGTTAAATTAAACTTGTTGATATGAGGGGGGAAAAGATGGTGGAGGAGTAGGGGACCCTATTCCAACCGGTCCCTGGAATTGAGCTGGATATCTACCAGCTGAGCACCCATGAAATCAACCTGAGATGTAAGAAGATAGATCTGGATCTCTACAAACAGAATATCGCAGGCAGTTGGTTTCAAGGTGCAAAGCGGGGAGCCATGATTCTGCAGGCAGATATCGGAGGATAAATGGAAGGAGGAGGGAGCTGAGCCGTCAGGACCCTACACCGCCGGTGAGCGATAGCCTCCCGCACTGGGGACCGGGCACAGACTTGCAGACCTGTAGCAGCAGGGAAAGGACTTTAGGGCAGCCCCCCGAATGGAAACCTGGAGCAGCAAGGTCACGCATGCAAACTGGGGGCGGCTGACAGTTTTAGCAGCACAAAGGGCAGAGATGTGCCTCCGTGCCCTGACCTGGAGGCAAGGACTGGGAGCTGTGCTGAGGGGCGCACAACCCAGGACACTACAATTTATAGCAGCAAAGACAGAAACAGAGATAGTGTGGCCTGGAGAGCTCACTGAAGAACAGACGGCGATCTCTCTGCTCTGAGGCAGAGGGGTTGGAAATGGTCTCTTCTGCACTGACTCTCAGAAGAGACGCAGAAAGCCACCAGGGAAAGCCGCCAGAGAACAAAAGCCCCCCAAAACCGGTTTTCACTGAGCCCATCCTCCACCACGGGGGCAGGGCAACTCTGCCCAAACAGGGTTGCCTGAGTAAAAGTGCGGCAGGCCCTTACCCCAGAAGACAGGCTGGGAGAACCAAGAGGCCAGCAACCCTAAGGTCCCTAGAAAACAGGTGCCTCTTCCTTGGGTTGTGGTCAATAATTTGGACTCTATACATTCCCTCAACCACTCCTCAACAGAATGACTAGGAGGAGGAACCCCCAAAATAGGAAAGACTCAGAGATTATGACTTATGCCACAGATTTACAAATGGATTCAGATATAACCAAGATGTCGGAGATGGAATTCAGGCTAGCAATTGTGAAGACAATAGCTAGAATGGAGAAATCAGTGAATGGCAACATAGAGTCTCTAAGGGCAGAAATGAAAGCTGAATTGGCAGAACTTAAAAATGCTATCAATGAGATCCAATCTAATCTAGATACTCTAGCAGCTAGGGTAAGTGAGGCAGAAGAACAAATTAGTGACCTGGAAGACAATTTAATAGATAAAAAGGGAAAAGAGGAGGCCAGGGAAAAACAACTCAGAATCCATGAAAATAGAATCAGAGAAATAAGTGACACCATGAAACGTTCCAATGTCAGAATTACTGGAATCCCGGAGGGGGTGGAGAGAGAGAGGGGACTAGAAGATATATTTGAGCAAATCGTAGCTGAGAACTTCCCTAATCTGGGGAATGAAACAAACATTCATGTCCTAGAGGCAGAGAGGACCCCTCCCAAGATCAAGGAAAACAGGCCAACACCCCAGTATGTAATAGTAAAACTCGCAAATCTTAGAACCAAGGAAATCATCTTAAGGGCAGTTAGGGGGAAGAGATTCCTTATGTACAGAGAGAGGAACATCAGAATAACGTCAGACCTATCCACAGAGACCTGGCAAGCCAGAAAGGCCTGGCAAGACATATTCAGGGTACTAAACGAGAAGAACATGCAGCCAAGAATAGTTTATCTGGCAAGGCTGTCATTTAGAATGGATGGAGAGATGCAGAGCTTCCAAGACTGGCAGAAGCTGAAAGAATATGTGACCACTAAGCCAGCCCTGCAAGAAATATTAAGGGGGGGGGTTCTATAAAAGGAGAAAGACCCCAAGAGTGATATACAACAGAAATTTACAGGAACAATCTATGAAAACAAGGTCTTCACAGGCAACATGGTGACAATAAAGTCATATCTTTCAATAATCACTCTCAACGTGAATGGCCTAAACGCTCCCATAAAACGGCACAGGGTTGCAGATTGGATAAAAAGACAGGACCCATCCATATGCTGTCTACAAGAGACTCATTTTGAACCTAAAGATACATCCAGACTGAAAGTGAAGGGATGGAGATCCATCTTCCATGCCAACAGACCTCAAAAGAAAGCTGGGCTAGCAAATCTTATATCAGACAAACTAGATTTTAAACTGTAGACTGTAGTTGGAGACACAGAAGGACACTATATCATTCTTAAAGGGTCTATCCAACAAGAAGATCTAACAATTATAAATATCTACACCCCCAACATGGGAGCAGCCATCTACATAAGCCAACTGTTAACCAAAATAAAGAGTTATATTGATAACAATACATTAATTGTAGAAGACCTCAATACTCCACTCTCAGCAATAGACAGATCATCTAAGGAGAAAATCAACAAAGAAACAGCTTTGAATGACACACTGGACCAGATGAACCGCATAGATATATACAGAACATTCCACCCTAAAACAACAGAATACTCATTCTTCTCAAGTGCGCATGGAATTTCTCCAGAATAGACCACATACTGGGTCACAAATCGGGTCTCAACCGAAACCAAAGATTGAGATTATTCCCTGCATATTCTCAGACCATAATGCTTTAAAACTGGAACTCAATCACAAGAAAAAATTTGGCAGAAATTCAAACACTTGGAAGCTAAAGACCACTCTGCTCAAGAATGTTTGGGTCAACCAGGAAATGAAAGAACTTAAACAATTCAGGGAAACCAATGAGAATGAAAACACATCGGTCCAAAACCTATGGGATACTGCAAAGGCGGTCCTAAGGGGGAAATACATAGCCATCCAGCCTCACTCAAAGAAAAAAAGGAAAAATCCTGAATTCACCAACTCTACACCTTAAAGAACTAGAGAAAAAGCAACAAACGATGCCTAAGCCATGCATTAGAAGAGAAATAATTAAGATTAGAGCAGAGATCAATGAATTAGAAACCAGAAACACAGTAGATTACATCTCAGAAAACTATACTCAGAAAACTATAGGACACTCATGAAAGAAACTGAGGCAGACACAAAAAATTGGAAAAATATTTCATGGTCATGGATTGGAAGAACAAATATTGTTAAAATGTCTATGCTACCTAGAGCAATCTATACTTTCAATGCAATCCCTATCAGAATACCATCAACTTTTTTTTTCCACAGAGATGGAACAAAGAATCCTAAAATTGGTATGGAACCAGAAAAGACCCTGAATAGCCTAAGGAGTGTTGAGAAAGAAAACCAAAGCTTGTGGCATCACAATCTTGGACTTCAAGCTCTTTTACAAAGCTGAATCATCAAGACGGTATGGTACTGGCACAAACACAGACACATAGATCAATGGAACAGAATAGAGAACCCAGAAATGGCTCTTCAACTCTATGGTCAACTAATCTTGGACAAAGCAGGAAAGAATATCCAATGGAAAAAGTCCCTTCAACAAATGATGTTGGGAAAATTGGACAGCCAAATATAGAAGAATGAAACTGGGCAATTTTCTTACACCATACACAAAAATAGACTCAAAATGGATGAAAGACCAAAACGTGAGACAGGAATCCATCAAGATCCCAGAGGAGAACACAGGCAGCAACCTCTGTGACTTGAGCTGCAGCAACTTCTTGCTAGACACATCTCAAAGGCAAGGGAAACAAAGGCAAAAGTGAACTATTGGGACTTCATCAAGATAAGAAGCTTTTGCACAGCAAAGGAAACAGTCAACAAAACCAAAAGACAACCGAAAGAATGGGAGAAAATATTTGCAAATGACATATCAGATAAAGGACTAGTATCAAAAAATCAGTAAAGAACTTAATCAAACTCAACACCCAAAGAACAAGTAATCCAATCAAGAAATGGGCAGAAGACATGAACAGACATATCTCCAAAGAAGACATCCAAATGGCCAACAGACACATTAAAAAATGCTCCACATCACTCGGCATTAGGGAAATACAAATCCAAACCACATTGGGATATCACCTCACACCAGTCAGAATGGCTAAAATTAGCCACTCAGGGAATGACAGATGTTGGCGAGGATGCCCAGAAAGGGGAACCCTCCTACACTGTTGGTGGGAATACAAGCTGATACAGCCACTCTTGAAAACAGTATGGAGTTTCCTCAAAAAGTTAAAAATAGAGGTACTGTCTACAACCCAATGATTTCACTGCTAGGGATTTACCCCAAAGATACAAATGTAGTGATCCAAAGGGGCACCTGCATCGCAATGTTTATATCCGCAATGTCTGCAATAGCCAAACTATGGAAAGAGCTCAGATGTCCATCAACAGATGAATGGATAAAGATGTGAGATGTGTATATATATATATATATATATATATATATATATATACTGAGTAGTATTCTATTGTGTGTATATATATATGTGTGTATATATGTGTGTATATATATATGTATATATATGTATTTATGTATATATATATTTTTCTGTAGTCAGTCTATATTTCTATATCATTGATTTCTCCTGTTACCATTGTTATTTCCTTCTTTTGAATTGAATTTGCATTTACTTTTCTTGCTTATTGAGGTGGAAGTTAGATCATTTTCCCTCTTTTGTAATAGAGGCATTTGAAGCTATAAATTTCCCTCTAAGCACTATGCTACTGCATCCCATAAATTTTCAAATTTTCGTTTTCACTTTCACTCAGTTCAAATATTTTCTAATTTTCCTTGTGATTTTTTTCTTTGTCCCAGAGGTTATTTAAAAGTGTGTTTTTAGGAGTGCCTGTGTGGTTCAGTTGCTTAAGTGTACGACTCTTGGTTTCAGCTCAGCTCATGATCTTAGGGTCCTGAGATTGAGCCCCATGTTGAGCTCAGTGCTTAGCACAGAGTTTGCTTGTCTCTCTCCCTTTGCTCCTCCCTCTGCTTTCTCTTTCTCTAAGAAATAAATAAAATCTTAAAAAAATAAAAGTGTGTTTTTATTTTTATTTTTTTTTAAAAGATTTTATTTATTTATTTAATTGACAGAAAGAGACAGTGAGAGAGGGAACACAAGCAGGGGGAGTGGGAGAAGGAGAAGCAGGCTTCCTGCCGAGCAGGGAGTCCGATGCAGGGCTAGATCCCAGGACCCTGGAATTATGACCTGAGCCGAAGGCAGTCGCTTAACCAACTGAGCCACCCAGGTGCCCCTAAAAGTGTATTTTTAAATCTCCAAACATTTGGAGATTTTAAAGATCTCTTTCCTTTACTCCTAATTTAATTCCGTTGTGGTTAAATAATGTACTCTGTAAAATTTCAGTTTCTTAAAGTTTTTGAAGCTTGCTTTATGGCTCAGCATATGGACTATTTTGGTGACTATTCCAACTTCTGTTCTTAGGTGGAATGTTCTGAGAGTCAATTAGATTAATTCAGTTGGCTGTGTTGTACCAATCTTTTATATCCTTACTGATTTACTAGCTACTTAGAGTGTTGAAATCTCTGTTTTAATTATGTATTTGTCTGTTTCCCTTCTGCCAATTTTTGCTTTCTGCATTTTGAAGCTCTGTTATTAGGTACATATATATTGAGGAGTGTTATGTTTTCTTAATGAATTGGCACTTTTTAATCATTATAAAATTTCCTGATCTATCTCTGGTAATATTTCTTATCCTGAAATCTGTTCTATCTTAATATAGCCACTCCAGCTTTCTAATCTTATTATTTGTGTATATATTTCCCTATAATTTTACTTTTAACCTGTATATATATTTACATTTAAAGTGTTTCTTGCAGAGAGCATGTGATTGGATTTTCAAAATCCAGTCTTACCATCTCTGCCTTTTAATTGGAATGTTTAGACTATTTACATTTAATATAATTACCAATATAACTGAGTTTAAAGTACCATCTTGCTCTCTGTCTTATCTGTTCCCTTTTCCTCCTTTCCTGCTCCCCCCTATTTTTGCATCTCATTTTCTCTCTATGACTGACTTAGTAGTTATAAATATCTTTGTTATTTTAGTGGTTGCTTTAGGGTTTAGAACAATCATCCTTAAATAAGCACAGTCTTTCTTCAAATAATGACATCACTTCATATGTAACCTTAGTATACTGCCATTTCCTCCCTCCCTGTCATTTTTGCTATTGTTATTCTACATTTTACTTTTACATATCATTAACCCATGATCTGTGGTTATTATTTTTGTTTTAAAAAATTGATAATCTTTAAAGATTTTATTTATTTATTTGAGAGAGCGTGAGAGAGCGCATATGCATGTGAGCACACAAGTGGGGAGAGGGGTGGGAGTTGGGGGTAGAATTGGAAACAGACTCCGTGCTGAGTGCAGAGCCCAACATGGGGCTTGATCCCAGGATCCTGAGATCACTACCTGAGCTGAAACCAAGAGTCAGACAGTTAACTGACTGAGCCACCCAGGCGCCCCATTTCTCCACATTATTGCCAACACTTGTTATTATCTGTCTTTTTAATTATAGCTATCTTATCAGGTATGAAGTGGTGTATAATTGTGGTTTTGATTTACATTTCCCTAATGACTATTGATGTTGAGTATCTTTTCATGTGCATATTATCCACTTCTGTATCTTCTTTGTAGAGTATCTATTCAAGTTCTCTGCCCATTTATAAATTGGATTGTTGTCTTTTTCTTACTGAGTCATGAGAGTTTTTTTTTTTAATATATTCTGGACACCAAGTCTGTTATCAGTTATAGGACTTGCAAATATTTTTCCCCAGTCTGTTGGCTTGTCTTTTTCACTTTCTTAATGATATTCTTTGAAGTACAAAAATTTTTAATTTTGCTGAAGTCTAATTTATTTATTTATTTATTTTTGCTTATGCTTTTGGTGTTGTATTTAAGAAGTTTTTGTCTAATAGAAGGTCATAAAGATTTATCCCTATGTTTTCCTCGAAGAGTTTTGTAGTTTTAACTCATATTTAAATTTTTGACCAATTTTGAATAGATTTTTGCTTACATTATAGAAGAGATCCAACTTAATTCTTTTATATGCAGCTATCCAAATATCTCAGCACCATTTGTTGAAAAAACTATTCTTTGCTCATTGGGTTGTCTTGGTGTCCTTGTCAAAAATCAGTTAACATAAATGTGAAGGTTTATTTCTGGATTCCCAGTCTCATACTTATGACAATGCCACACTGCTTTAGTTAATACAGATTTGTAGTAAGTTTTGAAATAGGAAAGTGTGAATCCTTCAATGTGGGTTTTTTTTTTTTTTTTTCAAGAAGGTTTTGACTATTCTGGATACCTTGAAGCCACTATTTTTTCAAAGCTATTTTCTGCTTTCTTCTTCGTTTGGGCTGCTATAACAGAATGCCATTGACTGGATGGCTTAAGCAACAAGCTTGATTTCTCACGATTCTGGAGACTGGTAAGTCCAAGATCAAAGTGCTGGCAGATACTGTGATCTTGTGAGAGCATTCTCCCTGGTTTGTAGATGCCTGCATTCTCATTGTATCCTCACATGGCTAAGAGAGAGAAAGCTGTGATCCCTTCTCTTCTTTAAAAAGACTCTAATCCCATTCATGAGATCTCCAGCCTCACTCAAGACCTAATTATTTCCCAGAGGCCTTACCTTCAAATACCATCACCCTGGGGATTAGGGGTTTCAATTTATGAATTTTAAAGGGACACAAACATTTAGTCCCCAGCATTGCCCCTACTCCTCCTAGGACTCCATTTACATACATGTTTGAATGCTTGTTATATTCCACAAGCCACTGAGGCTCTGTTCATTTTTTAGTGTTTTTACTTTCTGTACCTCTAAGTTTCAGTAATTCTAATGCTATGGCTTTAAGTTCACTGATAATTTCTTCTGTAATATCTTATCTACTTTTTTAATTTAAATTTTAGTTAGTGAACATACAGTGCAATATTGGTTTCTGGAGTAGAATTCAGTGATTCATCGCTTACATACAACACCCAGTGCTCATCACAACAAGTGCGCTCTTTAATGACTGATCTACTTTGAATCCCATCCAATTAATTTTTCATTTTAGATCCATTTTTCAATTCCAAAAGTTACTTTTTTCTTTGTGTCTTCCCTTTCTCTTCTGTTTGTGTTCATGCTGTCTTTAAATTCTAGACCATATTTATAATAGCGTTTTAGAAGTCCTGTCTTCTAATTCCATCCTCCATTGTCATTTCCGGATGTTTTTTCTTGAATGACTTTTCTCCAGTTGTGATTTACATTTTCATGGCACTTGTTTGCTATCCCCCTCCCTGCATTGTGGTCTGGAAAGTGCCTTCAGGCAGAAAGCTGGGACAATTAGAGATCTCACCTTGTTTGTTTTCTTTCTCTTAGGGTCCACAGTCCTGTGCACCTCTAGTCTAGTGTCTGAAAAAGTTGTTTCACATATTTTATCTGGCTTTCTGGTGTGTGTGTGTGTGTGTGTGCGCGCGCGCGCGTGCACGTGTGTGATGATTCTTGTTTTGGTTAATACCTCATGGCCCATTATATTATTTTTAAATATAATTTTATTTCCCCTTTTTTCCTATTTTCTGATTCTTGTACTCTTATTTGTCATATGTTGGATCTCCTGAATTAATTCTCTACATTTCTTTTTTACTTGCTTATTTTCCATTTTTTCTCTTTTTTTGTTTCTTGGAGACTTACAAAGTTTTATCATTTAAGGTTTGTATTGAATATTTAATTTCTTCTATCCTATTTTAACTTTTGCTGTGATTTTTGAACCACAGTCTTTCTGGTTCAACTTCTTCACAAATTAAACCTGTCCCCGGTAACTTTATTTTTTAAGGTATTCTATCCAGGTAATCTTTTTAATTTTTTCTTCATTCATCTCATCTTATTTGGAGTCTAGCATTTTTGTCCTGTTATATATTGAAGTTTCAGGTATGGAGAAGTATTTCATGAAAAACCTGAAGTTTTTCAAGCCATAACACGGAAAGAAATTTCTAAGAGGTTCATGTGGCTTTGGTTAGAAAAAAGTGCAAAGCCCTGTTAAAGCACTCCATTTCTGAAATATGCAAAAAAACATGATACTTGACCAGATATAATCTCACTATTGCCAAATCCAGTGGATTTCTGTCAACGTATTATCTGCCCTCATGTCAGCCACTCAACAGCATCAAATGCAAGGAGCCATTCCCTCTTTCTTGAAGCTTCTTTTTCTTGTCTTCTCATCATTAACGTCTCCTAGTGCCTTCTCATCTAAATGATCTCTAAATATTGGAGTGTTTCTGGCCTCATCTATTCTCTATCCCTACTGTCTTTCACCCAGAGTCACAGCTTTAAATATCCTGTTAATACTGTTGATTCTAAAACTTTCCTATCTTCTGTCAATTTCAGTGTCCAATAGGCATTTCAATAGAAGGAATTCTTTTATTCCTTCCCTTGTATTTCCCAGCTTGTAAAGGCTACCATGGTCTCCCCAGATCCTCACACAAAAAACAAGGATTCATCCTTGATTCTTCTCTTTCCTTTATTCTTGTGCATCCTACTCAATAAGTCCCATAGGTTCAATCAAAAAAACATACCTCCAATCCATCCACTCCTTTTCATCTCCAAGCAACCATCTTTTCTTTTTTTTTTTTAAAGATTATTTATTTATTTATTTGAGACAGAGAGAATGAGAGAGAGAGCACATGAGAGGGGGGAGGGTCAGAGGGAGAAGCAGGCTCCTTGCTGAGCAGGGAGCCTGATGCGGGACTCGATCCAGGGACTCCAGGATCATGACCTGAGCCGAAGGCAGTCGCTTAACCAACTGAGCCACCCGGGCGCCCGCAACCATCTTTTCTTAACCTTTGCAGTAGTCTCCCAACTGATCTCTTTGCTGTTATTCTTGCATCCCATTCTTTTTTTTATTTTTATTTTTTTTAAAGATTTTATTTATTTGTTTGAGAGAGAGAGTGAGCAAGTGAGAGAGAGAGCCAGCAAGTGAGAGAGCACGAGCAAGGGGAGAAGCGGACTCCCCCCTGAGCAGGGAGCCTGATGCAGGGCTCGATCCCAGGACCCCAGGATCATGACCTGAGCCGAAGGCAGTTGCTTAACTGACTGAGCCACCCAGGCACCCCCTTGCAACCCATTCTTCACATAGCTGATAATCTTCTAAAAAATATAATCCTTTTAGTGACTTTCTATTGCATTTAGAATAAAGTCAAACTCATCTAAATGGGTTAAAAGATCTTTATGATCTGGCCTCTATCATAATATCATGTTTAACTGTTGCCTCTTAATTCATTCAACAATTATTATTATTTTTTTTAAGATTTTATTTTTTGACAGAGAGAGACAGCAAGAGAGGGAACACAAGCAGGGGGAGTGGGAGAGGGAGACCAGGCCTCCCGCTGAGCAGGGAGCCTGATGCGGGGCTCGATCCCAGGACCCTGGGATCACGACCTGAGCCGAAAGCAGACGCTCAACCAACTGAGCCACCCAGGCTCCCCTCATTCAACAATTATTTATTGAGTACTTACAATGTGTTAGAGACCGAGCTAGGCACGGGGGTCCCTATCACAGTAAATTGGTCTCTTTTTTGTTCCTAGGATACTTAGAATCTTTAAGTTTGCTGTTCCCTATGCTTGGCATGTTCTTTTCTTAGCTCTTTGCACAGATTTGTTCTTTATCATTCTTCAGATCTCAGCATAAATGTCATTTTCTCAGAGGCCTTTTTTGATAATCTGATTTAAAATATCTACTGAGGCACCCGGGTGGCTCAGTTGGTTAAGCGACTCCCTTCAGCTCAGGTCATGATCCTGGAGTCCCAGGATCGAGTCCCACATCGGGCTCCTCGCTCAGTGGGGAGTCTGCTTCTCCCTCTGACCCTCTCCCCTCTCATGCTCTCTCTCATTCTCTCTCTCTCAAATAAATAAATAAAATCTTAAAAAAAATAAAATAAAAAATCTACTGACCCCTTTTCTATTATGTCATCCTATTTAATTTCTTCATAGCCTTTTTCATAATCTCTGCTTATTTATTTTCTGACTGTTCCCTCCCCTGTCTCATTTTAATGTAAGCTCTTTGAGGGTAGAGACCCTGTCTGTCTTGATCATGGTATCCTCAGTGCCTAGAACTTTTTCTGAAGGCCTAGAGCAGTGCCTGGCACATACAATATCATAAATATTTTTAATAGATTAACTTGATTGGGATGGGTTCAGGAAAAACTATACAGAGGAGGTAACATTGAGTTCAGTCTTAAAAAATAAGGGTTTGTTTATTTAGACATTTACTATTGGGCTGAATAATCAATAATAATGAAAGTATTTATTTTGGTTACACATTTATCCTGATTATGAACATTAACATAGCCTAAGAATCACTGTAGGTGAAGTAGCTTGGTCTTAATGTCATTCAGAAAAACTTCCTTTGGGATCATTTGGAGGCTAGCGTTTTTGTCCTGTTATCAAACTTTGATTTTCTGTTCAGAGTTAAAAGCATAATAGAGGGGCTTCTGGGTGGCTCAGTTGGTTAAGTATCCAACCCTTGATTTTGGCTCAGGTCATGATCTCAGGGTTGTGAGATCAAGCCCCACATTGGGCTCCAGCTCAGTGCTGCATCTGCTTGAGCTTCTCTCTCTCCCCTTTCCTGTGCCCCTCCTCCCTCTCACCTGTGCTCCTGCTCTGTCTCTTTCAATAAATAAATAAAATCTTTCAAAAAGCATAATAGAATAAGGCTTTAAGAATAATGACAATAACTGAAATGAATCTTGGTAGTTATTATAATTAACAACTATTCAGATCATTTAAAATATACTCACCACTCATTACCAGGCATTGTGTGTAGAACCTGGCTTACAAAAACATTTTGGAAAAATACTTATACTGCACTTAAGATTGATGCCAATTTTGGAGACTGGAATTCTCCACTTTTCTCTCCCCAGGAAAAGTGAGCTTCTGTGCTTGGCCACTCTGTTCCCATTTTCCATGTGGTGAATTGGGAATGTAATACACAGCACAAGTCTTCTCTACTTAACAAAAACTTAGACTCCAGGCTTTGTCATATGCATGTATAGTGTATTTCATATAAGGCTGTCGATCTATCACAAAATCATATTATTCATACAAATACTGCAAAATCATAGGAAAATTAAATAATTCTGATGAATACAAAATGCCCAGTGGGGAAAAAATCTAGAAGAGCAGTCTAAAACTTAAAATATTTTTGAATGCAGAATTTATCCCATGAACTTCTTACATCCTTCATGTTGTAAGTTGCAACAATTTGATCGAGTCATGCTTCCTTATTGGTCTTTTTATTTTAAACATCCATCCTGATTGTTCAGTGGCATTTTGGGTATTTTGGGGAATTCTTTTGTAGTTTAATACATGTAATAGTTTCATAATTATCTACTGCTTATAGTAGTTATGGGACTAGCTAGGTAATAGATCTGAATTTGGAAACAAGTCAGGGGAAGCTTTTTAAGGTCAGTGGATAGCTGTCTGGAAGTAGTTTTGAAAACAAGAGCTCTGTTTATGGGGGAAAGAATCCCTTCATTGCTCCTGTTGCTCCAGGTAAAGAAATTATACCACAGCGCACCCCATTGCCATACCAGAAACTGTGAGGTCATGGCAGTGGCTCAGCTTACAGATGACTGTTTCCAGGATGCCTTCTCTAGCCACAGGCTGAGTTAGTGCCACCACAATACTTATGGAAACAGAATCACATTGTAGTCCTGTTACTTGCTGACTGTAGGTTTTCTGAGCCCCAGGACTGTACCCTTCCTTCCTCTTATCTACATAGAATAGTACACTGTCTGACAGACATGTAGGTACTCAGTACATATTTGAATGAATATATAATTGAATGAATACGGTATGATATGACATAACATGCTGTGAATATAGCTAGTGCAAATTAGAGTAAGTTCAAGATCCAGATACTTGCCCAAGGAGGAGCAGCCAGGAGAGAGCTCAGGTCTAATCACAGTTACTAGAAATTCATTCATTGGGAGATCAGAATTAAGTTGTAAGAAATCTAGTCTCTAGAGGGAAACATTTGATGGAAAAATAATACAGAGAGGAAAAGCACATATTTCCTTCTCAGAGAAACCTCTTTCTGTTGGTGAGGGGTGGAGGTATTGGGGTGTGGAAGAGAAAACCAGGTAAAAGGGCAGAGTTATGCAAATAAATAGAGTAAGAAGTAGAGATTCATATGCTAGTTTTAGAGTTAATCCAGAATAGTTTTTAAAGTAATAAATTTTATATGTATTTAGAAAAATAAGTACTTTTTAATCACAATTTCATGTAAATACTTTAAAAATAATTTTTCTTTACACTACCTTCACATGCAGAAGTTGGTTGTCAACTGCTATGAGCTGATTAAGATTCTCCAGTATTTCTAGGTCTTTTATGTCATCAATATTGTTATTGCTGATATTCAATATAGAGAGGGATTTCTGTAAGAAAAATAGCATTAGTAAATAGTCTAATTAAATGCTGTATATAGGAAGCAGAAATCTTAATCTGAAAAATTTAAGATTTATCAGTTCAGGCTGTTTTGCTCTTTTTTTTTTTTTTTTTTAAGATTTTTTATTTATTTATTTGACAGAGAGAGAGATAGCGAGAGCAGGAACACAAGCAGGGGGAGTGTGAGAGGGAGAAGCAGGCCTCCTGCCGAGCAGGAAGCCCGATGTGGGACTTGATCCCAGGACTCCGGGATCATGACCTGAGCCAAAGGCAGACGCTTAACGACTGAGCCACCCAGGCGCCCAGGCTGTTTTGCTCTTTAGGCAAGAAAATTAAAAGCCATGGAGATTTTGTTTTTATGCTATATTTTTTTCAGACATAACTTTAAGGACTTTAGTAATTGTGATATGACTTATTATTTTTGTCTAAAGTTCCTTCATAAGTCTGATTTTCCTCTTCTAGAATATAAAAGAAATTTATAGAAAAAAGAAGCCAGGAATCAAGAAGCAAAGAAAGAGAAAAGATGCCCCAACAAACAAATGATAACACAGTGTAGAAAAATGCTTATTTCAGTTTAAGGAAATTATCATTTTCTGTTAACTGTCACTAAGATTTATACTTACATAGGAAGAAATAGTTTTTGTCTGTTTTCCTAAATAGGAAAAATGACTAAAAGATTTATCTGGTTTAATTTTTTTTTTTAAAGATTATTTATTTATTTATTCATAAGAGACAGAGAGAGAGAGAGGCAGAGGGAGAAGCAGGCTCCCCGCTGAGCAGGGAACCCGATGCGGGACTCAATCCCAGGATTGTGGGATCATGACCTGAGCTGAAAGCAGACGCTTAACCATCTGAGCCACCCAGGCGCCCTGTCTGGTTTAATTTTTATCTTTGTCTCTCTCTATAGTTTTCCCTTGACAATCGATATGTTCAGAAGGCACTTAAAATAACGATTAGCTAATTAACGAGCAGTATCAACATTAGCTGTTAGTGAGGACATAAATACACAATAGAGCAACACTAAACCAAAGCCATCTTAAAATCTATGGCCTAATAATCTCTACCAAGATTGAGTCGATCCACCAAGGCATCCATAACCAACCTTTAGAGAAAATACTTCTTGATACTTTTTAAGAATTTAAATACAACTTAAAAAATTATGCCTTATATTTAGAATTTTGGAATCTGCTTGAATCTATGCAAAAATTGAGCAAGCAAAAATGTTTGTACTGGCGTTTGTAATAAAACTGGCCATCCCCACAGAGGGATCAATTTATTTGGGTCAGTTGAGGTGAGCTGAGACACATTTGATTCTATGGGGAGGATAGGGAGAGGGTAGGATAGAAATCAGATCACTTCTTTCTTTTCCAATTTAAAGGACTATTTTTCAATTTTTATAACTTTGGTTCACAAACCTTCTATTGCCCTCTGTTTCTGAGCACTCTAAAATAAAGCCAATGAAATCTATAAAAACACAACCTGTTCCCTTTACGTCTCTTGCCCCAGAATTGAAGGTAGCATATCCTAATAAATCCCATTTTGAGAATTAGCAAAAGCCTCCACTGAACCCTCTGGCTTCTCAACTAATTGTGACACCTTCACAATGTAACTGGGTGTCAGGTCACAGCGGGAGCATCAAATGTAGTGCTTCCAGATCTACCTGCTTCTGATGAGGCAGAGCTGATGTAGTGCAACCTATAATCAAATCAGAATCCAGCAAGAAAACAATTATCGTCATCATGATTCTTTAAGTTGTTTAAAATTTGCCAAATAATTGTGCATGACTCTTTCCTTAGGCTTTTTCCTAATATTATAAATTTTGAATCACAATATAACCAAGGCTGAAATTATGAATGCATTGACATCTGGATTAGAACCTAATAATTTACATAACCGTTCCACATCTTTCTTTTGATCCTTTTAGTACCATAGAGGCAGGCATTATTATTCCCACTTTATAGCTGCTGAGTCTCTGAGAAATTATGTGAGAAAAGTTAGTTTTAAGCCTTAAATAAATTCTCAACTGTTTGGAACCAGAAAAGGCCCTGAATAGCCAGAGGAATTATGAAAAAGAAAACCAAAGCTAGTGGCATCACAATCCTGGACTTCAAGCTATATTACAAAGCTGAGTCATCAAGATGGTAATGGGTACTGGCACAAAACAGACACATAGATCAATGGAAAAGAATAGAGAACCCAGAAATGGAACCTCAACTCTATGGTCAACTAATCTTCGACAAAGCAGGAAAGAATATCCAATGGAAAAAGGACAGTCACTTCAATAAATGGTGCTGGGAAACTTGGACAGCCATATGTAGAAGAATGAAACTGGACAATTTTCTTACACCATACATAACAATAGACTCAAAATGGATGAAAAACCTAAATGTGAAACAGGAATCCATCAAGATCCTAGAAGAGAACACAGACAGCAACCTCTGTGACTTTGGCTGCAGCAACTTCTTGCTAGACACATTTCAAAGGCAAGGGAAACAAAAGCAAAAATAAACTATTGGAACTTCATCAAGATAAAAAGCTTTTGCACAACAATGGAAACAGTCAACAAAACTAAAAGGCACCTACAGAATGGGAGAAGATATTTGCAAATGACGTATCAGATAAAGGGATAGTATCCAAAATCTATAAAGAACTTTTCAAATTCAACACCCAAAGAACAAGTAATCCAATCAAGAAATGGGCAGAAGACATGAACAGACATGTCTCCAAAGAAGACATCCAAATGGCCAACAGACACATGAAAAAAATGCTCCACATCACTCGGCATTAGGGAAATACAAATCCAAACCACATTGGGATATCACCTCACACCAGTCAGAATGGCTAAAATTAGCCACTCAGGAAACAACAAATGTTGATGAGGATGCAGAGAAAGGGGAACCCTCTTACACTGTTGATGGGAATGCAAGCTAGTGTAGCCACTCTGGAAAACAGTATGGAGTTTACTCAGAAGTTAAAAATAGAGCTACCCTATGGCCCAGCGATTGCACTACTAGGGATTTATCCCAAAGATATAAATGTAGTGACCCCAATGTTCATAGCAGCAATGTCCACAATAGCCAAACTGTGGAAAGAGTCCAGATGTCCATTGACAGATGAATGGATAAAGATGTGATATATATATATATATACACAATGGAATATTACTCAGCCATTGGAAAGGACAAATATTTACCATTTACTTTGACGTGGATGGAACTGAAGGGCGTTATGCTGAGCAAAATAAGTCAATCAGAGAAAGACAATTATTATATGGTTTCACTCATATGTGGAATATAAGAAAGCATAGAGGATCATAGGGGAAGGGAAGGAAAACTGAATGGGAAGTCATCAGAAAAGGAGAAAAACCATGAGAGACTCTTAACTATAGGAAACAAACTGAGGGTTGCTGGAGGGAAGAAGGGTGGGGGTGTGGGGTAACTGGGTGATGGGCATCAAGGAGGCACATGATGTTATGGGCACTGGGTGTTATATGCAACTGATAAATTATTGAATACCACAACTGAAACTAATGTACTATATGTTGGCTAATTGAGTTTAAGTTAAAAAATTCTCAACTGGCCATATAAACATACAGAGTATACATAATGTCCAAATATACCTTTGCTACCTTCCTGTTCCATTATAACTGTTAATAACTATATTCTTTGTCAGAATACTCAAATGTGGCCTTACTGCCAGAGAATGAAGAGTTCTTGGATCAAACAGAAGCTTTTCTCCAAGGGGAAGCCTCTGACTCTCAACATGAAGCTCTCTTAGTCCTTCTAATCCTTCTAAACCTTCTATGACAGCAATGTAATTGCTTCCCAGATACCTGCAAAGTATAAAACAGTTTTAAATAGACATTCTGAGAACATCATGGTCTGTAAACATGATAAAAACATAACAATCACTGAGCTGAGTGAAAACTACATATGTGGAAATATGCGGAATCTTCTTTGTAATGAATCAATGAAAGGTTTATTTATATGATTCTTACACTTAATTTAGTCTAAGAAATAATTTTATTTTTTTTTAAAGTGAGAGAATTGGAATAGTCCTTATTAAATGATCTGCCAGTATTCTTTTTATATGTTGGGGTGAAGAATCATCTGGGTAGGTTTTTTTTTTTTTTTAAGAATTTATTAATTTATTTGAGAGAGAGAGTGAAAGAGAGCATGAGGGGGGTGGAGGGAGAGGGAGAGACAGACTCCCTGCTGAGCAGGGAGACCAACACAGGGCTCCATCCCAGGTCCCTGAGATCATGACCTGAGCTGAAGGCAGATGCTGAACCGATTGAGCCACCCAGGCACCCCCCGGGTATTAGGTTTAAAAATGGAAGATTTTTGGGCCTAACACCAGAGATTCTCATTTGGCTATCTAGGTCAGAAGCCAGCAATCTGCATTTTTAATCAGCATTTTCTACCCCACTCTCTTCCCATTCTGAGGTTCTTAGCCCACTTTTTGAGAAGCACTAATAATTCTTCCAATCTGGGAAAATTGAATACACCAGTCTTCATTGTTGAGTTAAAATCATTATAGGCAGTAAATGCCTTTTTACAATCAAATCAACAGTATCAACTCTATGACCCTGCCCCTTTGAGATGTGTGATTCTAAAAGGAGAGCTCATCTGGTTTCCATGGAAACTTTTTTCACCAGTTGAGTCTTTAAGGATGCTTTAGGTATCCTTATACGTGGTTAAGACAACTCACCCTCCTGCAAAAGAAAAGTATATCAGGCTTAATGAAACAAATTGCCAAGTATTACATGTGTAACAGTTTTTTTTGTACTAATAATACTACAGGAGAATAAAAATTGAGGTCTGTTCCACAAAACTGCAGATAATGGAAAGGCCTGTATGCAAAAATATTACTGTAATGATGACGAAGAATTACATTACTTAAAAATAAAAGCACTTACAGTTTTTCCAGTTTCTTTAATGACCTGAGGTTCTCTATACATGAAATACAGTTGTTTTGTAGATATAAGTGGGTCAGATTTGTAGCATAATTCAAGTTAGTCATTTGATTAATACGGTTATCATACAAATATAAAACACTGAGATTTTTGCAAGGAGAGAGGTCTTCCTAAAAAGAAAACAAAAACAGGTCATACTTAATTTCTCCTGAAAATTTAGAAGTTTGTTTTTAAGAAAGTTTTTCACTTAATCATTCTGCAATTTTCCCTAAGTTTAATATAAAAGAACAGCATTTCTCTGTTCTTAGCACAGTCAAAATGAGTCTCGAATGATTGTAAAATTAGTTCTAGGTTTTAGTATTCTGTAACTATATTGATAAGCAGTTTTCCTTGGAAGCAATTAGGTTCCTCTGGAAGTTGAAGTATTTAACAAATTATTGCTTCAACATTATAAATCAGGGTTTTTTTTTAAGATTTTATTTATTTGAGAGAGAGAGAGAGTGAGAGCAAGAAAGAGAGAACATGAGCGCAGTGGGGGAGTAGGGGTGGAGGGAGAGGCAGAAGCAGATGCCCTGCTGAGCGGGGAGCCCAAAGTGGGGCTCAATCCCAGGACCCTGAGATCATGACCTGAGATCATGACCTGACCTTGAGGCAGACACTTAACCGACTGAGCCACCCAGGCGCCCCTATAAATCAGGTCTTAATCTTTCTGTAGGATTAGAAGTAAACTTGTTTATGATACTGAAAATGGGAAGTCATATAGCTATTCAAGAGCAATAGATTAATAAACTATGATAATGCTATTGAAGGGAATACTGTTTAACCATTAGATATCCTTTAGTTTCTTTAGTAATATTTTGTAGATCTCAAAATGAAAACAGTACATTCAATATGACCCACTATTGTAAAATTATATGAATACATGCCTAGAAAAAAGACTGGAAGGATACCACCTACATGTTAATAGTGGTTTTCTCTGCATGATGGGATTATGCCAGTTTCTTTTTATATGTATTTCATAGAAATGCACACCAGTTACTTGTTTTTTTCTGATTGAGAAATTTTTATTGATAAGTACCTGTTAGGAACATTCATTTCTCTTAAGTCTGCTGTCAACTATAATCTACAAAAGCAAATTATACTTAAATTATAATGTTCAACAAAGTGAATTAAACAAACAAAAAAGGCAGCCACCAATGAACGAAGCGCAGTGTGTTTTCTCACACCAGTTACTTTTGAGATAAGAAAATAATTAAAGGTATTTTTTAAAGTCTGCCATTTCTTATGTGGTGGTAGAGTCAGCTAGAGTAAGTAGGCAAGAGGTAAAGTTATGCTCAAAAGTACCTCAGGTTGGGGTGCCTGGCTGTCTCAGTTGGTGGAGCCTGAAACTTTTGGTCTTGGGGTTTTAAGTTTGAGCCCCACATTGGGCATAGAGATTATTTTTAAAAAAATAAAATCTTAAAAAAAATCTCAGAGATTTTAAAAAATATAACCACATCTTGGGAATTTTAAGTTTACAAGGTGTTCTTAGTGTGAATTTTTTTTTTTTTTTTTGAGAGAGAGAGCACGGGTGCACGTGCATGCGATAGGGTGGGGGGAAGGACAGAGGGAAAGGAAGAGAGAGAATCCCAAGCAGGCTCCATGCCCAGTGCAGAGCCTGACGTGGGGCCCAATCTCATGACCGTGAGATCACGACCTGAGCCGAAATCAAGAGTGAGACACTTAACCAACTAAGCCACCCAGCCACCCAGGTGCCCAACTGAATTATACTTGGCCCTTGAACAACATGGATTTGAACTGCATGGGTCCACTTATACATGGATTCTTTTTCTGTAAATACTGTACAATACTGTAATGTATTTTATCTTCCTTATGATTTTCTTAATAACATTTTCTTTTCTCTAGCTTACTTTATTGTAAGAATACAGTATATAATACATATAAAGAATATGTGTTAATTGACTTTATGTTATCAAGACTTCTGGTCAACAATAGACCATTGGTAGTTAAGATTTTTGGGAATCAAAAGTTATACAAGGATATTCAATTGTGTTGGGTGGTAGGATGTTGGGGAGTGTGGGGGTGTTGGTGTCCCTAACTCCTGTATTGTTCTAGGGTTAACTGTACTTTAACTAGTTTGCTTTCCTCCTAAAAAGGATCATCTAAACCAAAGGAGCACTGATTGTGAGGGGACAAAAGAACATTAAATGGAGGCTCTCTGCAGAGGGTAAGGCTGTAATGGTATGATGAGGTAGAGAATTTTCTGGGCAATTGGATTCATGGGGAGAAGAATCACTAAGAAACTGGAAAGAAGGGATGCTGGGTGGCTCAGTCAGTTAAGCGTCTGCCTTTGGCTCAGGTAACGATCCCAGAGTCCTGAAATTGAGTCCCACACATAAGGCTCCTTGCTCAGCAGGGAGCCTGCTTCTCCCTCTGCCTATCGCTCCCCCTGCTTGTGTGCTATCTCTCACAAATAAAATAAAATATAATTTAAAAAAAAAGAAACTGGAAAGAAATACAGAATAGGAACTTGGTAGGGTCTTTGCAAAAAAAAGAAAAATATCTTAATTGACAATTGTGCCTGGGGCTTTGGTATTTTTTTCATTCATTTTGATAAACATTTATTAAGCATTTAATATGGGTTAGGTACTGTGTTGGATGGGGGGATTTAGAGTGATGTGAACAAAACAGACATCATCCCTGCCCTCATGTACCTTATATTTCTGAGGAAATTTCTCTCATTAGCATTTTATTGTAGACAACGGACACCAATCCAAATAGCCTAAAAGGGTTATTGCTCCTTTTAAAGTTTCCCAAATTAAAGCCAAGAATTAGCTTAACACAGAGAAAATATAGTGTCAGAGTATATCCAAACAAACATAATCTTGTCTGATATAAATTATAGTATAACTTCCATTTATATAACCAGTTAAATTATGAGTGAAAAAGATTTCACTGTTAAAGTTTTGAAATAAGGTATTTGCATAGTTAAATCTTGCTATCTTGTTAAAAAACCTCATATTCCAAGAACCTGGAATTATACAAAAGTATTATCTTTGAAATTATTTTCCAACATACACTTTCAAATCTAGTTTGCTACATTATAGAATATTTCAGGGGGACATATATATTTAGCACATATATTTAACAATCATGATGGTATATTTTATAGAGACTTAGTTTTAATAATTGTAACATCAAAAGCAGGAAATTAAAATGAAAACACAATATACTAATCAAAATACAGTTAATAAGTATCAAAATATAGTTAATAAGAATGTATTTTCTGACACCTATTTTCAAACTTTACATTGTTAATTATGTAAAAATAGGAAATAATTTCAGAATTCTTACAATTGCATCTATATTTTTGTCTGAAAAATTTATATGAGTTATTTTCTTCAGGTATTGTGAAGTGGTTTCTTCTTTTCGGGGTTTAAGATTGCTATTTTTGGCAATTAGATCCAAGGTTAGTCGAACCATGACTTCTCTCTAAATCAAACTCTCAGCAGTAGCTCGGTTCTAATACCATGTCAAAAGTAGGCTTAGGCATTGTTTTATGCCCAACTTTCTAAAAATAAAAGAAAAAAAGGAATATTATGTACATGGTAATTTAGGAAAAATTATTTTGACTTTTTAATTTTCTTATATAAAACTATGCAATAAGCTACTTCAGAGACATTTTAAAGACACTTAGGTATTTTCTAAGTTTATAGACTTAATTCTTTTTATAAAAAGATTTAAAACATCAAAATTAATGAAATATACAATGCTCATTCACTTCTACTTTTAAATCTTTTCCTCTCCCTAGTACTGAGTTGTTACTGTTGGCATCTTTTAAAGGATTTTTTTTTCCTCTCGAGAAATATCATCTGATGTTCTCATGTGAAGACACTAAGGCCCATAGATTTGTCTCAAACTACTCAAGGTAGTGGCAGTTGGGAATGAGACCAAGTCTTCTGGCTCCTTTTTTCATAGTACCCATGGTGATCATATTTTCTAAACCCTCAAAACAGAACACATTGTGGGAAAACCTTGAGTATGTACGTAGGACAAGGGTGCAAAATGCTTGAAAGTGGAGCAGGGTTTGAAATTTTATGTTACTACAACTGTAATCCACAAAGAGGCAACACAAGGCAGTGTTTTTGAATCCAGACTGCCTGCATTGAGATTTTGGCTCCATTGCCCCCTGATTAGGCAATCTTGGGCAGGGTACATCAGTTTTTTTTTTTTCCCCGTGTACCCCCATTCACAGTACAGACCAGGCAAAGAGCCTGGGCTGAGGTGTATTTGGTGGGTTTACTCTGCTTTCTCTTTCTGTACGGTCCATGTAAGAACACAGCCTGTGTTCACCAGGATGCTATGTTACCTCTGTTTCTTATACAATTAGGTTAATAATGGTACTTACTTCCAAGGGATATTTTGAAGATTACATAAGATAATCATGTATAGAATATTCTGCATGGTGCCTGATACACAGGTCAATAAATGTTTGCTATCACAATCATTATTTTTTTTTTTTAAAGATTTTATTTATTTATTTGACAGAGAGAGTCACAGCGAGAGAGGGAACACAAGCAGGGGGAGTGGCAGAGGGAGAAGCAGGCCTCCCTCCGAGCAGGGAGCCTGATGCGGGGCTCGATCCCAGGACCCTGGGATCATGACCTGAGCCGAAGGCAGACGCTTAACGACTGAGCCACCCAGGCGCCCCTGGGTTGTGTTTTTATAAGTAATTTTTAGATACACTGTATTTTTATCAGATACCAAATTTCACTGATTATATATTTAGCAAATATCTATTCCCCAATTATAGTTTGTCTTTTCTCCTTTTTTTTTCCAGTTTGTGTTTAATGGCATCTTCTAAAAAACAGAAGCTATATATTTTTAATGTGGTCAAATGTATCATTTTTTTTTTGCTTATGTTTTATGTTTTTTGTGGCTTATTTAGTAACTCCTTCCCTATCCACATTTTAAGAGAAAGACCTTTTTTTTCTTTTTCTTGTAGACATGTTTAGGTTTTGCTTTGCACATTTTGTCTGCATTGCTGTGATCTGAAGCAGCAATCAGTGGTCAGAGGACAGATACTTGATATTTGGTGGCTAGTGTGCTTTTTGCCCATTGTGGCTTCTGCAAGCTGTGTGTAAGGTGCTCCAGAAACCCCTGCATAGCCTTCTGCTCTGGGGTTGGGTGTAGGGGATGAATAGTTGCTCTAGAGCTGAAATTGACCAAAATTTATTGAGGTTTATTGTCTAAGTCTTCCCCTGGAAGTTGTTAGCCATCAGTAGACTCCAGGTTCTAAAATATTTACACCAGACAGATTCTGTCAGTGCGGTTGTGTAGGTGGGGAAACAGATGCTTCCTACTCTGCCATATTCCCAGAATCCTCTCCTCAACTCTTTCATATACATTTTATTATTTTTTATTTTATTATGTTAATCACCATTCATTACATCATTAGTTTTTGATGTAGTGTTCCATGATTCATTGTTTGCTATAACACCCAGTGCTCCATGCAGAACGTGCCCTCTTTAATACCCATCACCAGGCTAACCCATCCCCCCACCCCTCTCCCCTCTAGAACCCTCAGTTTGTTTTCTCAGAGTCCATAGTCTCTCATGGTTCATCTCCCCCTCCAATTTCCCCCCTTCATTTTTCCCTTCCTACTATCTTCTTTTTTTTTTTTTTAAACATATAATGTATTATTTGTTTCAGAGGTACAGGTTTGTGATTCAACAGTCTTTCACATACATTTTAAAATTAACTTGTCACGTTCTATGAAAAATTCTGTCAGGATTTTGTTCGGAATTGCATTGAATTTATAAACAATTTGTGAAGCACCAACACATCTCTAATACTGAGTCTTCTTTTCCATCACTATGATATGCCTCTCTATTTTAGGAGTGCTTCTTTAATGATTTTCAATAGTTTTATAGTTTTCTTGTAATTAAGGCTGCGCATAATTTTTTTGGTCATTTTCAGGAATCATATATCTTTGTTGATACTGCAAGTGACATTTTTTAGGAATTACATTCACTGGAGGTAGTGTGTAGAAATGCAATATATTAAAAAATATTTGGGGGCACCTGGGTGGCTCAGTCATTAAGCATCTGCCTTCGGCTCAGGTCATGATCCCAGGATCCTGGGATCGAGCCCCGCATTGGGCTCCCTGCTCCGTGGG
This sequence comes from Phoca vitulina, assembly GCF_004348235.1. Classification (NCBI taxonomy): domain Eukaryota; kingdom Metazoa; phylum Chordata; class Mammalia; order Carnivora; family Phocidae; genus Phoca; species Phoca vitulina. Next base: position 17,986,027 of record NW_022589728.1, read on the forward strand.
AAGCCTGCTTCTCCCTTTACCACTCCCCCTGCTTGTGTTCCCTCTCTCGCTGTGTCTCTCTCTGTCAAATAAATAAATAAAATCTTTAAAAAATAAAAAAAATAAAAAATATTTGAAATATTTAAAATATTTTAAAAATATGATTTCTTTACTATTTTAAAATTTTAGAACTTTTTCTGGAAATTTCAGATATCATTTTTACACTGATAACTGGTGAAAATGCACATCTTAAAGTGGTTATATACCCCAGGATTTCTTTCTTACAGTGGAGGCAGGAAACTGCTGTACAGGTGGCCATGCACGAGCAAACCTGTGCTATGAAGGGGGTGATGCCCTATGGGGGTAATTTTTACCCGTGGGAGACAGGAGCCACAAATTATTTATTCTTCCTTCTTTCCCCCATAGACTTTTAGGAGACACAGCCATTTCAAAAGGTCTCACTGAAAACAGCTCTGGTCTTCTGGGTTATATACTGAGCTATATTTGTTATCCTTCCATCTCTCTCTCATTCCATTTTTCCTTCTCCTGCTTCCCTGAGATTACAACCCCCCAAAAAGTGTTATCATATGAGTCTTTGCTTTAGGCTCTGTTTTCTAAACTGGGTTAAAACAGATAAATTTTGGATCATGTGAATCCTCATGAATGACCATGCTATAAATGGATTTTGTCTCTAGGTTCCAGTACACAAACTGTTGTTTGTGTAGAAATAAATTTAATTCTCTAAGATAATTAGAAAAGCAAAGGGGCAGATGTAGTATATAAATGAAATATTTATTAAATCAAGGGGAGGCCAATGGACCTCATCAACAAGCTATAGGAAAACTTTCCAGGGGCTTGAATATGGAAAGGGAGATAATTGAATCAACCTATAACACAATAAGAGAGACTTCACTCAAAAGAACCTGCATGTAGCAGTCAAATCCACAAGAGAGGATTTAGTTTCATCAAAACACCACCATTCATCTTGTTAATGTAATATTAATTTAAACTTTATTGGTATTGTAGTTTGTTTTAGAGATACTATAAACTTCGGGTATTTAAATTGAACCTAGTTTGGGTTTGGACACATTTTAGAACATTATAATAAAAATAATTATGTCAACACTTGTGGGGTGTCCTTGCTCTTTTTTAAAAAGAGGTTCATTATTTTCTAAAGTTTGAGAAACAGCTTTTTCATAATTTTTCACTACTAGATACCTGTTATTTCAGGATTCCTCTTGCCTAGGATATCTCTCTCTCTCCAGATTGCCAGTGGGGGACAGCTTAGAGCTGTTTTACAGGCTCTGGGAATCCATTTTAGTGGACCCTTTGCCTTAATTTATCTCTTGGGGCTCCCACAGGCTACAGGCAGTGGATGTTTCCGAATTTAGTTTGTATATTTTCCTTAGCGAGCCCCAGGCTCACTGGCTTCCCAGTGCTCTAAATCGCCGGTCTGGCTCTCAGGCTTTCCTTTTCAGACGCAGACCCGTGCTCACAGATCCCGCTCCCTCTGCTCGGCGGCCACCCCTCCACCCGTGTCTCCCTCTTCTGGAGCTGTTTCCCAGCCTTGCCTGATTCTAGCTATTTGTTTAAAATACAAAAACTTCCAGAATAATTTTCTGGAAATTCTAAATGTCTAGAGATAAGGCTTAGGAATTTTCATTTTAACCAGTGACCCAAGAAAGTCTTACTGGCAGGCAAGTTTGAGAAACGTGGCTCTAGGGTCTCCTCAGTCCCCACGCTTCTTCCCTGAAGGCACCTCACCACTTGCGGGATGAGCCGAGTCTGGAAGTCAAGTTTTTAAATTTCTTTGGCGCAAGGTTTCTCAGCGGCCCCGGTGCGGTTGCCGGGTGACCAGACGCTCCAGTCGGGGCCACGGTGTCCAGGAAATCTCGCGATGTCCCCGGATTCGCCCTCCGCTGTGGCCTGGCACGGGTAACTGTGACGCGGCGGCGGGAGGTTGATGGTCCCTAGACGGGGTCCTAGTGGAGCCACTTAGCTTGGGGAAGCCGTGAGGCATCGGTCATATTAGCGTTTTAGTGAACCAAACAGTAGCCAAGACTGTTTTTGGCAGGGCATGATTTCCCCCTACCGGATTATCCTTCTGTCAGCTTTGAATGTTTCAGTGCCCAGTAACAGACCAGGAAATTGAACCAAAATACAGCCCATACTCCACCCTTTCCTCGGGTAAAATCTAAAGTCCTTAGGGTAACATTCCAGTTCGTTCATCATGATCAGCTTCACTGCTTGCTTCTTGCCCTCTGTTCTCCAGTATTCCAATCTGACACTTGGCCCAATATGCCCTGTTTTAATAGGACACACCTCATTTCCTCAAATTTTATTTTCCCATTTGAGTTTCAAGGACCCAGCTTGGAATTAGCACATCCTTTCTGAAGGTTTCCTGTGTATTCAGTCTTGTTAAGTGGTGTTCTTTTCTGCCCCCCAAACAACTAGGATATATTAAATTCTTTAGCATAGCACTTAACACATTACTATGTATTTGTTACCCATTGTCTGCAATAAGATGGTAAATTATTTGAGGTCAAGGATTATGTCTTTAACTTCTCTATTCTCTGGACCTAGCCAAGTGCCTTGTACGTTAGCAGTCACTCCATAAATGTTTGTAAAATGAATAATTTATAAATGAAGGAGAACAACAATAGAGCAAGGAACTGACATTTACAGTGGAAAGACTGGGGCTCATTAAGGATTTGGTGAATTGAGCAATCTGGATGTAAGGGACAGTGCAAGCTGGAAAACAGTAACAGTTGTGATCTTAGTGGGAAAGGGGGGAGGGGGAGAGGATGAGGGATGGGGGTGGGTATAGGCAACAGTGGAAAGTTGTCATTGCTGTTCCTTGAGCAAAGAAACATCAGAATAGAAGACTGTTAGAGTTGCAAGGCAGCTTAGAGCCATGTGACAGTCCAACTTGTCATTTTGCAAATAAGGAAAATGCCAGGCCTAGAGGAAGAAAAGAAATATGCGGAGGTCACATCTGAGGTGGCAGAGAGGGAATTTGCCCTTGGGCTCCTGATTTCAGGCTCAAGTCCCCTTTCCTTATTCCTCACTGACTGTTAAAGTAAGAATAGCCTAGAAGGAAAGATAGGGAGATACAGACAGATGAACCCTTACCCCATTCAGAACATTGTTGCTAAAATCCAGTTGTGAGGGAATTTTGGCCTTGATTAGGTTGAAGGCAAAGGGGGTGGCAAGGAATGAACATTTAGGAGGCATCTTGAAACATGGTTTAATAGAAATTGATAGGATAAAAAGGGAAGAAGAAGTTGAAGATAATTCCTGGGTGTTAGCTAGAATAAAGGAATGATACTGGAGAAAGAGGAGAGGTGGCAAGTAATTTGAGGGGAAGTGGATGAGTTTGGTTTATACATGTTAAGTGTGGAGTGAGATAGGTTTAATAGTTTCCAGAATAGAAGTAATCCTTGAAACCATGCGGTCATAAATGGTAGTGAGGGAGAAAGTAGGGAAAAGAGAAATAGGAAGTCAATAATTATGCCAACTAGTTTGGATGGAAGAGGGAAGCAAAGTTGGTTAACGTGTCAGAGGCAGAGTCATCAGAGATGAGATTTGTTCTGAGAACAAATAATAATTCAGTGATTCAGAAACTAATAAGTTAGATTCAGATACTAGGGAAAGAGTTTGAGGAGGAGGGGCACCTAAAGAATAAAAAGATATAAAAGGATACAAGAAAGTAAAAGAATGATTAAAATAATATGACTAAAACACTAGGGCACAAATCAGATGCCCTTTTTACTTGTTTTGTAGGTCATTTATTTGGGTCATTTATTGGGAATGTAAGCAGGGCTGTTCTATGTTCTGTGTAGCACTCACTTGCTGCTAAGATTACTTTGCTGGAAACATGTTTAGCAATACTTCATTAAAAATCAGTTGCTCTGTTAATCATTGTTTTGTAACAGTTTCATATATCATTATAAAAATATGATCTCATTTGTGGTAAAATTATATACACATTTAAATGTCTAAAAGGATATATATCTACATCTATGCATGTAAAGATTTAGATGTAGATCTATGTAGATCTATACCTCTATACCAAAATATGTAATAATGGTTATTTCTTGATGGTAGGATTATGACTGTTTCTTTTTTTTTTTCAGTAATCAGGGTTTTAAAGATGATAAAATTATTATTCTGAAAGTTCATTTTGGATTCTGACCTTCATGAAATTGGAAATCTCTTTGTGACTGCTAGTATTTAATTAATTAATCTTTTAAAAATCGCCAAATTATTAGTTTTTTTTAAAAGGCAAAAAGTTAAGCTTAAGGGAAAGTATTTTCTCATTAAGATGTGAAATATAATTCCTGTCTAGTGGCACACAGAGTATTTTCCAATGTGGCAGAAATTTGGCAAGCTACAAGAAATACTTGTCTTCAGTGACACATTTGTAAGTTCAGTGTAAAGTACTCTAAGATTTACATTTTGACAGATGTTGGTAAATTTGTATTGTAAAAAAAAATGTTGTGAAGTCTTGAGAGTCATTTTAAAAGGCACTTTTGGAAGAATAGTGCTACAAAGCACATTTTAAAGTCTCCACTAGAGTTTCCAAGTAACTTTAGACAGAAACACACTTATTGTTTCATATATTGTTCTATCTATCTTTGTCAATTAGTATATATTTCCCGACATTCTAGAGTACATATTATGTAGCCCTGTGTGAGGCCCTAAGCAAACTTTTTTTTTGACATTTTTTAAATTTTATTATGTTATGTTAACCACCATACATTACATCATTAGTTTTTGATGTAGTGTTCCATGATTCATTGTTTGCATATAACACCCAGTGCTCCATTCAGTACGTGCCCTCTTTAATACCCATCCTCCCAACCCCTCCCCCCTAGAACCCTCAGTTTGTTTCTCAGAGTCCATAGTCTCTCATGGTTCATCTCCCCCCTCCGATTTCCTGCCCTTCATTTTTCCCTTCCTGCTATCTTCTTTTTTTTTAACATATATTATTTGTTTCAGAGGTACAGGTCTGTGATTCAACAGTCTTACACAATTCACAGCGCTCACCATAGCACATACCCTCCCCAATGTCTGTCACCCAGCCACCCCATCCCTCCCACCCCCCACTGCTCCAGCAACCCTCAGTTTGTTTCCTGAGATTAAGAATTCCTCATATCAGTGAGGTCATATGATACATGTCTTTCTCTGATTGACTTATTTCGCCCAGCATGATATTATGCTAAGCAAACATTTTAATGATTAGTTACTTTCATTAAGAAACCAACAAATTAGTGTGCCTGGGTGGCTCAGTTGTTAAGCATCTGCCTTCAGCTCAGGTCATGATCCCGGGGTCCTGGGATGGAACCCTGCATCGGGCTCCCTGCTCTGCAGGAAGCCTGCCTCTCCCTCTCCTACCCCCCCGCTTGTGTCCCCTCTCTGCTGTGTCTCTCTGTCAAATAAATAAATAAAATCTTAAAAAAAAAAAAGAAACCAACAAATTAAAGGGCCTAGATATGTATATCATTATATAACTTTATACAGAAAAATTAGCAGTTATTAAAGTTAATTTTTTTTTGTCTTGACCTCATAGATTGGTAAATATTAGTGAGTATGGTAGGCAGACTTCTAAGATGGTCTCAATGATCTTATCTTATTCATATTCATGCCCTTGTGTATTCCCTTCTCCTTGAGTATGGACTGGTCTTAGTGACTTTTTCTAACCAATAAAACAAAGCAAAGTTGATGAAATATCATTTCTGCAATTTTGGCTTGCACTCTTTGATAGAGCAAACTGTCATTTAGGAGAGCCCCACATGGCAAGGAACTGAAGATGGCTTCTAGCCAACAATGAGGAACTGAGACCTACTGTTTAAGTTTGGAAGTCAGTCCTGCCCCAGTTGAGCTTTTAGATGAAACCTCATCCCTGGCCAATACCTTGATTGCAGCCTTGTGAGAGAACTTGAAGGAGAGAACCTAAATTCCTGACCCATGAAATCTGTGAAATAATAAATGTGTATTGTTTTAAGCCACAAAGTTTTTGGGTAATTTGTTAATGCAGCAATATATAATACAGGAAGCAATGGAAAATTCTCTTAGGGAGGGAAGATTTGCTTAGAAATTTGGGACATTATTCCCATTTTCATAGGATATTTGGAGAGGAAGCTCAGGAAAAATAAAGTGACTATAGGAAGTTTTAGCTTAGCTAGAATGAAAGCTTTGTTAACAAGTATCCATTTATAAAAACTGCAGTTGTAGAATCAGTACAAAGGAAACCCTTTGTTTATGGATGAGGCAGTTTCCATTCAGGGTACCGCTCCTACTTTCTGTAATCTGGGGATGATCATTTAATTGAGAGCTTCATGGTCTTCTAATACCATGATGTATACAATATGGGCACCAATAATAAGTAATTTTTTAAAAACTTAGTAACTGATTTCTTATTTTTAGTAACTGATTTCTGTCATTTATTATGTAAAATATTCTATAAATGTAAATGATTATTACATAGGTTATATATAAAACAATCCAAGGTATTTCTTCTAATTTCCAGACCTATGCATCCAAGTGGCTGCTAGACATTCATTTCACCTGGAGATGAATGTCTTGGAGACAATTAAAACTGAAATTGTCAGAAATGGACCCAGTTCTATTCTGTACAAATCTGATCAGCCTCCTCCAGTTTCTATCTAGCCAACAGCCAATGAGGAACTGAGACCTATTGTTTAAGCTTGGAAGCCAATCCTGCTCACAATCCACCATACTACCCAAAATGGAGCCTGGGAACCATCTCCAGTATTCCCTCACATACTAGTAGTACTCACACAATCAGTCATGAGATTAAGTCCACATAACCTCAGAAACTACCTTCAAATCCAGCTGTCTCTCCATTGCCGCTTCACTACCTAAGAGTGGATATGAAAGGACTTTGTTAAGTTCTATTATATTTTTAAACTTCTATTAATTTTAATACACAAAGACTTTTTCTCAAGTTCTATTCTTAAAATTCTAGTATGTTTAATATAAAAAATATCTTTTCTAAAGTGGTTCACTTTCATCCTCCACTACAGGGTCAAATTGTAATAAATATAACATGTATGAGATGTGACTAAATTGAGGGATCTAAGCTGAAAATCATTAAAGTCACATATCATACAGTTAATATATCTTATATTAAAATATTTTCTGAAAAGTATTTTTGTAAACATTGCCATTGGTGGTCTTATTTAAGTAATGTTCTATATTTCTGAAACATCTATTGTCTTTAGAGTCTAACACTTTAGTTTGAGTCTATTAGAAAGCATTTGTAAGAAAGGGATTTAACAATTTTAGAATAAATTTAGGTTTCAGGAACAGTTCATTGCTTATGTTTTAGGAATTTTATTTTTATTTTAAAATTTTATTTGTTTATTTATTTACCTTAAGAGAAAGAGAGAGAGAACAAGCGAGCAGGGGGGCAGGGAGAGAGAGAATCCCAAGCAGGCTCTATGCCCAGCACAGAGCCGGATGTGGGGCTTGATCCCCCCCGGAGGAGGCCTACTCCGGACTCCATCCCATGACCCCAAGATCATGACCTGAACTGAAATCAAGAGTCGGAGACTTAATGGACTGGGCCATTCAGGCACCCCATGTTTTAAGGAATTTTTAAAAATTGTCTTTTGAATAAGGGGCGGGGAACCTCTGTTTTCTAATATAGATCCAAGACTTTGCTGAAGTTGATCAAGCCAATTACAAGTTCAGCAAAAATTTAATTACTTGGTGATGATTGAGGCCAATAGTGAAACTCAGCAATGTAACATACTCTATTCTCATGTCTTTCACAATAATTTGTTAAAATCAGTGAAAACATCTTATATATCTGTATACCTTATTTAGTTGCTTATTATTATTATTATTACTATTATTATTATTGGGGTCTCCTGTCTGCTTTTTTTGGGGGGAGGGCAGTCAGCTTACTTGAAAAGAACATATCTCCTTCATGCTTGTTTCAGAAAATGGCTGGTGCTTTTTTGCTAGTGTGTGGCCCTTTCCATATTTCTGCAATAGTGACTCTTCATTGAAGAAAAATCTTTTTTTGCACTTTTGTTTTAAATCTACTGAGAAGTTTGGGAAAAGATACTCATTTTATAATGACTGCACAGTCAACAAAAGTCAGTTTCCCATACAAAGACATGAACACATTTAGTCTTGTCATTCTAAAAATAAATATTGTTAATGTTTCTTAAAAACAAATTGAAATGTCCATTGCATTTATTTCTTCATTGAACAAATATTCACCAAGTACCCCGTGTGCCATTGTTCAAGCTGCGGAGGATACAGAAATTAGTTAGACCAAGTCCCCAGGCCTATGGAGCTTACATTCTAGTAAGGGGAGACAGAGAGTGAAAAAGTAAATAAATCAATGACCAAGATAATTTCAGATTGTGGTATAGTCTGTGAAGGAAATAGAGTGAAACTGGGGTGTAGAAGTGGGGAGGAAGGAGGGAAGGGGAGAGGTGTTTCCTTGAGAAGAGAAGGCAAGGCCTCTCTGCAGAGGCAGAATTGGAGCTGAGATTTGAAGAATGAGGAGCCTAACAAGCCAGGCCTGAGAGCCTGAGAGGAAGTGTTCCAGGCCCAGGAAGCAGCCAGTTTGAGGGCTTGGGGGTTGCAGTGGGGGGTGGGGGGCGACCTGGATGCGCATAAGGACCCAGAGGACATTGTGGCTGGATCCTATTCAGGACAGAGGAGAATGGAATGAAAGAAAAACAGGAACCAGATCAGCCCTTAAGCCACAGTGAAAAATTTGGATTTTGACATATAGCAACACTTAACCCCCCATAAGGCAGAATGTAAAATTTCCCTTTGTTATTAGGAAAAACTAACTTTATTATATTTAGAGTTTGAAGGAGAGAACAGTTGCCAATTTATTATAAGCTAAAATTCAAAATCTTGATTGAAATGTAATGTTTTGGGGCACCTGGGTGGCTCAGTCAGTTAAGCTTCCAACTGTTGGTTTTGGCTCAGGTCATGATCTCAGGGTCCTGAGATAGAGTGCCCCCCACCCCCTTGGGCTGGGCTGGGAGCTCAGTGGGGAGTCTGCTTGAGATCCTCTCTCTCCCTCTCCTCCCTCTGCCCCTCCCCTCTTTGTGCATGCCTGCTCTCTTCCTCTAAAATAAAAAAAGTCTTTAAAAAATGTAATGTTCTTGTAATGTGATATATATATATTTTTTTAAGATTTTATTTATTTGCGAGAGAGAGAATGAGAGACAGAGAGCATGAGAGGGAGGAGGGTCAGAGGGAGAAGCAGACTCCCTGCTGAGCAGGGAGCCCGATGTGGGACTCGATTCCGGGACTCCAGGATCATGACCTGAGCCGAAGGCAGTCGCTTAACCAACTGAGCCACCCAGGTGCCCTCTTGTAATGTGATATTAATATGATATAGTATTATCACAGATGCTCTTAGAAATTTGGTAGCAAGAGCCTGAAAATGAGAAAATATAATTTCTATTTGTGCTCCAAATTCTCATATTTAATATAGCTTTTGTTTCAGTTTTGCTATTTACTGAAATAGGTAAAGCACTTGTTAATAGCCTATTTTTAGATCTGGGGATAACTATAAGTTCATAGTATTGATGTCTGTCTAAATAAATTACCATTTCAATAGTTAATAGTTCCTTAGTTTGAAGTGATGTAGTATTTTACCTTAAATATTAAGACTATTTAGAATGTTCAAAAATAATCTCCCCTAAAAAGTGGTGTTCATGTATAATTTTCACATCAGTGATATATCAGGTTAACTTTTCTGAGGCTATAGAACACTTCAGATGGTTGTAATTATTCAACCATGGTTGTGTCCTCATAATATAAGATCATAAATTAATTTCTTACTTAGCCTTATTTGTGTTACTTTATTTAAGCCCCAAATCTTAAGATAATAGCCTCAAGTATACTGGAAACACATGCAAGAAATGATAGATGGATTACATAGGAGTTGAAGTAAAAGATTAAAGCTAAACACATATGGTTTTAAAGGATTTATTTAATATCATAAATACAGTACAGATAATAAAATATATTTAGTACAAATAATAAAGTGAATATGAGGATGGGGCATGAAGTAGCAAAATCTAGGAACAAAAATGGAACCATTTAAATCAAACATTTAGGGGCGCCTGGGTGGCTCAGTTGTTAAGCGTCTGCCTTCAGCTCAGGTCATGATCCCAGAGTCCTGGGATGGAGCCCCGCATCGGGCTACCTGCTCCACGGGAAGCCTGCTTCTTCCTAGCCCACTCCCCCTGCTTTTGTTCCCTCTCTCGCTGTGTCTCTCTGTCAAATAAATAAATAAAATCTTAAAAAAAAAAAAAAATCAAACATTTATCTGGAGATGGGCTTTTACCAACTAGTTTTTCAGGAATATAGTTTAAAGTAATGACTATTAATAAACATATTCATAGTATGTGAAAGATATTTACAATTCTCTGTAATCTAACATAAAGGTCACAGCTCTCTTCTGGACAATATACTTCTTTATGCATTACCTCTTAGGTTATGAAAAGTACAACTGTAGTTCATCAAAATGTGCCCCAAGGCACAATACCATTTTACTCAGTCATTAGAAAGTTTAGCATAATTGCTTAGTATAATCCAAAGAAAATATGAGTACAGACATCAGGGACTCTCTAATTTGTTAGGCAATTGTTCCATAATTTTTGGCACCAAGATAATCCACATGTTGAAAAAGCAATTAATCATTGGTGCTAGTTATCAAGCTATGATTTTAGCTATTTCCTCCAAAATTTGACCCCAAATGACAGAGTTCCTTATTTTATTTTTGTAATATTCTGACTTCTGAGATCAAAAGTTTAAATATGCCAGTTTGGTTATAGTTGACTTGAACTTTGTGTTCCTAGTTTTCTAAAGTAAGTGGATCATAACTTTGTATTTACAAAGATAGATGTTATTTCTTCCACTAATATTTGGATAAAAAGTTTAGAAACCTTTAGAAACTTACAGACTGATTACCTCAGAAGAAGTTAATTGAAATCCTTAAACTAGCATTTTTGCCCCAAGAAGGTATTTATTTGCTCTTGGAACTTGTGTTGAAAACAGGACAAAACAAGAGAACACACAATTAGATTCTCAATTTTCTAACTAGTATTTTGCAAACACAATTACATAGATACATCAGTTATTAAACAGTGAATGAAATAAATACCTCATAATTTGAACATAATCTTTTACTTATTTTATTTCATAAGGATAAGTAAAAATAAGAGTTGTCACTTTGTGTAGTATATTTTCCCATCTTCAAAAAAAAAAACAAACCCATAAAAACACCAAGCCAAACATCCCTGCTCTCACATTGCTCACTGATGTGTCTTTGGTGTTTATAGTTAAACAATCCAGAAATATAGAAAGAAACCTTGGAAATTCAACAGTCTCTGTTCAGTTCAGTTTTTTCAGCTACATGTGGATACAGTGCAGACTTAGCAATATAAATGAACTCCTCTCTGCATGCATGACTTACGCATCTGTACCTCATCACTCATAGAACGGTTTTTGGAAACTCTGAACCTCTGCAATATGCAGCAGCCCAACTCCCAGTTTCTGTGATTCATTGTATAGTTACTTATGCTCTTGCTCTTCTGTGTTTATTTTCAATATGGCTACACTGTTGGGCAGTTTATTATTATATTGTGCAATGCAGTGATTTTTCAAAATCCTGAATACCAGGTAGTCATACTAATTTTTGACAACAATCTTCAGACTTGATCCCTCAAGTGGAGGACATGTTTGGTCTCACAGCTTATTTTCCAAATTCAGAAACAAATGGAGCACAAACGGTTTTTCTTCCCATTGGTTCTTTGTTCTTGGTAGTAGTGCTGATTTCAAAATAACAACTTGTGTGGTGTTTTATTGTTAGTCAATAAATAAAATTGTAGAATGAAGTACTCAGTTCGTAACTGGACAGTGTAACCCAAAAATTGTAGTAATGCATAAATTCTCAATAATATACATAGAAAGTACTGTTGAATTATTTGTAACAAAGACCTTGAGATACTAAAACAATCTGGAAAATTTGGAAAACCCTTGCTTCTGGGATCTTTCTGTATGTACCCTTAAAGGGTCCCAATCCCCATTCCATATGCACTGACTCCTTTCTCTCTGTTTCAGCCTGTGCTTCTGGCTCCAGTCTTATTATTTGGACACTGGGATTAAGTTTTTGATGACGAGTGACATTTCCTGTATATTATCACCAAAGAGCTTGGAGAAATTATTTCTGAAAAAACATTGAAACTGAACAAAAAACACACTTTACTTAGAAAATGCTCTTTTTGGCTCCTGAATAGCTCAAAAGTGTAAGATAATACTTTGCGGGAAAAGACAACCCCAATTCACAACTTAGTTTCTGAATGATGGCTGTAATTGAACCCTGATTTCCTAAAAGCTCATTAATATAAATTGGAGCACTTACACCAAAAGTTATCATGACAATACAATTTAAAGATATACTTTAAAAATATTTGTAAAGGATCTTGCTTTTTAATAAAGCAAGTACATTTACAACAAAATGCAAATGCTCCTTTCTGAGTCATTTTTGCCTGGGCTGAGTACAGGGAACATTATTGGTTGCCTCTGTAGTATCTATTTAACCTTAGTGTGTAGTAGTTATGCATTTTGGGGATTATTGACCCCATTCCTACCTCCAGGCATGGCCCTTAATTGATCTAAACTAGTCCCTATATATAATCTCAGAGGTGGGCTCATTTTTAATCCATTAGACCAGTGTGAAGTTTGAACCTTCCTCTGACAGCTCTTTACCTCTAACTGGATGGTGTGGTGTGCAGCCAGTTTGGGGGAATACAGCTTTAGATTTAGGCCAACATGTGGAGGGCAGAGCTGAGAACTGTAACAGGAAGCCTAATCCAGCTGTGCCTAAACCAAATATGATTCTGGACTCTGGAGTGAGGTAAGCCAACAAATTTTTATTCTTTAAGCAACTGTTGCTGTGTGTATATGTGTGTTACCTCCAATCAATGCATCATTACCAAAATGTGGAGACTTCTCAAAACGAGTCCAATGAAGTTAGGACTGAAACGCTTTCTTTTCCTAGTAATTCTGTTGTTATCATAGGCATTTTCCATCACACCAAGGTGTCTTAATTGTTTAGGTAATGAATGTCAAATTAAATGTGGATAATTGTACTTCAGTCTTAGAATGAAAACTGCTAGTATATTTTCATGGTGACTCCAATGGCTCCTTACTCTTTCATGTCAAAAACTTTAATCACTCAATCCTGTATGTGAATGAAACCTCAACAAGCTTGTCAGTGTTTCTTAAGGTGTTGCTGAAGACTATGGCAGTAAATAGATTTTGACTGCTCATAGGGGGCAGTCATTTTTTTTAAAAGGGTATAAAAATGGAGGTGTTTGAACCATCTGAAATTGGGGGTGCCTGCTTTTATTTAAATAGTTACAAAATGAGGGGCTCCTGGCTGGCTTAGTTGGTAAAGCATGATTCTTGATCTCAGGGACATGAGTTCAAGCCCCACATTGGGTGCAGAGGTTACTTAAAAAAAAATAAAATTAAAAGTTTACAAAACAAGACCAAAATGCTAATATATCGTCAACTGTTGAAGAATGTATTTGGATACTAATGTTAATGGGCTTCCTCATCTTACCAAAGACTACCTCATTGCTAAATCTAATGGAAAACTTTTAGGCGTTGTTTTCCTTGACCTCTTGGCAGCATGTCAAGTCACTGGTAAATTACTTCTTAAAGTTTCTTCTCTGCTCCTGTGGTCTCTTCCTCTGCGGATTTTTGTATTTGATGTTTCCATGATTTGTCTTGTCTTTTCACTCTTCATTTTCTACAAGTCATTTCATTTGTTTTCAGCCAGCCCTCACCCCCAGATCTCTTAGAAACATCAATTTCTGTTGTTTAAAACTCTTAACTCTGCATTGCTGTTAGGATAAAGTCCAAAGTGCCTCTGCAGGATCTACCCTCATCTTACCTATTAATCTTTTGCTACTTCTCATGTCCAATTGGACGCTCTCAGGTCTAACTGAGTATCAGTTCTTGAGGGTACTAGGTTCATGCTCTCTACCTCTGGCCTTCTACATGTTGCCGTACTCTCTGCTTATAAACTTGCATTCCCATTATGCTTTTCTGGCTAGTCCTCCTGTCTTTCAAATTTCAGCTTTATGTCAGGTCACTCTTTCAGGAAGCCTACCTGGGTAACTCCTCCTTGGTGTAAATGTTCCTCCTGAGTTTCCCAGCACACTATTTCTCCCTTCATACTAGTATACATACGTTCTTGTTAACTTAGCTTTAGCCTCCACAGTAGGTTCTGTGAGGACAGGAAGTGGCCTTGTCTATCTTGTTCAGAATATCTGCAAAGTAAAATTTGGCCTATTCAGTAAAGGTACTTGGTAAATATTTGAATGACTAGATAACCTATATTAGGCTCTGTCTTAAGTTATTTAATTTTCAAGAAAATAACTTAAGGTGTGACATGGTTAACATTTCATAAGAACATAAAAACGTTATGTTAAATTATATTTTTACTAGTGGACTACCAAAGAAGGTATAGGCGAATTGAAAAGTGGCTCTGATAATCAGTATGGCAAGTGAAGTGCTGAAATTCTTCGATTTAGATTTAAATTTAAAAAATAAAGGTTCCAATAAATATTTCTTTCTCTTATATTCTAGAACATTAAAGGATCCTAGAAAAATAATGTAACTGCTCCCACAAAATAACAAAAGAACAATTTCATTTTAAAGAGTTTTATTACACAATGTTAATATTCAGGACACTTCAGAGCACCTTATACTTCTAATCAGGTATTTGGTAACTGGTTTTAAAGTGTTACTTGAGTATTTTTCTCATACTGGCTTTCAGTCAAAAGTACTACTTAGTGATTAAGAGATGTTAATTTGATTAAACAGTTTATCCTTAATAACCTGAGACATCAATCCATGGATAGCTTCTATGGTAGTTTTACAGCTGTAAAGAAAAAACACATCATAAAATGTCATAAGAACTGAAAACTGTTTTGAACATGCAAGTTCCCTCCCCCCATTTCCATCCTTATACCCCCAATAATGATTTTCAGTTCTATTCATACTCCACAAACTATAATTTACAGTTTACTCTTGTGATTTTTAGCTTTCTGCATGTCTTTTAACCATTTCATTACAGTTGATCCTTGAACAATGTGAGAGTTAAGGGTACCAAATCTTCCACACAGTTGAAAATTCACATATAACTTCCGACTCCCCCAAAACTTAACTACTAATTGCCTAGTGTTAATGGGAAGCTTAACAATAACATAAACAATTGATTAGCACGTATTTTGTATATTACATTATATACTGTACTCTTACAACAAACTAAGCTAGAGAGAAGTGTTAAGAAAATCTACATTTACATTACTGTACTGTATTTATAGGAAAAAACCCCACATATAAGCGGACCCATGCAGTTCAAACCCACATTGTTCAAGAGTCAACTATACTTACTAGAACCTTCACAAGAGAGCAGTATAAAATCTGATATTAACAGTTACTTATCAACAGTTTTGGGAAAAGTTCTATTCTGGAAGGTGACTGAAATTATATATACTTCATCATTATAGACTGATTCTGATCTTACATTAAAATCTTATCATTTATTACTTAGAATTATTAAAAAAGAGATTTTAAAGAATCCTGTGCTTTTTCCTGAAATAATCACAAACAACCTTCAAACAATTAAAAGTCAAAGTCAGTGGGTAAAGGACTTAGATTTTAGAACTGATAAAAAATAAAAAGCAAAAAACAATAAAACCCCACAATATTTAGAAGAGATACAATTCTTATAAAGTTACCCAAAAAAGGTAAATTCTCTACTTGTGTACTACTACTTTTGTCCATCCTACTTTTCTTCTTATATAATTGGAGACATTACCATTGTGAAATTTTTGCTTGCTAAGAAACTGAGGTGTAGATGTAGATAAAATTATAAATCACAAATGATACAAAAATAGATGAGCAAAAACATACACTCAGTGCAGGTACCAAAAATGAGACCTAATACTGAAGAAAGATTTAATTTTATCCAGGCCACTAGCTCTATACTTTCTAAAAACTCATGGAACAGAATAAGATAATTTAACCCAAGATGGCTTCTGCTCCTAACACACTTTACCTTCCCTTCTCCCTTTTCTTTCCTGTTGACCAGTCTGGTTTTTCTTAAGATGGATACCAAGGTATCAGTTTATATAGATGTCAACATAATTTTCCCTTACTCTCTGCCCCTAATTATCACATTAAAGTTCAAACTTTTGTGAAAGTACATGCTATTAGGTAGTCTTCCCAATCCTCTATGCATCTGAAGGGCTGCCTGATTATTTCATAAGTTATCAGAGAACACATTCCAAGTTTGTTTCTAACAAATTCTTGGTAGTGAAATTTGGGATACTAAATTACTGTATTAAGGATAATTTCAGAAGAATAACTTAAGAGAGATGCAATCGTTTTTGTGATATTTAGGGGTTTAAAACTTCATAAAAATGTGAAGTTTGATAAATTTAAGAAATCTTAACATAATCCCTCAAAAGATGATTAAGTTAGAATAGATTTGGATGTTCTTTTGCAGAAGTTTTTTTTTTTTTTTTTTTTTTTAAAGATCCAGTGATGGATTGGTTTTCTTTAGTACACTTTCTAGCTAGATCTAGAAAAGATGACTGGGAGTTTTTCATTACATTACCTAGATCTTTAAGCTTTTAATGTTTTAACCTAAATTTTCTAAGCTAAAATTTGCATTTGACAACTCTTAAAGGTCCCAAGAAATTAATATTCAGGTACCATTCTAAGTTGTAAGTAAGGTGAAACATAAGGAATTTAAATCCTATTATAATGTGCAAATTCTGAAACAAAAAGAACTAGTTAGGGGTAGGAATAGATTAGCTCTTACCTGTCTCTTGTAGCTTTGGCAAGTTTGTCTTCTGACTTTCTGTCATGTGTTTCTAAACCCAACATGAAACTCCCTCGTCCCAGCTGGGCTTCTGACTGTTCTAATTTTTCAGATAAATCAAAGACCTGACCAGTGGTATAGTCTGCATTCTGCAGGGAAAATGGTATTGTGTCAGTGTGTGTGTGCATATATATATATATATTTTAATGTAAATTTTTTTCTATTTAGAACATTTCATTTACAAAGAATTCCACCATGAAATGTAAGTCTGATAGTCACTGAAGTAAGAAATCAAATTTACTTGTAAAAACTGACTCTAAAGTTCAAGCAGTTCAAGTGTAGAGTTTCCCCCCCTTTATAATTTCAAGATTAAATTTGGAATTCTTCTTTTTGACTCATTAAATCTAATACTTGTTATTATGAGAGGCTTTGAAGTACAAAGGCCTGAGTCTCAGTTTTGGCTCTGCTGCAGATTAGCTGGGAGGCCTCGGGAAAACTCCCTTACTTTTCTGTGCCTTTAAGTCATCTTTTGAAAATGGGGGAGAGGACAGTGATAATTTCTACATTAAGGCTATTATGAAGACTAAATTAAATAATGTATATGGAGTAACGTAGATAAAGCTCTTAGGACTGTCCATAGCACCTGGTAAAGCCTTAATAATTGTTAGCTAATTTTATTATTTGTTCTTGTTGAAATTTCAGCATTTAATACCAACATTTGTCGGGGCACCTGGGTGACTCAGTTGGTTAGGCGACTGCCTTTGGCTCAGGTCATGATCCTGGAGTCCCGGGATCAAGTCCCACATTGGGCTCCCTGCTCAGTGGGGAGTCTGCTTCTCCCTCTGCCTCTACCTCTTCTTGTGCTCTCTCTCACTCTCTCTGCTCCCTGTCTCTCTCTCTCAAATAAATAAAATCTTTAAAAAAAAAAAAAAAGAACACTTCCCCTGACCCCGCAAAAAAAAACCAAACAAACCCAAAAAATAAATAAAAATTACATTTGTCTTAGGTTTTCTGATTATAAAGTTAATAGTTACTGCAGACAATTTGGAAAATGTAGAGCAAAATAAAGAGGAAAGGAAACACCTATAATCCCTCCACTTAGCTATAACCACAGTTATATTTTAGAGTATTGCTATATGCTTGCACACACACCTATATTTGTTAAGCTGTAATACTACATATACTATTTGTCCCTTAATATTTCATACTTTTTAAAAAGAAAAACTTTAACAGTTACATATGTACACTTAAGCATTAAACACTTAAGCATTTTTATGGGTTATCTTTTTTAAAATGTTGTAGTCTAAAATACAAAACAACTTTTCACTAAGATGAGTTATGAAGTATATGTTCCATTTCTTTCCCTTATCTTCAAAAGAAGAGAGTGAAGATTAAACAAATGACTTGGCAACAATTAGTACATTACTCTATTTACTCAATCTGTAAGACAGTGTACATGTTCAATCACCAAACATGAAAAGTTATTTGCTGTCATCATACTCACTACAGAGGGCCCTTTACAATGCTACCAGCTCTTCCAATGATTTTATAAACTGATGATATTTAAAAAAAAAATATTTATTTATTTTGAGAAAGAGCGTGCACAGGTGAGGGGGGGAGAGGCAGAGGCAGAAGGAGAGAGAGAAGCAGACTCCCGGCTGAGCAGGGAGCCCGATGCGGGACTCGATCCCAGGACTGTGGGATCATGACCTGAGCCAAAGGCAGATGCTTAACCAACTGAGCCACCCAGGTGCCCTAAAATGATATTTTTTAAAGATGCAATTATATTCACTTTGTCTGGATCTAAATGGTTTAGGACACCATTTTCCCCTCTACAGATTTGAAGAAAAGCTTAAGGTTTGTAGACCACTTCACATTTGGAGGATTTAGCTCAAGCCATAAAAATGTAAGATGGCAGGAACAGGTTATACTATTAAAGTGAAATAAAATGACATCAATTACATTTTAAACACACAGAGAATGAAGAGGGAACTAATTTCTTAAATCAGAAAACTTTTTTCTGGTAGCTTTTAGGTTATATGCTTTAGCTGGAGAAAGAGATGCGCTGAACATACATTTATAGATTTTTTCTTTTCTTTTTTTAAGATTTATTTGGTTTATTTGAGAGAGAGAGGGAGCATGAGAGGGGGGAGGGGCAGAAAGAGAGGAGACGCAGACTCCCTGCTGAGCAGGGAGCCCAATGAAGGGCTCAATCCCAGGACCCTGGGATCGTGACCCAAGCCGAAGGCAGATGCTTAACCGACTGAGCCACTCAGGAGTCCTATAAATTTTTTCTTAAAATGCTACAATGTACCATATATACAACCACAAAAAAGAAGAAAATATAATTTAACCTTTTCTTGATTATTAATGTCCTCAATATATGCAATGCTGGAAAACAGGGAGAGCCATAGGCTGAGTAGGTAGAGCTGTTTGCCTTTACACAAAGGTTCAGACTGCTCTGGTCTTAGTGTTTTCTCCCTCTGCCATCATGTGTCACTTCTGGTTCTCATTAGTATACTTGCCTCTAAGGAAACAACTCATACAAAGCATTTAGCAGTATATGGCACAAAGGAAGCACTTAATAAATGTTTGCTATAATGATCACTTTCCTTCCTTCTAATTTGCTACTTCTGACTGTTGAGGTTACAAAATAAGAACAGAAAGGCTGCCAGAACTTGATTTAAAATCACAGAAAGGGTTGCCTGGGTGGCTCAGTCAGTGAAGTGTCCAACTTTTGGTTTCAGCTTGGGTCATGATCTCAGGGTTGTGGGACTGAGCCCTCTGTTGGGATCTGAGCTCAGCAGGGGGTCCGCTTGGGATTCTCTCTCTCTCCCTCTGCCCCTGCTCAGGCTCTCTCTCTCTCTAAATAAAATCTTTAAAAAAAAAACAATAAAATCATAGAAAATATGCTCTATGAACAAACAAATAAACCAAACAAAAAATAATAACTTACTGAGGCTTTATTATATGCCAGGCACTTTGTTAACTGATTTATATAAAGAATTTCATTTAATTCTCATGGTACTTAATGATGTAGGTACTATTATCACTAAACTCAAGAAAAGGCTCAGTCTCATTAAATAACTTTCTGAAGGTCACACACAGCTAGTAAAGTTCCAGAGTTGTTTTTGAACTGAGTTTATCTTATACCAAATTTTGTGGTTCTAACCATTATGCTATTCTGTACTATGTGAGGTGGCCTACTTTAAAAAAAGAAAAAAAAAAAACACACAACTGTTCCTGACTAAGCTCTAGATAGAAGCCTGTAAAATAAATATCCTTCTAAGTATGTTAGGTTTTAATGATATATTAGAAAAAATTCAGTAATTTATTTTATCTTATTTTTTGCTGCCCAGTATCTGCTACTTTAAGTTAATGATATTCTGACTTCCTTCTGGGGACAGCCCTTCCTAATTCTTAGTCCACGTGCTCCTGAGTTTTTTCTAGCCCAGCCCAGCAGTGAAGTACTTGCCCTGATACAGCTACTCATGGTGTTCATTCCCTTGGCCACAGGTTTAGGGATGGGCATGCAACCTAAACAAAGCTCAGACACAATGAGGTTTTGCCTGGAGATACGTGTATGTGTATCTTGATCTTCTCTTTTGAATGTGAAAATGGGAGGCTGGGAGGCCTGAAGTTAATGCTGCCATCTTGTTTTCTTTTCCTCCCGCCATGACCCCCCCCTTTTTTAAAAAGATTTATTTATTTTAGAGAGAGCATAAGCGGGAGGGGTAGAGGGAGAGGGAGATAGAATCCCAATCAGACTCTGCGCTGAGTGCAGAGCCCCGACACTGGGCTCAATCTCATGATTCTGAGATCAGGACCTGAGCCAAAACCAAGAATTGGACGCTTAAAGGCAGGCGCCACCCAGGTGCCCCTGCCATCTTGTTTTCATATGAAGCCTAAAACTGAAGCCAACTGATACGAAATCAAAGCTGAGACAGAAAGACCAAGACCTCATAATATTGTTTCCGTGCAAACTTGCTATGCCTGAAGTAAGCCCTATTCCTGGACTTTGTAGCTTAAAAGATTCTCTTTTTTGTTTAGGCCAGTTTGGTTGGGTCTCCTGTCACCTGTAACTGGGGTCCTACCTGAGACACCTGACACAACAAAAAACAGTATTTGTATTTTTCTCTCTGTAAGTCTCTTTAAGGCAGGTGCAGATTTCACCCTCATCTGGCCACTTGTATTTGTCACTTGGACTTGGTCTCAATGGTACATGACATAGATCTTGGCTTGGCCTAGTATCCCAATTCAGCTCTGGTCATGTGCAGAATCTGAGCCCAGCCCTGGTGTCTTGGCCAAGTCAGGTATAGCCTTCCCATGAAAAAGAGTTTCAGATATTAAACAACTTATGTAGCTTAGATAAAATTCATATGCATCCCTTGGGAATACAGTACTTACAGTAAGCAAACTAGAGGAACTCAGCGTATTCACCCAGTATTTATTCCACAAAAGCTCAAGCAATTTGCGATCCAATGAGGATTTGAAATATGAGACTTCTAAGGCATAATATCTATGAAACAAAAGGACAAATTTATAAGTTAAAAAAAAAATTCAACCATATCATATAAAAGTTATGGCCAAATTTAAGTGAATTACATTTTATATCCAAACAGTTATGTTTTAGTTTTTAGTCCAATAGAACAATAGGTAACCATGGTTTCCTTACTCTTCAGAGGTGTGGTTTCAAATCTTCTGTTAACCAAACTTTGTGTTATATTTCTTCCCACTGTAGAGCCCAGAAATTCCCCACAACTTATCAACAACCAGTCAGAACTTCTGAATGACATATGTTTATCCATGTTATCGAGTTCATAAATTCTAGCCAATAGCACATAAACTTAATGAACTGCTTCTCTAGGGTCAATGACAATTTTTGATAGGCTTTTAAAAATACTGAAAATGACATGTGGATTTCCCATTTCTCCCTTTCTAATCCCCTAATTAGGGCCTATTGCTTTTTTGGAAAGCAAACCTTAAAACAGAATCCTTAGAGTGCCTAAAAAAATACTGCTTCTAAAGGTGCCTAATTTGTAATCAGTGAGGCGCAAGAAATATTTGGTTAAATGTACGAAAAACATGTATTTTTGAAGTAATAAATATTTGAATACCTCCCTAGGTTCTGTACATCAGTAGATACAAAGAAACACAAGGGACTTTTTTACCTTAAGGAGCTTATTACTATTTTTAGGGGAGATGTGGTATGAAGCCACAAAAAATTAAATATAATGATATATACTGAATAACAGTAAGTGATGCTATAGTGAGTATATAAAATTAATCATCACCAATTAAATGTTAGAGATAATGAATACTCTCAGTGTAGACAGAATTGCCTGAGAAGCCCCAGGGAGAAGGCAGGCCTGACAGTAACCCTTACATGAGTCTATGGTGTGTTTATGTAGACAGCAAGGAGAGCATTAGGCAGGGAGCATTGACTCACAAATAGGAAAGTCATGAAAGGAATAGTAAGTAAATCACTTTGTCTGGACAGTTAAGCAAAAGCAGAATAATTATGTGAGGGGAACCTAGGAGGCTTTGTTGGGGTCTATTTGGTGGAAGATATTACGTGAAAGGTTATGAAATTTAAACTTCATGGGTGGGGGGATGGGTTATATAGGTGATGGGGATTAGGAGTGCACTTTGAGCACCAGGTGTTGTATGGAAATGTTGAATCACTATATTATACATCCGAAACTAATATTACACTGTATGTTAGCTAATAAAACTTAATAAAAACTTAAAAAAAGAAATTTAAACTTTATCTTCTAGGTAGTGGGGACTCATGGAAGATGTTTGAGCAGAGCAATGATTGGGCCAAAGAGGTGTTTGAAGAAAGCTGGCTTGTGATAGGATGTGTTTCAGAGGAACTGTAGGCAGGGAGACCACAAAGGATATGACTGCAGTGCAGCAGATGTGAAGAAAGGCTCAAACGCAGGTTAGTGGTGCAAAAGATAAAGACATGTGGACACAATAAGAAATGCTTATTGATTCAATTCAGGAGTGAGTGAAGAAATAAAAAAGAATAAGAATTTAAGGACATCAGAATTAAGTGAGGGTCTTTTCAAAATTAAGATACCTATGCAGATCTGAAGATGGGTAGGACATAGCTAATGAAATGTGGAAGTGGAACAGTATATTTCTTGAGTGCCTATTATATCCTGGGTGCTTTACATACATTCTCATTTAGTCTTTCCTATAACCATACGCAGAAAGCATTTATTATTCCCAGTCTATAGACAAACGTTCAGAAAGAAAAGACTTTACTCAAAGCCACATAGCTAGTAAGTGGCAGAGAAAGGATATGAAAAGTTGTATCTATTATCAAAAACCTCACAGTTTTATTTTTACATGTAGACTGTAGACATTTAAGAGAGTATTTAACAAGTGAGGTCTCAGGAGTAAGGGAATTAGGTATGGGGAGGGGATGAGGGGCTCAAGTAGAAAGTCAGCTTTAGAAAGGAGGGGGTTGTATCTCTGATACTTGAGGAAAAAAGAGACGAGAGGGTGAATATAGCAATAGATATTTGGATTTATAAAGGATGGAAAATAAGGGAACTCAAACGAAGTTCTAGAATAGAGTTTATGTTTTAAAATTTATGGATCACCTTAATGTAATTACTGTTTTAATTCCATAGGTTGATGCAATGAAATTTTTTGTCTAACATGTAGTGATTAGCTGCAAATCTCAGTAGCAGAGTTGAAAACAAGAAGAACATTCAAAATTACTTGTGGAGCTAAATCCTCATCTTCTGTACAGGAAGTCAATAATAGATACTGCCTAGAACTGAAAATCAAGAAGTAGCACTATCAGCACGTTGTTTGAAGAGATGTGGTAAATACTTACAGGAATAACTATAATAGTTTAAGTGACTGCCTCTGGGGGGATGGGAAAGGGAATGGTACAAAATTGTTGTTTTTCATAAGTTTCATTGAACCATTTTACTCTCTAAACCATGTTCCTGCATAACACTGACAACATACAAGCTAACTTAAAAAAAAAAACACTTTGTGTCCTATTTTCACTAAGGTTCTTCAATGTTAAAAACATTTAATATCTACATTATATTCTATGTTTTAAACAGACTTTGGGTGTACAATATGATATGGGATTTAAGGTAGGAAAGAAAAAAGACCAATATAAACTGCACATAATACTTCATCACCAAATAATTTAGGAAATGGATCTATAAGCAGCCTGCCCCAAACCCCTGCTCTTTCAACCTGGCACTATATTTCATTAAAGATTTTAAACAAAAATAAATTAAGCCCCTTATTTGCCCTAGGAAAGAGTTTATTCTCTCTTATTTAGGAATTGATCCTAAGAGAACATCTTTGAATATCCAAGCAATTCCAGATTCAAAATTCTAGGCTCTAGCAATGTAGATAGCTAGAAAGTGGCTATTCTTCCCTGATGGGCTCGTATTTCAGTAAAATAGGAAATGTAGCTTTGTTTGGATACAGAAAGCATAGACTGCCTCAGTCTTTTTTCTTTCAAAAGCTGCTGTTGGTAGTGAAAAAAGTAGTGTAGGTATTAAAGGTATAAGATTTTTCTACTGCTAAAACTCAATATAAATGAAAAAAAAATTGACTATTACTCTGATAAAGTATCACAGCAAAGGTGTTTCCAGGCTTAGGAGGAATTCTCTCAAACTGGAATGGTTTAAATTTTTTTCTTTTTAAAAATTTTTTTCCAATAGGGTAAATTATGTGATTTAATCCCAAGCCTCTAACTGAAAATAAAAAAGAATCTTTTTTCCCCCCCCCCAGAAGTATGTCAGGGATGACTGATGTATTTTAAAACTCAATTTTAGAAATTCTAGAATTTTCTAAGAATTTCTGAACAGAAGAATAATAGCAGTAGTAGCACATGGGTAGTCAAGGTAGTCCTAGAAGTTTGTTTAGGAGGTATGGAGAAAAGGGGACTCTAGATAATCATTTAGGTAACTTTTTTGGTGGGGGTGGATGGCCACCCTTCTATGTGCCATGTCTGATTTAAATGTTAGGATACAGCAATGAATTAAGTCTACTGTCATGAAGTTCACATTCTAATGGGATCAATAACAAGGAAACAGAAACATATCAGATGGTGGTAAGTGATAAGAAAAATAAAGCAGGGACTGAAACACAGAGTGACTGACTGGAAGGTGTTATATTAGGGTGACCAGTGAACATTCTCTCTGTTAAGTGACCCTAAAACAGATCCTCCATGACTGAAGTAGTTAGTGAGCCACGGGGAAATAAGGAACAATTTTCCCAGCAGAGGGAACAGCAAATGCAAAGGCCCTGAGGCAAAAAGCTGCCTGGCGCATCTGACAACCATAAGGACACCACTATGGCTGGACTGGAGAGAGCAAAGGTTTAGTGATAGGAGATGAGCTCAAAGATAGTAAGGGTCAGATCACATAGGGCTGTGTAGTCCATCATAAGGACTATGGATCTTATTTTTGGTGATACAGGAAATCATTCTGGAGAAGGAGGAATATGATCTGACTTACATTTTAACAGAATCAATTTGGCTGACAAAAGAACTTTAAAAGGGGTGAACGGAAGAAGCTGAAAGACTAGTTAGAAGGCTAGTGCTTTGGTTCAGGCTCCAGAATGTGGTGGGTTGGTCAATGTTCCATGGCAAGATATATTCAGAAGGAGAAAACTGTTTTCATTGGCTTCTTTAATACTTTTAAAACTTGAGATGTAATTCATATACCTCAACATTCACTATTTTAAAGAAGTATATAATTCACTGGTTTTAGTATGGCTTCTTTAAAATTTGGAGTGAAAATGTTTAGGATGAAGTTTTACTAAATGAGACTTGAGAAGTGCCTGGGTGGCTCATTCGGTTAAGTGGCTTCCTTCAGCTCAGGTCATGATCTCGGGGTCCTGGGACAGAGCCCTGTGTTAGGCTCCCTGCTTGGTCGGGGGGTCCTGCTTCTCCCTCTGCCCCTCCCCCCTGCTCTTGCGCTCTCTTAAATGAATGAATGAATGAATGAATGAATGAAAGAAAGAAACCTGGGTACTTTGAGAGCTTGCAGACATGCTTGTGTCAGGCTGGCTCTGACTACAACTTCTTTCAATTGTTAATTTCATCAATGGGCTAAGTACCTTATACTTTGATAATATGTATAGTTGTGTGAAAGGCAAATAACAGGTTAGAACAATTATTAATAAAAAATTCAAACATTATCCTAAATTTTATATTCTTACTACAATTTTAAAAGAGATTATGAAATGCATTTCATCTGAAACTTTATTCTCATCTGTAAAATTAGGGGCTTGGACTAAGGTTTCTTACGATGATTGTGGTATGAGATACATTTTAAAATTACTTACTGTTTGCAATGTACACCAAAGTCTTCTATTTTATTAAGTGGGATAGTCTGGTACTCAGAAGGTCCTTCATCAGGGGGTTTGTAGCCCTCAACAAAAATGAAAATAGAAGATTAAAAAACACACACACATGCAGAAAAAACATACGTTCTATGCAGCTTTCCATTTATAGAAACATTAATTCTGGGGAGCCACATATTGAACTTAAATATTCCAGTAAAAAAAGTATATTGCTCATACTCTCCCTCAACCCCATTTGATGGCTGATGGTTGGATCTGGTTTATAGATTCATTTTTCTTGTCCTTAGGGGATGTACACGTATGCTAATATCTATTTCAGATTGCAGGGAAGGAAATAGATGTATTTAGCTTGTTGTCTAGTACCTGTCAGAATGCCATGGGCACACAGATACTTATTAACAAATGAAAACTGCTTTCTTAGCAATATATAGCGCAAACGTGTTGTCTTTTGCTAAAGACAATTTGTGTTGGTTGACTGCTATTTTGTAAATATTATCAAATTGTTTTAGGACAAAACAAGATATTAACCATAACATGACTTTAAAAATAAGTCATTTAAAAAATTATAAGGGCTTTGAATTTTAAAAATTACCTTTGGGTATGTCCTAAAGGCTCCAAGATTCACTTTTCCTGCAGATATTGTTCTTGTTGGGTCAATCTACAAGAAAGATATATTTACTATCTGCTGGTTATAAAACTGTTATATACTTCCATTTGTTTAAACGTTAAACTTAGAAATACATATGTATATATAAGACTATGCATGCATGCACACAAACACTGAATAAAATAACCAAATAGGAAAAAATAATTGGAAAAGAAGAACCAAACCAAATAACATAAAAGCTGAATAAAGTGGGTAAGTATAGAATTCTCATAGTTAATTTAGAAATTAGATCTAGTTATTATACCATTTTAAGAATGTTATTTAAAGATTTGCTCATCTCTTTTTCAAAAGTTTTCTTTTACTAGATGAACAATTTCTACCTTTCTCATAGTAACCTGGATTGCATCTAAACCACACTGAGCATAGCAAGAGCTGCTCTAGCAATTTCTGACTTAACTCAATTCAGTCAACATTACTGAATGTCTACTATGTGCAGGGAACTGAGACATAGGTGCTGTGATCACCCTCATCTTACAGAGTGGGGGAAGAGTTGCAGAGAGGTTAAGTAACTTGTTTGAAGTCCCAGCTTCTAAGAGGTGGAATTCAGATTCAATCCTAGGCATAATGACACCAGATTGTTCTACAATTTTTATTTCTCTGTATACCTGCTTTAATAAATCTTCATGAAGAACTTAATTAAGACTGGTTGCAAAAATACTTACTACTACTGCTACGAATGGTTCCTGGAACTGCTGATTGAGCATCTGCGTACTAACATCAATCCCAGAAAGCCAGCAGCCATAGCCAGGATGGCTGTGATACCAGCCAATTGCATTTTCAAGGCGGCCAACCTAACAAAGAGGGCAAAGAAGATTGAGGATTCTGTTTAATCTTAGAGACACTTGTCATTTGTCTGCTTATATAGCATTATGGTAAAATGAAAGCATGCAGAATAGTGGATAGCATATGCTGCTTTCAGGTTAAAAAAAGATTATTTTGAATAGGTAATACCCAAAGTATAATACCTAAAACTTCAGGCATAAAATTAACAAGATACAAGTATAGTAAGGTTATTCAGTCTGCTTCCTACTTGTTCCCCTCAACTATCCAGTTTCTCAGCCCAGATGTTAACCACTATAACTGCTGCTTATATACCTATCTTGCAGACATATTCTTTGCATATATGTAGATTAAGAGAAACACACACAATGGCATACCACAGACAGTGCTCTACACTCTGCTTTTTCAACTCAACACAATATTGTGGGGTTTGTTCCAAGTACATAAAATATATAGATAACTACTTTTTATTTTTATTTTTCTTAAAGGCTGGCTTGCAGTTCATTGTATGGATATACCATAATTTATTTAATCAGTTTTATACTCAGGAACATTTAGGTTGTTTCCAAATTTTTGGTTTTAAACATACATCTGATACTGAGTGTGAAAATTAAAAAAAAAATTTTTATGAGATATGGATATATAGTATTGTATTAGTTCAGGTGTACACCATAATGATTCAATATATGTATATATTGCAAAATGATCACCACAAGAAATGTAGTTAACATCCATCACCACACATTAGGTACAACTTTTTTTCTTATGATGAAAACTTTTTCTTATGATGAAAACTCTCTTGAGTATGAGAATTTATTAAAAAAAAAAAAAATCCATGCTAACCTTTTACACATTTTACATAGAAATTGTTGAAAATAAAGTATAAACTTTATGTAAAGAGGATAGTTTTAAGTTTAGAAACTCAAGAGTCACGACGAGACTCTTAATTTAGAGTTACTGAACTTTAAGAAACATTTTTACCTGTTTGGCATTTTCTATATATGCAGCCATGTACTCATATGCAGCAGCCTGAGCATTTACTCGGGTTTCAGTGCCCTCTACAGGCAAAGCAAAACTGTCCATAATGATCATGGTTTCACCATCCACCTTTCCCAGCATTAAGCCCATCACTTCCAAGTTGCCTCCTGATCTGGCATGCATCACCATTTTCAGTAGAGCCAATGCTGAGATTTTGCAGTACTTAAAGTAATGGTGACTACAAAACAAAAGCACAGTGTAATTAACTTATATAAACACAATTTCAAAGCCAGTTTTTGTAAAGATAACAAGTTTGAGGGAATTTACAGTGATGGGAAGGGGAGAAAGAGTGTAGAATATGGGAAAGAAAAAGGAAGTAGAGTTCCTGCAGGGGATAGGAAATGATAAACATGTCAGGGTCCTGCAAAGTATTTCCTTTTAGGGGAAGGGAAAAGTATGAAATAATTTTTTAAATATGCTATTCAAGTAGATAGAAATTACATGACCAGTTCAATAGACTTTTCTCAATTAATTTTGGAATCACCAAATCTGATTCTGACTCTACTTGGATGGTTGTGCCTAAAGATTTTCAGGCCTAACTTTCTCGCCTAATGGTTCCAAATGTGGGCTCTGACATCCATCTGCTTAGATTTGAGTCTGCCATGCCATGCTAGCTGTAGCCTAGAGACAACCACTTCATGTCTGTGCCTTAGTTTCCTCATCTGTAAGTAGGAATATTTCACAGATTTGTTAGGAGGAAATAAAGTAAGTGAAATAATGTATATAAAATGCTTAGCATACTGCCTAACACATATTAAAACTTTGTAAGTGCTAGCTGTTATTAGCCTTAGCCCATCTTTTATAGTACTCTCAAATAACAGTGTGTTGTTTCTTTCTGTGCTATCAGCCTCAAAATTGAAAATGTAGCTCTAATATCTTTACTTCTGCTTCACTGTTTCAAAGTTTGTCATATGGAGATGTGACTAAACTACTCTTGAATAAAACTACATTTTCTGTCTCACTGATGCAGCCCAAGACAGCTAGGATGAATATAATCAGAGCCACAAAAAAGCAAGCAGACAGTTTTCAAATATTTAATAGGCTACAGCTACCTTAAATGCATAATCTGTTATAGAGGTAAGCAGACAAGCAGTTTTTAATAACATGGTCAATCAATGTCTCTGAGAAGCCCCTACCTCCCCCCCTTTTTTTTCCTGAGAAGCCTTTTTAAGATGTCTGCCCACAGATTTAAATCACAACTGAAAAATATGGAGACCTGGTCTTGGGAGTCAAGACATGAATTAAAATCTTGGCTCCTTCATTTACTGGGAAAAAGGAAAAAAAAGATAGTTATTGTGCTCCCATTACATACACTGTAGGCCCTTTTTAATATATTATCTCATCTAATCTTTATGACATTACTAATAGGTAGGTCTTAATTCCTTTTTACAGATAAAAAATGAAGATACATAAATTCCTAGGGCCAGTCAACTAGTGACAGTTATGAGGTTGAACTTCAGTCAATTATTCACTTAAAAGTTCACTGCCTCAGTGTGATCATGAAATAAGTTACTTACATTCGCTTGTTATTTGCAAAAAAAGGAATGAAAACAGTACTGGGCTGTCATGTAGATTAAATAACATATGGAAATTCCTAGTTCAGTGCTCAGCCCATATTAAATAATTGATAAACATGCTGAATCTGAATACTGACTGAGAAAGATGGAAGAATGGTTTTATGTTGACCACTGCTGTCCTTTCTACCTCTCCATTTGACAGACTATGCTCTTTTTACTCTATAGGGAATACAATCGGCTTTCAGGAAAGGGTAAATGCTGTGGGTAAAGAGTCCTTGACTTGTCATTATTCCCAGAGACACAGGGCTTTTGCTAAGGAGCAAAGAGCTTTAAACTCTTGTTGATAAAATTCCTAGCTCTTGAGAACTGGTGGAGTAACGTTTTGGGAGACTGGGTGGAGCCTAGTTTCTGAAACACTTATCAGCAATCAACAATCAATTATAGATCTCTAAAAGATGGCTCATAGTTATTTTAGAGACCTGGGCTGATTTAGTTTTTGAAGACAGGTGCAGTCTCCAGTCTGAGATAAGCTGAAGGTCCTAGCAAGGTGTAAATCGACACAAGGCTTAAGGCAGGGTGTGTAGCATATATATGACAATACAGATACTGAGAAATGAGAAATGAGAATCGCTTGTCCTTTTCCTCTTACATCCTCTGGAGGCAAATGGGTTAGAGACAGAAAGGGGAGTCGAAGCAAGCCCCAGGAGAGGGGTTTTGGCTCTACGTGCGGAGACAAAAGGACCAAAATTTCTTGGGCGCATATTCTTCTCCCTGCCCATGAAAACACAAACTCTCCACCTTCTGCACTCCCACTCCCCCTGGGTGTCCTAAAGTCCCGCCGCCCCTTCCCTCCCCTGCGTCTCGCCAGGGACCTCCTCACTCCTTAGTCCAGGGCTTCGCCGCCAGTATTTCTTGCTGCTGTTTCTTGTCGTATTTGTAGATTTCATCGATACTCTGGGCTTCCTGCATGTTGTTGGCCAATTCCCAGGTTTTCTGAGCCATACCACTCCCGGACGCCGCCATCGCCGAGGAATCGGAGAAGTTGTCGGCTCCACAACCAAGACGCAACTTTACCTCGCTAGGTTCCCGGGTGTGGGCTTCGGACCCTTCCCACCACAGGTGCAAACTCGTACTAGTCTCTCGAGGCAGCCATGACACCTAGAACCGGAGGTGAAGTCGGTACAGACCATTCGGGGATGGCGGGAGCGCTTCCGGGATGACACGATATAAACAGCAGTTACATAATAGAGACAGAGGAATCTTCTTGTGGTTGAAATGAGAACATATTATCGTAGAAAATTATATGTGTGAATAAGGACAAACACGATGATTGGGTATGAGAATGGTATAGCCTTCCGCACCGGAAGAAGGGCATGTTAACGTTATGCCAGAAACTGGAACTGGTCCTCTTTGTTCGTACTGCGCAGGCTCGGCCTCCGCCATGTTAAAAATGGGTAGATCTTTAGGCTGTGATGGGAAAAAAACCTGTTTTTATGTGGGTGTAGGTACCATAAATAAAATGTTTGTTGAAAGCCTAAAAAAAAGGATGTTTGTGAGAAACTTGAGATATAAGTAGTTCTGGACGCAGGTTGAGACGAAGATAAACATGGTATCCTAGTTTACTTCCAGATGAGTCACTGCACATGCGTAAAATTCTGTGGCCTCTTGGTTTGGCACTACGCTTCTCTAGAGGGGAGTTCTCTGACATTCCAAGGAAGCTGTGGAAACTCGTGGGAGGCTACGATCGTGTCTTTTGTCGTGTTTGTAAAAATTAATATCTATATGAGCTAGCTAGTGTTGCGAAATGACCGGTACCCGATTCTTACAATTAGTTTACGGTTTAATCTTCAGCATAGCTCTGTGAAACCTCTTCCTGTCCCCGAGGCCAAATTAATCTCAGCAACTTTTCTACCAACAGTTAGTGCAATGCTTAATTATTTCACTTATTTGCTTGTTTTATTTGCTTCCCCTCCATTCCCCAGCTAGATTCTAAGCTCCAAAACCTAGGAACCAGTCTGTGTTCCTTGTTTTATCCCTAACACCTAACATAGATGTTCAATAACTTTTTTTTTTTTTTTTTTTTTTTGCCTGGAGTCGAGGAAGAAGGGGAAGAATAGCATCACAGCTCACCTCTCCAACTTCATCTTTAATCACCCCGAAACTTTGGATATGTGGTCAGCATTGCCTAAATACTCTCCGCTGGTGGTTGTGTTGTCTTGTTTTGGCCCGGGAGCTCAAATTAATCTTTAAAAACACAGCTCAGTGATCTCTACCATGAAATCTTTCTTGACTTACTCCGCTCTCCAGGAATGATTCCTTTCAGGTGTCTCTAAACGTCTGTAGGTGGTTCTATAACTGTTACATTAATAATGTATTTGTTTACTTGGAATTTTTTCTTTCCACTGTAATCTTTAGAGTTCAGGACACTGCTCTGAGTTGTGTCCTCCACTTCTAGTACGGTATGTGGCAAATAGTTAAAATAAAAACATTAGAATGATCGAATCCACACCCCTGCCTGCAGTTTTGACATTAACTTCCGTTTGAAGAAAATTTTTTAAAACCCTCTTACAAAGTAATTTAGGATAAAGGATTCTTAGTTCCACTCTCTTGGGAAGCTAGAGATCTCTTTTCTAGTGGTGGCACATGGCCACTAAGTATTGGAGTGAACCGAATATGTTGAAATTAGTAGTAAAAACCCAGGACAGAATGTTACCAGACTTCTAGGAGAGGAGAAATACACAGGAGAGGTATGCCAACACTTTTTCTCTCACTGCCACCCCTACCCTTTTTTCTCTCCTGCCGGCTGGGGCTTGGAAGGTTTGGAGGGGCTAGAATCGATTTAGCTTGGGAATTACTTCCCATGGTTTAACAACAAACTAGGTGGCCGAGTATCCACCTACGTGTAGGCGAGCCTGCTTTGCGGCCTCCGGGGCGACAGGGGGCGTCCCGATCACGCAACCTTACCCCCGCGGCCGTAGTGGGGGCGGGGCCGCGTTCGTCCGTTGGGGAAGGGCGGGCGGAGGGCTTGGCTTAAGAGGCGGAGCAGGGCCGGTCGGCTTGTCACAGTGTTCCCGTGCTGGGCGGCCGTTGCCACTTCTTCGGCCCGCGAAGTTCTTCTCTTGGGCGCTGTGCGTCTTCCCCAACGCAAGCCCGCTCTCTTGAGTAAGCGTTAGTCCACCACTGGTGGGAAGCGGCCCTGGCGGGGTGTGGTCGGGGGGGAGGTGGTGTCCCAGGGTTGGGTTCGCGGCCCCGGGGCAGGGGCGGGGGCTCCCTGGGTGTGGAGGTCTCACGGCGGCCACGCTGGCCGCGGCGCGGGACTTACGGGGTTGGGAGGGCGGGGGTTCTCTGCCGGGTGAGGTCTCTCGGACGCCGGGCTAGGGGCGGTGCCCAAGTTACAGGGTTGAGGTCGGGGTCTCGGGGCTTCAGGGCTGGGGGCGGTATCCGAGGTACAGGATCCTGGTCCGGGTCTCGCAGCAGTTCGGCCGGGGGCGGTGCCTGGTTCCCGGGGACGAGGGTTCCAGGGGTCTCGCCGCTGCATGGTGGCTCGGGGGCGGTGCCCCGGTTACGCGGTCTGGACTTTGGGGCCCCAGCAGCCACCGCCGCCTTGGGTGCTGTGGAGACCCGGTTGCCTGACGACGCGTTGACGCTTCCTAACGGGGCCGCCACCCACAGCTCTGCCGCGTGCCTTCCCTCCCCAACAGCCCGCTCTCCGCTGCTGGGCTAAGCCTCCTGGAGCACTTTTCCTTTGCTTGGTGCTGGCTAATGGTTAACGTTTATTGCGTGTGCGCTCGGCGCGGTTCTGAGCGCTTTGCTTTGGAAGTGAAATTTATTTAATCACCACAGCCCTGTGAAGTTGGTGCTGTTAATACCCTGTTTTCCTTGAGCTCGAATCTCTCCTAATTGCCTTCCTGTTAGGATTGTTAACTGGGATTGGGATCCAATTTTCAGTAAATGTTAGCAGTGGGACTCATTTCTTGAAGTTGGCTCTCAGATTTTAGGATTCAAAAGTTTACCTTCATTTCCGGGAAGCAAACCAACACTTAGTTTCCAAAGACCTCGGAAAATGCCAAGAACATAATAGCAACCAATATAGGTTTGTAAAAAGCCATATATCCTCAGAGAGGTTCTATTTTATATGAAAGAATGGCATGTCATGTTGACAAGAGGGAATCCCACGTAAACTAGTGGGATGCTGCTTTCTTTTCTGCATATTCTCACTAGGAGGACACGGACTCTGGTGGTTAAATAGCTGCTTAAAATCATCCCCAGGGATGAAATTTTAGGTCTCCGTACAGATGACCTGAAACGGAGCGGGTGGTTTTAAATAGGATAAATTGAAACAGGATGGTTTCAGCACATTTTTACTCAAATGAAGTTCTCAGATAAGTGTGATTTATTACAAACTTTGAGCAGATTTCAGATTATTCTTTTAACATTCTGACTTGCGTTTCCACTGCTATACTGAGTGTGAGGCAAAGGTGTTTGAGCAAGTGTTCTGGCAATTTTGCATGACCCAAAGACCATCTAATTTATGCTAGTGTTATTCATCACCATTAGTGATGTAAGTTGCTAAAGGACTTATCAGACTTTTATGTATTCACTCTATCTGTACCCTAACTCTCAACCTTCCTCTCTCCTCCCAGTTACTTGTTAACAACATTTAGAGGGATTTGTTCAAATTTGGGTGTGCCCATGGAAGCACAGTGATGATGTGGATGTCATCTGCCAGGAAAAAAAGATTAAGTACTTTTCATTTGGTGGAAAGATCTCTGGAAGGATGGGAAATGAGATACATTGTTCTGGTTCACCTCCTCCCTTCTCTTCTAAGACTCTCAAAGGCTCCCTGCATGCCATGGACATATGTTATCACTCTCTGCTATTCTGTCTTCAGCCCTGTTCTCCCACTCTAAGGTCTCTTTTTCAAAGCAACCTTTTCTCCTATAGCTGTAATGATCATTTAAAAAACCTACTAAACCTTCCCCCCAACCCCCACTCCTGTCGTGCACTCTATTCTGAATTCCAGACATACTCAAGTTGTTTTCTTCATATTGCTGCTGGATCCTTTTTGGGTATTTCACATCAGTCCCTAACCCCAAGTTTGGCCAGATGTAGCCATGTGACATGGGGCATTATCTTGTCTAAATCTGAGGGCAGGGTCCATATCTTATACTTTCCATCCCCCTAGCATCTGAATAATGTCCTCCTAAGAGAGGGGAGTATTTTCTGTTTTTTTATGCTTCCATAGTGGGGAGGAAATTTACACTTCACCCCAGATGGTAAAGGATGGAAACATTTTCTCCTCTCTTTGTGATTGAAGAAATGGGGAGAAGGAATTGGACATACTCAGTTCTTTCTGGATCCTCTGTTAGATTCATCAAGGCTTAGCACAATGAGTGTATGTTTTGGTCTGCTTATATGTCTATCTATATGATAAACATAAAGGGCCTTAGTTTAAGATTTAGACATGTTGATTTTTTTTTTTTTTAGATTTTGTTTGTTTATTTGAGAGGCAGCAGAGTGAGACAGGGAGCATGAAAGGGCGTGGGCAGAGGGACAGGGATAAGCAGACTCCCCACTGAGCAGGGAGCCCGACACACAGGGCTCCATCCCAGGACCCTGGGATCATATCCTGAGCCGAAGGCAGACGCTTAACCGACTGAGCTACCCAGGTGCCCGTAGACATGTTCATTGGATTATGATAACCAAGTGTCAATTACTGGTGATTTAAATCCCAGTGTACTTTGGAGGCTTTCTTTAAAAAGGTGATTACTGATGTATACAGGTATTATGAAAATATAATGAGTTAATGAAACAGCTATAATTTGTTGATTTCTCAGCGTCAGGTGTGCCGTACACTTTATATGTACCATTTAGTTTTTTTTCTTCGTAACAGCTCTGGAGTAGATATTTCCATTTTACAGATGAGGAAAGTAAGAGGGAGGTTAAAGAACATATTGAGGTTGATCACATGGAGTCAATTAGTGATGGAATTGGGTTTCAAATCCAGATCTTTCAGTTAAACTATTTTCTTAAAAACTATTTATCATCTACATGCTACGTACATAGCTACTGGGGGAAAAACAACAACTTGGTAATAAGACCTTAAAAGAAGCTGTGAATGATTTTTACATTGTCGGGTGAAGGGAAAAAAAAAATCCCCTTTAGGTTTCTTTCAGCTGATTTTTCTTGTAACTTAATCTTTAAATTGTAAATATACTTAATTTATTTTGTACTTAAGCTGTACCCACCAACTCAGTCTATGTGATTCACTAAATCTTGAGTAATTTTGTAGTTGAAATATGTTTTATGTAAGTTTTCATATGCTTGAAGGAGTGAGGAAGAAAAAAGTGGTCATGACAGCTGAAAGCTGGGTTGCACTATCACCAAGGCCTTGGTGTTGCTAGGAATTGGCTTGGCACTACTGCTTAGGCTTGTTGTTCTTCCATTGAAGATAAAACAATTGCACAGAACATCAACATTCGACAAAGCTCTGTGTCTGTGATGGATCAAGAAAAAAACAATACCACTCCATAATCCTGTCCAAACACAGATAAAACATGAATGTTGTCTAAGCCGCAAAAGACCAAGCATCCCCTCTCCCAGTTGATGAGTGATGGCTGCCTCTTAACCAGTTACAGCTTTGGATAAGATTTGCTAAGATGTCCAATCATAGAATTACTCTCACTTTCTGACAGCCTTCAGTCCTGAGCAAAGCTCTGCTACCAAATCACCTAACAAGCTGCAAACCCTATTAGTCTTTTCTAACACCTTCATGCTGAGATACTCCACAGTTCCCCATGGTGGGTATCAAGGATGCGTCCCTTGATGCAATGAAAAATAAACCCAACTAGTTTAACCACAGTAGTGTTCCTGGTGGTCTTTGGAGGGCATTGTCAAGAGAAAGCTTTTTAGTATCTTTGACTCTTCAATTTAAAGATACTACAGTCTAATCAGATAGTAGAACAAAATTAGAAATGATTAAATGCATACTTATATCTAATAAATCTGATATTTTAGTTATGGCATAATATACATACTACCATTGTTTAAAAATATTACTAGGGTTATATAAAATCAGTTTTAGAATTTATAATGGATGTTGAAGTGTTAGATTAAAGGGGAGCACCTGGGTGACTCGGTTAAACGTCAGACTCTTGATCTCAGCTCAAGTCTTAATCTCAGGGTCATGAGTTTGAGCCCCATGTTGGGCTCCATGCTGGGTGTGGAGCCTACTTTAAAAAAAGAAAAGAAAAAAGTTACACTAAAGGGAAATTTAAGTATCTATAAATTCAAGAGAGATCTTCCAAAATTTGTTTAATTAAATGAACATGTTAATTTAATAATTGTTAACAGTATTTTGTGGAGACCTTAGATCAGAGTGAGAGGCTTGTTACTTTTTGTTTTTTAGATAATGACATTTCTGCTTAAATTTTGTATAAAATTCTGTTTCATATATGTATTATCCCATCATTATTTTTTATTTCTATTAGACATAAAATATTTAGGGAAATTAGGGGATTTTAAAAGTGATTTTTTTTTTTTTACATGAAAACTACTGTATGCTGTTGAGCTGTCTTGAATTTTTACTAGGAAAAATCTTTTGTCACAATTAGCAAATTAAAAATGGCTTAACTATGTTAACTTTTGTTGGTTTGGAATGTATTTTGTTAAAGCCCTATTTTAAAATCAGTGTTCTTTTTAGAAGTAAATAATAGAATGAAGTTCACATTATGTACTATTTAATTGATATAAATTTCAACTTTTTTTTTTTTTTTACAAGATTTTATTTGTTTATTTGACAGAGAGAGAGAGAGAGAGCACGAGCAGGGGGAGTGGCAGGCAGAGGGAAAGGGAGAAGCAGGCTCCCCGCTGAGCAGAGAGCCTGATGTGGGCTCCATCCCAGGATCCTGGGATCATGACCAGAGCCAAAGGCAGACACTTAACCCACGGAGCCACCCAGGTGCCCCTCAACATTTTTTTTTAGAGGTTTTATTTATTTGACAGAGAAAAAGAGAAAGGGGGGAGAGAGGGAAGTAGGGGGAGAGTATGCATAAGGAGAGGGAGCAGCAGAGGGAGAGGAAGAAGCAGGCTGTCCGCTGAGCAGGGAGCTCAATGCAGGGCTCTCCATCCCAGGACCCTGGGATCATGACTTGAGCTGAAGGCAGACGCTTAACCGACTGAGTCACCCAGATGCCCCAGCATTTTTTTTTTTTTTTTTTTTTTTTTAAGGTAAAGCTTACTTTTCTATATTTTTACAAGTTATTGTCCCACAAGTATTAAATTCTGTGGATGCTTTTTTTTTTTCTTTAACTCTCTTGCATTTGAAATTGTTGACCGGTTCTTTCTTGTATCTCTTTTTTTCCTCCACAAATTATGTTGACTGTGTCTTCTTTATATCCTTTTAAATATTCCTCTCTATTTTTTCCAGCTCCTTCTGTAACCCCCTCAAGTGAACATTGCCCAACATTTAGTTCTGGGTCATCTTTTTTTCCCTTTCCATGCTCATTTACCACGACTTAAACTATTATCTTTAACATAATCAACTCAAACATTTCTAATGTGGTCTTCTTCCTTGAATGTGTCTTGAATTTCTAAGTATCTGCTGGAAATTTCCATTAGCATATCTTACTAACTCCAACTTAACATATCTAAGCCAAACCTTTCCAGGCTAGCCAGCTTCTTGTAACTTATTCTTGTTCAGGATTCCATCCACATTTAGTTTCTTGGACTTAAAACCTTTGTCATCAGTGACTCCTTCTTTCTTGCCACACATCTAATTAGTCACTAAGTTTCATGTTTTTGAAAAAAAAAATTAAAAAAAATTCCAAGTTCAATAAGGAAAGGATAGTTTAAAGAATGGTGTTAGAATAATTTTATATCCACATGGAAAAAAAATTAAACCTTGATGACTCTTGGCACCATTTGCAGAAATTAACTTGAAATGGATCATAGACTTAAATATAAAACTAGAAAACTAAAAATGTAGAAGAAAGTATCAGCAATTTTGGGTTAGGCAAAAATTTCCTACATAGGACACAAAAAGCACAAATGATTGAAAATTGATGAAAAATGAATGAATTAGTGAATGAATTAATTGGACTTTATACAAATTAAAAAGTTTTGCTCTTTAGAAGACATCATCACACAGATGTTTACAGCAGCTTTATTCATAGTTGCTAAAATCTAGAAGCAACCAAAAATTTGGAGTACAAGAATGGATAAATATACTGTGGTGCATCCAGACAATATAATAATACTCAGTGCTAAAAAGAAATGAGCTACAAAGACAAAAAGACAGGGAGGAACCTTGGATGCATAGAAGTGAAAGAAGCCAATCTGAATAGGTTACATACTGTATGATTCCAACTGTTTGACTGTCTGGAATAGGCAAAACTATGGAGGCAGTAAAAAGATCAGTGGTTGTCAAGGTTCAGAGCAGAGGAAGGAATGAATAGGTGGAGCACAGAGGATTTGGGGGACAGTGAAGCTATTATGTATGAAACTGTAATAGTAGATACATGTTGTTATACCTATGTTTGAACCATAGAATGTATAACACCAAAAGTGAACCATAATGTAAACTATGAACTTTGGGTGATAATGATGTATTAATGTATGTTCATCACTAGTAACAAATGTACCACTTTGGTGGGGGATGTTGATAATAGGGGAGGCTATGCATGTGTGAGGGGATGTATGGGAAATCTGTACCTTATGCTCAGTTGTGCTGCGAGCCTAAAACTGCTCTAAAAAATAGTCTTATTAAAGAAAGAAAACTTAAACCATACGCTAAGAGATAATATTTACAAAACATGTTAGATAAAGAA
Source organism: Phoca vitulina (assembly GCF_004348235.1). NCBI lineage: Eukaryota > Metazoa > Chordata > Mammalia > Carnivora > Phocidae > Phoca > Phoca vitulina. The sequence continues at coordinate 18,026,104 of NW_022589728.1, forward strand.
CTGGTATCCAGTATATATAAAGACCTCTTACAATTAAATAATAAAACAATTTAATTTTAAAAATTGGCATAAGATATGAATAGACATTTTGCCAGTGGTTAAATACATGGATATATGAATGGCAGATAAACACAGAAAAAGATGCTCAATGTTATAGTCTTCAAAGAAACGCAAATTAAAACCACAATCAGATGAACCACGAGAGACTATGGACTCTGAGAAACAAACTGAGGGTTCTAGAGGGGAGGGGGGTGGGGGGATGGGTTAGCCTGGTGATGGGTATTAAAGAGGGCATGTTCTGCATGGAGCACTGGGTGTTATATGCAAACAATGAATCATGGAACACTACATCAAAACAAACAAACAAACAAACCAAAAAAAACCCCACAATCAGATACTATTACATATCCAGTGACTAAGGATCAAAAATGGAATGACTAACATCCAAAAGACTGAAAATACCCAGGGTTGGTCAGGATGCACTGCTGGTTGCAATGTAAAATGGTCCAGCTATGTTATACTTAGAGGAACAGTTTTGCAGTTCCTCAAAATGTTAAACGTGTTACATATGACTCAGTAATTCCAGTCCTAGGTACATGTCTAACAGAACTCAAAGCATATGTCCATGCAAAAACCTGAACACAAATGTTCATAGCAGCATTATTCATAAATAGCCCCCAAATAGAAACAATCCAAATGTCTAGTAATGGGTAAATAGGTAAACTGGTATTTCCATACAATGGAATACTGCTTAGCAATAAAAATACCCCCTACTTACTGATAGATGTAACTACAAGGATGAATCTCAAAAACATTTTTAAGTGAAAGAAGCCAGACTACATATTGTATGATCCAATTATATGAAATTTCTACATTAGTCAAAAACCATAGAGACAAAGCAGATTGGTGGTTGCCTGAGGAGGGTGGGAGTAAGGACTGACTACAAAAAGGCACAGGGGAACTTCTTGGGGTCATAGAGGCATTAGAAAATGTGATTGTGGTGATAATTGCACAACTGTGAATTCACCAAAACTTAGGGAAATTGTTCAGTAAAGTGAGTAAATTTATGAATATAAGAATTCCAGGCCTTACTGGAAAAAAAAAAAAGGAATTCATGAGTCCATACTGATAATAAGCTGATAAATACATCGGAGGAAGGAAGGGCTCATAGAATAGAATAAGTGCCAACTGGTAAATAAATATGCAGGGAGTGGTAGAATTGGAAAATTAGTATTTTGTAGCCATCTTGATTGAAAGATTCCATCAGTTAAGAATCACCAGTTGTTGCTAAATCCAGGAAATTTTGAGTGGAAGAAGTGTTTGCATGTTCTAAATGTATCTCCCTATGGGCTGATTATTAGTTACAAGGGAAAGTCGTGCAGAAATCAGACAGCATGTAGACCAGGCAATCAAAAATAATATCACTAATGAAGGGCAAAGGGACATGTGTGTCTCTAATTGTTGACACTTTGAAAGGACACATCACCATGTAAGTAGTATTTCACTTGAGAATGCATAAACTGAATTTAATTTATAAAGTTACAGTAGGCAAACCCCAAAAGGGGAAGTTCTGCTAGAAGTGTTGGTGTTAGGTGGGCCATATTGAAAAAACAATGTTATGAAAAACAAAGGAAGGTTGTGGAAATTTTCCAGATTGAAGGAGGCTAAAGACGCATAAAAAAGAATTGCAACACTTGACCTGGACTGGGTCTTGAGCTGGAGGGAGAGAAAAATAAGCTGTAAAGGGCACTGTTAGGTCATTTGACAAAATTGGAACATGGACAGTAGATTAGATATAAAAATCAGTGTTGCTGAAGTTGATAATTATATTGAAGTCTGTAGGAACAATCTAATTCTTAATACACTCTTAAGTGTTTAGGGGTAAATGTATGTAATTCACCCTCTGAAAAATTTTAGATAAAATTGTATGTGTAGAGAGAATGAACTTGTGTGCACAAAGAACAAAGCAAGTTGTGCAAAATCTTAATAGGAAATAGGTAAAGAATATATGGGTGTTCATTGTGCTGTTCTTATTGTAACTTTTTTTGTTTGAAATTACCTCCAAATAATTAAAGCACTTCTTTAAAAGTTTTTCTTTTCTTTTTTTTTTTGACTTATGAATCAAAGTGTGTGTGTGTGTGTGTGTGTGTGTGTGAGAGAGAGAGAGATGATGATGGTAGTTGTGCATATTCTTTTTTATTTCTTTTCAGATATTTAATATATGTCATAGGTTTTGGGGGTGGGTTGGGAGAGAAGCAAGCAGGAATATTTTGGTCAAGCTTATTTGAATTTCTCAGTTTGGTAAGTGAAATTGAATACTAAATGTGGGCTAAGCTTGCGTGTTGTTAATTATCCTAAAAATACTGTGGTATAGCTGTGCTGATGAAGTTTGTTTTTTAGTATCTGCAAAATGGCTGATAATTTGGATGAGTTTATTGAAGAGCGAAAAGCCAAACTGGCCAAAGACAAAGCAGAACTGGAAAGTGATCCACCTTACATGGAAATGAAGGTAAAGTTAATAATTTTCTTTCAACATGTTTCATTAAAATTGTCTCTGAAGATTAGCTTTGTGTAAATGCAAAACATCCTCTTCATGGGCGCCTGGGTGGCTCAGATGGTTAAGCGTCTGCCTTCGGCTCAGGTCATGATCCCGGGGTCCTGGGATCGAGTCCCGCATCGGGCTCCCTGCTAGGCGGGGAGCCTGCTTCTCCCTCTGCCTCTGCCTCTCTCTCTCTCTCTCTCTGACTCTCATGAATAAAAAAAAAAACAAACAAAAAAAACCATCCTCTTCAGTGAGTGAGAATCTTCTGTTTCATACTTTTCTTTGGGTGTCGTGTCACTCAGAGTCTGAGAGCCTGATTCTGGACAAGATTGCATTGATTTTGAATGTAGTTTTTCTGTTGTGTTTTGTATCTCAGTTTCTTCTCTCTTATTAGGGTTTATAATAATAATTGCTGTGCTTCATAATATGATTAGGAGACTACTTCTAGTACAAGGAGCTCTCAGAATGTGATAGATATAAAAACATGTTCTCATATTCTATGTAATCTAAGTGAAAAGTACAACTTCAATAAATTAGTGTCTTAAATTTTTTTTTTTAAATTTACAAAAGTGATTTTATTGGAATAGTTTATTTTGGTATATTTGCTTTTCAGATTAGAATTTGTTCAAGTGTTTCTGAAAGCAATGTTTGAAAAAGCTTCCTTAAAGCTTTCCTAGTTTTGGTGAAAGAGTGATTAATCCATTTAGTGAATACTTAATGAGACTGTGCTAGATACTATGTTAAGTTCTACTATAGCACTAATCTAGACAGATGGGGCACTTTCTCTCTTGAGCTCAATGTATTGATAATATATAGGATATAGATCAATCTTGTCCATCATATAGTCCATTTTAATCAGAGTCACCGTATATATTGGCTTGCCCAAGACAGTCCTGGTTTACCTATTGTCCAGTGTCGCATCTGGTTTAGCATTTGTCTTGGGCAAAGGTATGGGCATCTGGTTGACATAAATAATATGGTTACCGTCATTATGAGGGAATTTTACTTACATAGCTAATATTTATTGTGTGCTAATTATGGAAGAGGCTTAGTCTTTTATTCTATTTTTTTAATTCCAGTATAATTAACATACAGTGTTATATTAGTTGCTGGTGTACGATACAGTGATTCAGCAATTCTGTACATTACTCATTGCTCATCATTCTAAGTATACTCCTAATGCTCTTCACCCCCAGCCACCATCCCTCTGGCAACCACCAGTTTGTTCTCCAAATTTAAGGGCCTGTTTTTGATTGTCTTTTTTCTTTGTTTTGTTTCTTAAATTCCACATATGAGTAAAATCTCATGGTATTTGTCTTTCTCTGATTGACTTATTTCCCTTAGTATAATACCCTCTGGATTCATCCATGTTGTTGCAAATGGTGAGAGTTCATTCTTTTTTATGGCTGAACAATACTCCATTGTGTATATATGTATGTGTGTATGTGTGTATATCTATGGATAAATGCTTGGGTTGCTTCCATATCTTGCTGTTGTAAATAATACTGCAATAAACATAGGGTTGCACATATCTTTTTGAATTCATGTTTTCATTTTCTTTGGGTAAAATATCCAGTAGTGGAAATACTGGATCATACGGTAATTTTTTTTTTAATTTTTTGAGGAATCTCCACCCCGATTTCCACAGTGGCTGCACCAGTCTTCACTCCCACCAAAAGTACATGAGGGATTCTCTTTTCTCCATATCCTCACCAACACTTGTTTCTTGTGTTTTTGATTGTTGCCATTCTGACTGGTTAAGGTGATATTTCATTGTGGTTTTGATTTGCATTTCTCTGATGGTTAGTGATGGTGAACATCTTCTCATGTGTCTGTTGGCCATCTGTAGGTCTTCTTTGGAAAAACGTGTATTCAGGTCCTTTACCCATTTTTAAATTGGGGTTTTGGTGGTGTTTAAGTTCTTTGTATATTTTGGGTATTAACCTGTTATTGAATATATCATTTGCAAATATCTTTTCCCATTTGGTGGGTTGTTTTTTTTTGTTTTGTTGATGGTTTCCTTTGCTGGAGGAAGCTTTTTATTTTGATGTAGTCCCAATAGTTAAATTTTGCCAAAGGACACATACCTAGAAAAATCATGGTAAGGCCAGTGTCCAAGAGCTTATTGCTTATGTTTTCTTCTAGGAGTTTTATGGTTTCAGGCCTCACATTTAGGTCTTAATCCATTTTGGATTTATTTTTGTGTGTGGTGTAAGAAAGTCATCCAGTTTCATTCATTCGCATGTTGCTGTCTGGTTTCCCAACACCATTTGTTGAAGAGACCGTCTTTTTCCCACTGCATATTCTTGTCTCTGCTGTTGCAGATTAATTGACCATATATGCTTGAGTTTATTTCTGGGCTTTCTATTCTGTTCCATTGATCTATGTGTCTATTTTTGTACCACAACCATACTATTTCAATGACTACAGCTTTGTAGTATATCTTAAAATCTGGGATTGTGGTACTTCCAGTTTTTTGGTTCTTTTTTAAGATTGCTTTGGCTACTTGGGGTCTTTTGCGGTTCCATACAAATTTTACAATTATTCTATTTCTGTGAAAAATGCTATTGGTATTTTGATAGAAATTGCATTAAATCGGTAGATTGCTTTGGGTAGTGTGGACATTTTAACAATGTTCTTCTAATCCATGAGCATGGAATATCTTTCCATTTGGGCATCTTTTTGAATTTGTTGAGACTTAATTTGTTGCCTAATATGTCATCTATTCTGGAGAATGTTTCATGTACACTTGAAAAGATCGTGTATTCTGCTGATTTAATAAGATGGAATGTTTCTGAATGTATCTGTTAGATCCACCTGTTAAATGTGTCATTTGAAGCCACTGTTTCCTTGTTGGTTTTCTGTTTGGATGATCTATTTATTGTTGTATGTGGGTGTTAAAATCTCCTGTTTACTACTATTACTACCAATACTATCATTACTATCAATAGTAGTATTGATTGGTACTTCCTTTATGTTAGTTAATAGCTGCTTTATGTATTTGGGTGCTCCCACGTTGGGTACATAAATATTTACAATTGTAATGTCTCCTTGTTGAATTATTCCCTTTATGATTCTGTAGTGTTCTTCTTTGCCTCTTGTTACAGTCTTTGTTTTAAAGTCTGTCTAATATAAGTATTGTTACCCCATCTTTCTTTTCACTTCCATTTGCATGCTAAATGTTATTCTGTCCCTTCACTTCTTTGATTTATTTATCTATTATTTACTTATTTATTTAAAAAATTTATTAACACATAATGTATTATTTGTTTCAGGGGTACAGGTCTGCGATTCATCAGTCTTACACAATTCACAGCGCTCATCATAGTACATACCCTCCCCAGTGTCCATCACCCAGCCACCCCATCCCTCCCACCCCCTCTACTCCAGCAGCCCTCAGTTTGTTTCCTGAGATTAAGAGTCTCTTATGGTTTGTCTCCCTCTCTGGTTTTGTCTTGTTTCATTTTTCCCTCCCTTTCCCTATGGTCCTCTGTCTTGTTTCTCAAGATCCTCATATCAGTGAGATCATATGATACTTATCTTTCTCTGATTGACTTATTTCACTTAGCACAATACCCTCTAGTTCCATCCACGTCATTGCAAATGGCAAGACTTCATTTTTTTGATGGCTGCATAATACTCCAGTGTGTGTGTGTGTGTGTGTGTGTGTGTGTGTACGTACACGTGTATCACATAATCTTTATCCATTCATCTGTTGATGGACATCTAGGCTCTTTCCATAGTTTGGCTATTGTGGACATTGCTGCTATAAACATCAGGGTGCATGTGCCCCTTCGGATCACTACATTTGTATCTTTGGGTTAAATACCCAGTAGTGCAATTGCTGGGTCATAGGGTAGCTCTATTTTCAACTTTTGAGGAACCTCCATACTGTTTTCCAGAGTGGCTGCACCAGCTTGCATTCCTACCAACAGTGTAGGAGGGTTCCCCTTCCTCCGCATCCTCTCCAACATCTGTCGTCTCCTGCTTTGTTCATTTTAGCCATTCTGACTGGTGTGAGGTGGTACCTCATTGAGGTTTTGATTTGGATTTCCCTGATGCATTGTTGAGCACTTTTTCATGTGTCTGTTGGCCATCTGGATGTCTTCTTTGCAAAAATGTCTGTTCATGTCTTCTGCCCATTTCTTGATTGGATCATTTGTTCTTTGGGTGTTGAGTTTGATAAGTTTTCAATAGATTTGGGATACTAGCCCTTTATCTGATATGTAATTTGCAAATATCTTCTCCCATTCTGTCGGTTGTCTTTTGGTTTTATTGACGGTTTCCTTTGCTGTGCAAAAGCTTTTTATCTTGATGAAGTCCCAATAGTTCATTTTTGCGCTTGCTTCCCTTGCCTTTGGTGATGTTTCTAGGAAGAAGTTGCTGCGGCTGAGGTCGAAGAGGTTGCTGCCTGTGTTCTCCTCTAGGATTTTGATGGACTTCTGTCTCACATTTAGGTCTTTCATCCATTTTGAGTCTATTTTTGTGTGTGGTGTAAGGAAATGGTCCAGTTTCATTCTTCTGCATGTGGCTGTCCAGTTTTCCCAACACTATTTGTTGAAGAGACTGTCTTTTTTCCATTGGACATTCTTTCCTGCTTTGTCGAAGATTAGTTGACCATAGAGTTGAGGGTCCATTTCTGGGCTCTCTATTCTGTTCCATTGATCTATGTGTCTGGTTTTGTGCCAGTACCATACTGTCTTGATGATGACAGCTTTGTAATAGAGCTTGAAGTCCGGAATTGTGATGCCACAGGCTTTGCTTTTCTTTTTCAACATTCCTCTGGCTATTTGGGGTCTTTTCTGGTTCCATACAAATTTTAGGATTATTTGTTCCATTTCTTTGAAAAAAGGTGATGGTATTTTGATAGGGATTGCATTAAATGTGTAGATTGCTCTAGGTAGCATTGACATTTTCACAATATTTGTTCTTCCAGTCCATGAGCATGGAAGGTTTTTCCATTTCTTTATGTCTTCCTCAATTTCTTTCATGAGTATTTTATAGTTTTCTGAGTACAGATCCTTTGCCTCTTTGGTTAGGGTTATTCCTAGGTATCTCATGGTTTTGGGTGCAGTTGTAAATGGGATCGACTCCTTAATTTCTCTTTCTTCTGTCTTGTTGTTGTATAGGAATGCCACTGATTTCTGTGCATTGATTTTATATCCTGCCACTTTACTCAATTCCTGTATGAGTTCTAGCGGTTTTGGGGTGGAGTCTTTTGGGTTTTCCACATAAAGTATCATATCATCTGCAAAGAGTGAGAGTTTGACTTCTTCTTTGCCTATTCGGATGCCTTTGATTTCTTTTTGTTGTCTGATTGCTGTGGCTAGGACTTCTAATACTATGTTGAATAGCAGTGGTGATAGTGGACATCCCTGCCGTGTTCCTGACCTTAGTGGGAAAGCCCTCAGTTTTTCCCCATTGAGAATGATATTCGCTGTGGGTTTTTCATAGATGGCTTTTATGATATTGAGGTAGGTACCCTCTATCCCTGCACTGTGAAAAGTTTTAATCAAGATGTCACATGCTTTTTCTGCATCTATTGAGAGGATCATATGGTTCTTGTTCTTTTTTTTATTAATGTATTGTATCACATTGGTTGATTTGCGGATGTTGAACCGCCCTTGCAGCCCAGGAATAAATCTCACTTGGTCGTGGTGAATAATCCTTTCAATGTACTGTTGGATCCTATTGGCTAGGGTTTTGGTGAGAATTTTTGCATCCATGTTCATCAGGGATATTGGTCTGTAGTTCTCCTTTTTGATGGGGTCTTTGTCTGGTTTTGGGATCAAGATAATGCCTCATAAAACGAGTTTGGAAGTTTTCCTTCCATTTCTATTTTTTGAAACAGTTTCAGAAGAATAGGTATTAATTCTTCTTTGACTGTTTGATAGAATTCCCCTGGGAAGCCATCTGGCCCTGGGCTCTTGTTTGTTAGGAGATATTTGATGACTGCTTCAATTTCCTTAGTGGTTATGGGTCTGTTCAGGTTTTCTCTTTCTTCCTGGTTCAGTTTTGATAGTTTGTATATCTCTAGGAAATGCATCCATTTCTTCCAGATTGCCTAATTTGTTGTAATATAGTTGCTCATAATATGTTCTTATAGTTGTTTGTATTGCTTTGTGTTGGTTGTGATCTCTCCTCTTTCATTCATGATTTTATTTATTTGGGTCATTTCTCTTTTCTTTTTGATAAGTCTGGCCAGGTGTTTATCAATCTTCTTAATTCTTTCAAAGAACCAGCTCCTAGTTTCGTTGATATGTTCTACTGTTCTTTTGGTTTCTATTTCATTGATTTCTGCTCTGATCTTTATTTCTCGTCTCCTGCTGCATTTAGGCTTTATTTGTTGTTCTTTCTCCAGCTCCTTTAGGTGTAGGGTTAGGTTGTGTACTTGAGACCTTTCTTGTTTCTTGAGAAAGGCTTGTATTGCTATATACTTTCCTCTTAGGACCACATTTGCTGCATCCCAAAGATTTTGAACAGTTGTTTTTTCATTTTCATTTGTTTCCATGAATTTTTTTTTAATTCTTCTTTAATTTCCTGGTTGACCCATTCGTTCTTTAGTAGGATGCTCTTTAGCCTCCATGTATTTGAGTTCTTTCCGACTTTCCTCTTGCGACTGAGTTCTAGTTTCAAAGCATTGTGGTCTGAAAATATGCAGGGAATGGTCCCAATCTTTTGGTACTGGTTGAGACCTGATTTGTGACCCAGGATGTGATCTATCCACGGGCACTAGAGAAGAATGTGTATTCTGTTGCTTTGGGATGGAATGTTCTGACTATATCTGTGAAGTCCATCTGGTCCATTGTGTCATTGAAAGTCTTTATTTCCTTGTTGATCTTTTGTTTAGATGATCTGTCCATTTCATTGAGGGGGGTGTTAAAGTCCCCTACTATTATTGTATTATTGTCCTTGTGTTTCTTTGATTTTGTTATTAATTGGCTTATATAATTGGCTGCTCCCATGTTAGGGGCATAAATATTTACAGTTGTTAGATCTTCTTGTTGGATGGACCCTTTAAGTATGATATAGTATCCTTCCTCATCTCTTATTACATTCTTTGGTTTAAAATCTAATTTGTCTGATATAAGGATTGCCATCCCAGCTTTCTTTTGGTGTCCATTAGCATGGTAAATGGTTTTCCACCCGTTCACTTTCAATCTGGAGGTATCTTTAGGTCTAAAATGAGTCTCTTGCAGGGGCACCTGGGTGGCTCAGTCAGTTGGGCATCTGCCTTCGGCTCAGGTCATGATCTCAGGGTCCTGGGATCGAGCCCCGCATCAGGCTCTCTGATAAGCGGGGAGTCTGCTTCTCCCTCTCACTCTCCCTCTTACTCTCTCTCTGTACGTGCTTTCTCTCTCTCTCAAATAAAAAAATAAAAATAAAAAAATAAAATGAGTCTCTTGCAGACAGCATATCGATGGGTCTTGTTTTTTTTTTTTTTTTTTAATCCAGTCTGATACCCTGTGTCTTTTGATTGGGGCATTTAGCCCTTTACATTCAGGGTAACTATTGAAAGAGATGAAAATAGTGCCATTGTATTGCCTGTAAGGTGACTGTTACCATAGATTTTCTCTGTTCCTTTCTTGTCTATGTTGCTTTTGGGTTTGTTCTTTGCTTAGAGGACCCCTTCCAATATCTCTCGTAGGTCTGGTTTGATGTTCGCAAATTCCTTTAGTTTTTGTTTGTCCTGGAAGCTTTTTATCTCTCCTCTTTTCAGTGACAGCCTAGCTGGATATAGTATTCTTGGCTGCATATTTTTCTCGTTTAATGCTCTGAATATATCATGCCAGTCCTTTCTGGTCTGCCAGGTCTCTGTGGCTAGGTCTGCTGCCAATCTAATGTTTCTGCTGTTGTAGGTTACAGACTTCTTGTCCTGAGCTGCTTTCAGGATTTTCTCTTTGCCTCTGAGACTTGTGAGTTTTACTATTAGATGTTGGGGTGTTGACCTATTTTTATTGATTTTGAGGGGGGTTCTCTGTGCCTCCTGGATTTTGATGCCTGTTTCCTTCCCCAAATTAGGGAAGTTCTCTGCTATAATTTGCTCCAATATACCTTCTGCCCTTCTCTCTCTTTCTTCTTCTTCTGGGATCCCAAGTATTCTAATGTTGTTTCCCTTTATGGTATCACTTACCTCTCGAATTCTGCCCTCGTGATCCAGTAGTTGTTTATCTCTTTTTCTCAGCTCTTTATTCTCCATCATTTGGTCTTCTATATCACTAATTATCTCTCCTGCGTCATTTATCCTAGCAGTTAGAGCCTCCATTTTTGATTTCGACTTGGTTAGATTTTAGTTCTTTTATTTCTCCAGAAAGTGATTCTCTAGTATTTTCTGCTTTTTTTCAAGCCCAGCTAGTATCTTTATAGTCGTCATTCTGAACTCTATTTCTGACATCTTACTAATGTCCATATTGATCAGTTCCCTGGCAGTTGGTACTGCCTCTTGTTCTTTTTTTTTGAGGTGAGTTTTTCCGTCTTGTCATTTTGTCCAGAGGAGAATAGCTAAATGAGAGAACAAAATGCTAACAGGGTAACAGTGACCCCAGAAAAATATACACTAAACAAATCTGAGGAGACCCGAAACTGGGGGGAACATAAAGGGGGGGAAGAATATGATCAGGCTGGTGAATAGAACAGAGCCACACACTAGGTTTTGGGTGGATTTTGGCCCGTTAGAAGAAATTGCTTCCCAAAATTTTAAAGAAAGAAAAACTTATATATATAGATAAGGGTAAATACAATGAAGGGATGGAATATGACTGTAAAGATGAAAATTAAAAAAGATTTAGAGGGCGCCTGGGTGGCTCAGTCGGTTAAGCGGCTGCCTTTGGCTCAGGTCATGATCCCAGGGTCCTGGAATCGAGCCCCGCATCGGGCTCCCTGCTTGGCGGGGAGCCTGCTTCTCCCTCTCCCTCTGCCTGCCTCTCTGCCTACTTGTTCTCTCTCTCTCTGTTTCTCTGTTAAATAAATAAATAAAATCTTAAAAAAAAAAAAAGATTTAGAAAAGGAAGTGATGATAAGTTGGTTGAAAAAAACGAAAAAATTAAAAAAAAAAAGAATGTGATCAGACAGGAGACTAGGACAATGTCATACACTAGATTTAGGGTACATTTTTGTTTGTTAGAATAAACTGTAGCCCAAAATGTTAAATAAAAACTTATATATATACAAAAAATAAGGTTAAATACAATGAAGGGATAAAATATGAATGTAAAAGTGAAAATTAAAAATTTTAAGAAAGGAATTGATAAGATGTTGGTTGAAAAAGGGAAGAAAAATTCAACTAAAAAAAACCAAAAAAAACAATAAAGAAAATTTAAAAAATTAACTTCGAAAGACTGAAGCATCATGGGGATAAAAGCCATGAATCCTATGTGCTGTATTCCTCTAGGGTTGGGGTTTTGTCTTTTCATTGATTGGTAAACTTGGTCTTGGCTGGATGTTCTTGCTGATCTTCTGGGGGAGGGACCTGTTGCAGTGATTCTCAAATGCCTCTGCCTGAGGCGGAAATTCCCCACTCTTGCCGGGGGTGGGCTAGGTAATCTGCTTGGGTTTGCTCTCAGGAGCTTTTGTTCCCTGCAAGCTTTCCGTACAGCTTTGTAGGATGAGAGTGAAAATGGCGGCCTCCCAGTGTCCACCCCGGAGGAGCCGAGAACTCGGGGCCCCACTCCTCAGTGAGCCCTCAGAGAAAAGCAATCACTCCTGTCTCCCTGGACTCTGGCTGGACTCCGTGCTCACCTGGCCTGTGACCGAGCATTTCTATCTCTGGCACATGACCCCGTTTGGAGTCCCAAACCCAGGAGATCCTGCATTGGGTTCCTGCGTCGCTCCTCCCCGGGGGAGGATCTGCTACTTGTTGGGTCCCTGCTTGAACAGTGGCCCGACTATGCCACGGATCACGGTTTATGGCAAACCTGAGCTGAGAACCCACTCCTCGGCTCTGTCTCTGCAGCTGGCTTCCCTGCTCCGATACCTGGGAGCTCTGTCACACTCAGGCACGCCCGTCTTTCTGTGGCCCCGAGGGTCCTGAGACCACACTGTCCCAGCGAGGGTCCCCCCGCTTCCCCACCGCTTAGCCAGTGGAGCAACGTCCCTCAGTGGAGCAGACTTCTGAAATTTCCAATTTTGTGCTCCGCTGCTCTATCACTTGCTGGTAGCAACTGATGGAGGCCCCCTCCCCCGCCATCTATCTTCCTGAATATCGCCTCTGATTCACTTCTCCGCACGTCCTACCTTCCAGAAAGTGGTCGCTTTTCTGTTCAGAGAATTGCTGCTGTTCTTTTTTCTTCGATCTCCTGTTGAGTTTGTAGGTGTTCTAAATGGTTTGATAACTAGCTGAATTCCTGGGACCAGACGAAATTGAGGTCTCCTACTCCTTCACCGTCTTGCTCTTCCCCTGTCCCTTCACTTTCAATCTTCATAGATCTTTAGGTCTGAAATGAGTCCCTTGTAGGCAGCATATATCTTATATCTTGCCCCCCCCCCTTTTTTTCCTTTAATGGGGCACCAGGACCAACGATCACCGGCTGCTCAGGTACCAAAAAATTGATGATTCTGAAATCTCTTGATGTCATTTCCACAGGAAGAGCAATGCAGCTGCCCTACATGTGCCATTCATGATACAGCCCTTTTTTGTGTGTCTTGCTTTTTTATCCACTTAGTCACCCTATATCCTTTTTTGGAGCATTTAGTCCATTTACACTGAAAGTATTTATTGATAGGTATGTACTTACTGCCATTTTGTTAATTGTTTTATGGTTGTTTTTATAGTTCTTTGTTCCTTTCTTGTCTTGCTCTCTTGTGGTTTGATGGGCTTTCTCTAGTGATATTCTTGTATTCCTTTCTCTTTTCTTTATATCTATTACTGGTTTTTGATTTGTGGTTACCATTAGGTTTGTATATAACATCTTATGCATATAGCAGTCTGTTAGGTTAATGGTTGTTTCAGTTTGAACTCATTGTAAAGCACTAAATTTTTACTCCCTTCTACTCCACGTTTTAGGTATATGGTGTCATATTTTACATCCTTTTATTTTTGTGAATCCCATTACTGATTTTTATAGATATATATTTTTAAAAGATCTTATTTATTTATTTTAGAGAGAGTGGGAGAGAGCACAAGCAGGGGGAGTGGCAGAGGGAGAGGGGTGAAGCAGGCTCCCTGCCGAGTAAGGAGCCCTGGGATCATAACCTGAGCATAACACTTAACCAGTTGAGCCACCTAGGCGCCCCTATAGATATATTTGATTTTGCTTCTTTTGTACTCTAACCTCTATACTGGTTTTATAAGGGATGATTCTATTTTACTATGTTAATATGTAGCTGTGAAAGTTTTTCCTTTCCTACTTTTCTTATTCCTGCTGTGGTCTTTCCTTTCCACTCAAAGAATCCCCTTTAACATTTCTTGTAAGGCTGGTTTAGTGGTGATGAATTTCTTTAATTTTTGTTTGGAAATCTCTTTCTTTCCTTCAATTCTAAATGATAGCCTTGCTGGATAGAGTATTCTTTGTTGCAGGTTTTTTCCTTTCATGGATGAGGCTTAGTCTTAAGAGGTTACATTTATGATTCATGTGAATCTGTGAGATAAATACTGTTGTTATGCTCATTTTCTAAATGAGTAAACTGAGGTATGGGGAAGTTAAGTAATGAGACTAAGGTCACAGAATTAATAGAAGTAGGCTTTGATTCCTGATATCCTGACTGTAATGCTTGCTCTCTTAACCAATGTACTGTATTGCCTTCGTTCCATAATAGCTGCTCTGGTCAAGGAGTTGTGTCAAGGACTTTACATGTATTATCTTATTTAATCATAATGTCCCTGTTAAGTACGTGGAATATTTTTGTTTTACAGATCAAGAAAGTAAAGCTCAAAGGGGTTAAGTAATTCATCCAGGTACAAACAGTGGTGGCTTCATGATTGGAACCATCATGTGTCCAGCCCCAAAGTCTGTGGTTTTAACCACTCTCCGCTTACAAGTAGCTTACGGTGTTTAAAAAGGGTTATTACATAGTTTTAAATATAATTTTATTATTTCTAATATTAAGTTATACATATATCATGATCTTTAAGTCCTAATTCAAGTATCACTGCTCAGTGAGGTCTTTCAGTCCCTCCTGCATCATTTATGGCCCTTCTTACCATGTTCCATTTTTTTTCCAATAGACATTACCAATTACTGTCTATGTATTACACAGTCTAATTACATAGTATGTTTATCGTTTGTCCCCTCAGTAGTTTGAACTCCATGATGGCAGAGATTCTCATATGTTTTTTTCATTTGTGTTTCCAGTGCCTGGGATACTATGTAGTAGGAACTCAGTGAATATTTGTTGATATATGAATTCTAATATTTAATTAGAATTTATTACATTTATTACACTGTTAAATACTTTTGGTTAATTCCTCAAACCTAACACTTAAATGTCTTCTATGACGTATTGTGTAATTTTGTTGTAAATCCCAATTTAATTATTGGGATAGAGTGTGTATTTTGTAGATTCCCCCCCCCGCCCTTACTTTTGTAAATATAATGTTTCTTTCAGGGAAAGGCATCAGAGAAGCTTTCTGAAAACAGTAAAATATTAATCTCCATGGCTAAGGAAAACATACCACCAAACAGTCAACAGACCAGGAGTTCTTTAGGTATGTCATTAGGTATGCTAAATTGATTTTAAAGTATTCTTAGCAGGCCGTTGTGAAAGAGTTCTGTGTTGTCAGAAAAAAAGGTTTCTTTGGAATCGCAGTAACTCTTTGATATCTGGAATCTTACATATGACTATACTGTCTGCAAAGGAAATATAATGCATACTGAGAAGAATCTACCCATTTTAAATGATATTCCCTTATAATTTATGGAAATCATGGCAGTAAGTATATACAACATAAGTAAAAATTAATTGAAAAATTTGAATGGATTTGTGTGTGAGAGGGAAAATGTGTTAATTGAATAAAAATGTGGATGCAGAGATGCTTAGAGGATACAAAATGCTATTTAGTGAATGTTTTAATTGTTACTATATTAGAATTGTACAGAAGTTAATATTGCAGCTATACTGAGTTTTTGATTATGGTTATGAAATTTTTTTATGAAGTATAAATAACATACAGTGTTATATTAATTTCAGGTGTACAACATATTGATTCAACAATTCTATACATTAGTCATTGCTTACCATGATAAGTGTGGTCATCATACAACAATATTGCAGTATTACTGACTCTATTCAGTATACTATATTTTTCATCTTTGTGACTTATTTTTAACTGGAAGTTTGGATTTTTATCTATTTCACCCATCCGCCTCATTCACTTCGCCTCTGGCAACCACCAGTTCAGTTTGCTGTATTTGAGTCTGGTTTCTTTTCTGTTTGTTTTGTTTTTTAGATTCACATGTAAGGGAAATCTGTATGGTATTTGTCTTTCTCTGACTTATTTCACTTACCAGAATACCCTTTAGATCCATCCATGTTGTTGCAAGCGGCAGGATCTTACTCTTTATTATGGCTGAGTAATATTCCATTCCATATATGTAACCATATCTTCTTTATATGTTTGCTATTGATGGACACTGGGTTGCTTCCATATCTTGTTATTGTAAATAATGTTGCAGTGAACTTAGGGGTGATATATCTTTTCAAAATAATGTTTTTGTTTGGTTAAATAACCAGTGGTGAAATTACTGGGTCATATGTTATATTTATTTTTAATTTTTTGAGCCAACTCCATGCTGTTTTCTGTGGTGGCTAAACCAATTTACATTCCCACCAACAGTGCACAAGGGTTCCTTTTTCTCCACATGATTTTCTCCACATGCTTTTTCTTCACTTGTTGTTCCTTATGTTTTTGATTGTAGCCATTCTGACAGATATAAATATGGTTTTGATTTGCATTTCCCTGCTGATTAATGGTGATGAACATCTTTTTATGTGTCTGTTAGTCATCTTTATGTCTTCTTTGGAAAAATGTCTCTTCCTGTCTTCCACCCCCTTTTTTTTTTTCTTTTAAAGATTTTATTTATTTATTTGACAAAGAGAGAGAGTTAGTGAGAGCAGGAACACAAGCGGGGGAGTGGGAGAGGGAGAAGCAGGCTTCCTGCAGAGCAGGGAGCCCGATGCGGGGCTCGATCCCAGGACCCTGGGATCATGACCTGAGCCGAAGGCAGACGCTTAATGACTGAGCCACCCAGGCGCCCCTCTTCCACCCATTTTTTAACTGTGTTATGTGGTGGGTTTTTTTTTTTTTTTTGGTGTTGTGTAAGTTCTTTATATATTTTTGATATTAAACCCCTTACTGGATGAATTGTTTGTAAATATCTTCTCCCGCTCAGTGGGTTGTCTTGTTGTTTTGTTGATGGTTTCCTTCATTGTACAAAAACTTTTTATTTTAGTGTAGTCCCAGTATTTTGTTTTTGCTTTTGTTTTCTTGCTTTAGGAGACATATATAGAAAAATGACACTAGGACCGATGTCAAAGAGATTATTGCCTGTTTCCTTTTAGGAGTTTATGGTTTCAGGTCTCACATTTAGGTCTTTGTAGATTTTTAAATTTTTTAATTTATTTGACAGAGAGAGACAGCGAGAGAGGGAACACAAGCAGGGGGAGTGGGAGAGGGAGAAGCAGCCTTCCTGCAGAGCAGGGAGCCTGATGCGGGGCTCGATCTCAGGACCCTGGGATCATGACCTGAGCCGAAGGCAGACGCCTAACGACTGAGCCACCCAGGTGCCCCTAGGTCTTCATCCATTTTGAGTTTGTTTCTGTGTATGGTGTAAGAAAGTCATCCAGTGTCATTCTTTTGCGTGTAGCTATCTAGTTTTCCCAGCACCATTTATTAAAGAGATTATCTTTTCCCCATTGTATATTCTTGCCTCCTTTGTCATAGGTTAATTGAACACGTAAGTGTGGGTTTAGTTCTGGGTGAGCTACTCTGTTGCGTTGATCTATGTGTCTGTTTTTGTGCCAGTACCATACTGCTTTGATGACTACAGCTTTGTAGTATATCTTGGAATCTGGAATTGTGATACCTTGAGCTTTGTTCTTCTTTCTCAAGATTGCTTTGACTATTCAGGCTCTTTTTATTTATTTTAAAGATTTATTTATTTATTTGAGAGAGAGTGAGAGAGCATGTGAGCATGAGAACATGAGCAGGGGGAACAGCAGAGGGAGAGAATCTCAAGCAGACTCCCCACTGAGAGTGGAGCTTGATGTGGAGCTTGATCCCAGGACCCTGAGGTCATAACCTGAGCCGAAATCAAGAATCAGATGCCCAGGCGACTGAACCACCTGGGCACCCCCAGGCTCTTTTTAAATTTTTAGTATTATATTTTGGAAAAGCTCCTTTATCTCTAAGGACCCCAATTTCCTTATCTGTAACATAAAAAAAGTTGGGTTATCTTCTAGCCCTAAATTTTTATGAATTGAAATTTTGATTATTGTAAGAGATAATTTTTTTAGAAGTTTAATAGTAGATTCTCTGATTCAGTAAGGTTAGACAGAATCACTTTGAAATTCTGGGTTACAGCTTGCTCTGGATTGTACATGTCATGCCTTTGTGACCTGGCACAGGTTATTTAAGCTCTCTGTTTCTATTCTATTAAATTCTACTAAGAATTTAAGAATTATTCTTTATTACATGCACAAATGATGGAGAGTTTAAAGTCTAGTTTAAAGACAGTGACCTCTGCTTATTCCTTAATTGGTGTTCCTTCGGGCAGTGTCTTAGGCCTTTTCATTTCGTATATTCCCTGACTGACCTTGTCCACTCAGAGGCTTTATATACCATCAGTGTGTTCATGACCTCTAAATCTGTATTCCAATCCTGATTTTTTAAAATTTAAAAATTTTTTTTATTGAACTTTGGACCCATATAGCTAATGTCCTGTTGGACGTCGATACTTGGATGTCATGGGCTCAGAATTAACATATGCAAGATTACCTTTACTCTTCTCAAACTTTCTGGTAGTCCAGTGAGGGGTTTGCCTAGTCATCTTTGACTCCCTTCTTTGCCTCCCACAGCAAGTAATTACATAAGTTCAGTTGATTCTACTGCTTAAATTTAAAAATAAGTTTATTTTTCTCTAATCCCACAAACATTATTTTATGCAGGCCTGTGCTGTCTCTGATTTTTTTTCTAGTGTTCTTTTTGTTTTATGGTCTAGCCCCCCCCCCCCCGCCCCCACTAAGTCTCTGCACTGCCCTTCATTATCCTTTCAAAAAAACAAATAGGATCACGTTAGTCTTGCTCAACTCCTTCAATGTATTCTTGTTTACCGTATGATAATTTTATCCTTTTATTGATTTTCCCAGATTGTGTTGGCTATTTATGTTTTGTCCTCTTGTGCTTCTGTTGCATTGATTCTCTCTGTAAAGTGTAGTTTTGAACTTACTCAACTGTCTCTTGTACTGCAGTGGTATGCCAGCTTGCCTGCCATTGTGTATTTGCTGCCTAGCACAGTGCCTGTCACTTTAGTTTTTAAGGAAGATGTTCTGAATGAATGAAGGTCCCCATTGCAAAAATAAACTATTCTGTTGGGTATGTAGAATTTAATTTTCATAGAATGGTTGTTTTATTGTCAACTGAAACAATAATTATTTTTGACGTGCATTGAATCTTACTAAAGAATAATACATAATTTGATTTTATAAAAACTTATCAGCATTCAGTTACTGACTTGCTTGAATAATTGTGGCCTTAAAATTAGACCAGATGTATATGAAAAGATGCTCAACATCACTAGTCATTAGGGAAGTGCAAATTAAAACTACAAAGAGATCACCTCATGCCTGTTAGAATGGCCATCATCAAAAAGACAGAGAACAAATGCTGTCATGGAACCCTTGCTTGCACACTATTGGTGAGTTGAAGGCATTATGCCCAGTGAAGTAAGTCAGAGAAAGACAGATACTGCATGATCTCACATGTGGAATTTAAACAGAAAATAAAACCAAACTCAGAAAAAGAGATCAGACTTGTGGTTAACAGAGGTGAAGGGTGGGGGCAGGGGAATTAGAGGAAGGTGGTCAAAAGGTCTAAATTTCCAGTTGTAATAAGTACAGGGCTTAAAAATAAATAAATACATATATACATACATATTAGGGAAATAATGTATAACATGATGATTACAGCTAACATTGCTGTGTGATGTATAAGAAATTTGTTGAGAGTAAGTTCTAAGAGTTTTCATGAGAAGGAAAATGTTTTTCTTTTTTTCTTGCCTAATTATTGTATCTATACAAGAAGATGGATGTTAGCAGAACCTATTGTGGTAATTATTCCACAGTATGTATAAATCAAACAATCAAGCTGTGTGCCTTAAAGTCACACAGTGATTTATGTCAATTATTTCTCAATAAAACTAGAAAGAAATTAGGCCAAATATGTAGTTTGTCACAATGGGAAAAATGTAAAATAATTTGGCATTAGAGAATTTTCTTTTTCTTTTTCTTTCTTTCTTTATTTATTTCTTTCTCTTTCTTTCTTTCTTTCTTTCTTTCTTTCTTTCTTTCTTTCTTTCTTTCTTTCTTTCTTTCTTTTCTTCCTTTCGGAGATTTTTCTCATGTGGTTTCTTACAGGACTTATGAAGCAAACTGGTCTAAAAAAGGTCCAGTTTGGAAATTATATTTTGAATTCAGGTCTTTGATATCATACTTTGAATAAGTAATTAAGCATAATAGTTATCAATAATATAAAACTGACAATATTCATTTAGCCAGTGAAAATCTATTGATAGCTCATGATGCAGCTATCATGAATCCCACTGCATTTTTATGATTTTTGTAAATTCATGTGTTAGTGGTAATATTTATGGGTAATGCTTATCCATGTTATTCTTCCATTCTCATTCTATACCTCTCACAGAAGTATTTGAGGAGCATTACAATGATTTCTGACACCAACTACCCAGGGTTGAACCAAACTTCACAGATTAAGGGCATAGTCCTCCACAAGGCTTCTCTTACTTTGGACATCAGCAGCTAGTTTTGGAGTCCACAAGCCATCCTCTATTATGGCTACAAATATGGGGGTTTCCACTACTCTTTGGAGTTTAGTAATCACTAGAATGACTTACAGAACTCAGGAAAGTGCTATACTTCATGATTACAGTTCTGTTGTAGCACAAGCTACAAATTAGAACTAACCAACAGGGGGGATGGATAGGGTGTGGTCTGGGAGTGGTCCACATGTGAAGCTTCTGTCAGCCTCAGGGATATGTCACCCTCCTCTCCTGGAACATCAGTACTATTGCCAGCCAGTATGCTCCCCTGAGTTTCAGTGTCCAGAGCTTTTATTTATTTATTTATTTTAATTTTTTTATTGTTATGTTAATCCCCATACATTACATCATTAGTTTTAGATATAGTGTTCCATGATTCATTGTTTGTGCATAACACCCAGTGCTCCATGCAGAACGTGCCCTCCTCAATACCCATCACCAGGCTAACCCATCCTCCCACCCCCCTCCCCTCTAGAACCCTCAGTTTGTTTTTCAGAGTCCATCGTCTCTCATGGTTCTTCTCCCCCTCCGATTTCCCCCCCTTCATTCTTCCCCTCCTCCTACATTCTTCTTCTTCTTTTTTTCTTTCTTAACATATATTGCATTATTTGTTTCAGAGGTACAGATCTGAGATTCAACAGTCTTGCACAATTCACAGCGCTTACCAGAACACATACCCTCCCCAGTGTCCATCACCCAGTCACCCCATCCCTCCCACCCCACCCCCCACTCCAGCAACCCTCAGTTTGTTTCCTGAGATTAAGAATTCCTCATATCAGTGAGGTCATATGATACATGTCTTTCTCTGTTTGACTTATTTCTGTCCAGAGCTTTTATTGAGATTTCACTGGTCATGTCACTCAGTCTCCAGACTCCCAACTTTCCCTTGAGGTCTGGCTGATGTCAAATGGCTCAAAGGTCTAACCCTTTAGTCCCATCTTTCTGGTGTGGTCTTTCTGGTGTGACCAGCTCCCATCTATGTTATCTCTTAAGCATAAACTATATAGGAGCTCACCATGAGTTAGTATATTAGTATAAACTATTGTGTATGGGTCCTAGGGACCTACCATGAATAACAAAGAGCCTTCTATCACTCGGAATATTCCAAGGATTTAGAAATTACCTCCCAGGAAACAGGACAAAGGCTAGTGAAGTTCTTTATTTTACATGGCATGTACATGGTTTAGTCTATATAAGCTGATGACATGATATCCTTAGTAAGGAATTTATTAGAATAACTCAGGTTTAATGAAATATGGGAGTTAGCTGAAAATGATCTGTGGAAGCAAATGATATTTTCTTTCTACACCATTTCTAGGCATATTAGTGATTTTTTTAATTAAAAGAAATTATTCGACTTTAACTCCTTATTGTATTTAATAACTAACCATTATTGTTGAGAAATGCTTTCATTAATTTATAGGTCTATGTACCTCAGTTAAATATCATCTTTCTCATAAATTAATTATTTATTTAAAGATTTTATTTATTTGACAGAGAGAGACACAGCGAGAGAGGGAATACAAGCAGGGGGAAGTGGGAGAGGGAGAAGCAGGCCTCCCGCGGACCAGGCACCCGATGCGGGGCTGATCCCGGGACCCTGACATGACCTGAGCCGAAGGCAGATGCTTAATGACTGAGCCACTCAGGTGCCCCTATTTTTCTCTTTCTTAGAGAAGTTAAGTATTTTCCCTTAGGTTGAGCATTATTACTTTGATTTTAATGCTTTATATCCTGGAAGATATATATATATTTTTTTTAAAGATTTTATTTATTTGTTTGAGAGAGCGAGTGAGAGAGAGCGCATGAGAGGGGGTAAGGTCAGAGGGAGAGGCAGACTTCCCACTGAGGAGGGAGCCTGATGTGGGACTCGATCCTGAGACTCCAGGATCATGACCTGAGCCGAAGGCAGTCACTTAACCAACTGAGCCACCCAGGTGCCCTCTCCTGGAAGATATTTTTAATAATTGACATGATACAGCCAGTATATATAACATTTTTTCATGTATACATACTTCTAACCCAACATCCATAGATTATCTGCACTGCTTTTGAAATACAGTATCTGGCTTAAATGATGAAGATAGGAGCATTGCTTTGTTTTGAGTTTTATCAAAATTTTTTTCTATTGAAGAAATAAAATTTGCACATGCAAATGATTATAAAGTGTACAGAACAGGGACCCCCTGGGTGGCTCAGTCAGTTGGGTGTCTGACTCTTGATTTCGGCTCAGGTCAGGATCTCAGAGAGTCTTGGGATTGAGCCCCGTGAAGGGCTCCGAGCCTAGCAGGAAGTCTGCTTCTCTCCCTCTCTCTCTTCCCCCTCTGCCTCTCCCCTGCTCATGCTCTCTCTCTTTCTCTAAAATAAATAAATCTTTAAAAAAAAGAAAGTACAGGGGTGCCTGGGTGGCTCAGTCGGTTGAGCATCTGCCTTTGGCTTGGGTCATGATATCGGGGTCCTGGGATTGAGCCCCACATCGGGCTCTCTGCTCAGTGGCACGTCTGCTTCTCCCTCTTACTCTGCCTCTGTGATCTCTCTCTTTTTCTTTCTCTCTCTCTCAAATAAATAAATAAAATCTTAAAAAAAATAAAGTACAGAGCAGTATAACATGAAAATTTGTGACCCTCCCAACTCTGTCCTCCAGTCTCTCTTCTTAGGCTGTATCTTGTATATAATTTCATGGTTAGATGGTGCATATGTGTATATATACTCCTTTCTTCTTTTTCTATGTCTGGTAGCATAGATCCTGTTCTGTATTTGAAAATACTAGTTTTGTGATTTATAGTATAGGGACATGACCATACCTTTTGAGATTAAAAAGCAATGGAATGCATCTGTTTGACCTGGAGCAGTTCCTGTATGCTGCTAAGGTTTTCATTACAGATGCAAGAAAAAAGTGTCCTTGTCCTTTCTGTCTGTCTAATTGTGGCAGCCATGATTGAATGGGGGAATACAGAGGGGAAACATGGAGAGAGAATTTTTGCAACTCAGAAATAACTTGTAAACACTGAAGAGCCTGTTAGTTAATTTTAGTTAAAAAGGTAACCTAGACCTGGGCATAAAACTGTATTAACCAGCCTTTATCTCTTGGTGTAAAGAAAGTTCATTGTATACCAAACTGGTACTTGCAGTAGGTTATGGAAGGTGTCAGATAGCATTTACTATGTTATATTGAAATTATATGCTTGCTTGTTTACTGTCTAGATGCTGTTCCTTTGGGCAAAGACTTATATACCTGTTTATCTCCCCAAGACCAGCAAAGTACCTGGCATATGGGTGGTGCTCAGTAAATGTTAAATGAAGAGTTACTAAGTCAGTATGTATCTTGGAAGAGAGGTTGGCTTTTAAATGTGGCAATGTTGAAATTTATTTTAAAAAACTAAATTCATAGTAAGAAGAAATCCATTAAGAAATTTAATATTTTCAGTAAGTTATTTAATAAAATTTCATGAATTAAAAATTAAACAATTTTCTGTCAAATATGGTCTCATTAATAAGAAGAAAAAGATGTTAGGTTAACCTTAGATAAATTTTCAGATCCAGCAATTAATATGTCACTGTATTGTCAGTGTTCTTCAGAGAACCACTAGGATGTGTGTGTAAGTAAATACATATAATACATAAATACATATAAATATATATATAGCGAGAGAAATAATTAAGGAGTTGGCTTGTGATTATGGAGGCTGAAAAGTCTAATATCTGTAAGGTAAGCTGTGAAGCTGGTTACCCTGGGAAGAGCTGATGTTGCTGTTTTAAGTCTGAAGATTGTTGGCAGAATTCCTTCTTGCTTGGGAAAGGTCAGTCTTCGTTAAGGCCTTCCACTGGTTGGATGAGGCCCACTCACATTATGGAAGGCAGGTTGCTTTATTTAAAGTCTGCCAATTTAAATGTTTATCTCACCCAAAAACCACTCTCACAGAAACATCCATAATAATGTTTGGCCAAATATCTGGGCACCATGGCCCAGCCAAGTAGACACCTAAAATTAGCCATCATAGTCACTATTGAATTCTTTTATTGACTTTCTTTACAAATGGCATAGAAATAATGTTAAAAATTAAATGCAAGCAGGATTTCACATAACTGTTAGCACTAATAAATCTTTAGTGTTTGCTGAGTTGTCTAATATTGCAAGTGTGTTATGTGAACAAGTTAACTCTTGGACAAAATTGATAAATTCCTAGAAAGACCCAAATTACTGAAATTGATTGAAGAAGAAATGGAAAATCTAAATAGACCTATAACATGTAAAGAAATTGAAGTCTTCAATAAAAATCTTTCACAAAGAAAAGCCCAGGCCTGGATGGCTTCATTGATGAAATCTACCAAATGTTTAAAGAAGCAATAATACCATTCCTTTATAAACTTGAAATAAAAGAGAAAGGCACACTTCCCAACACATACTGTGAGGCTAGTATTATCCTAATATCAAGGCCAGATGAAGTTTTCACAAGAACAGTACAAAGTAATGTGTCTTATGAATATAGATGCAGAAATCCTAAACAAAATATTAACAGATTGAAATGAACAACATATAAAATTATTATACCCTCTGGCCAAGTGAGCTTTATTATAGTAATGCAAGTTTTTGTCTTAATATCTCAAAATTAATATATACTGGATTAATAGAATTAAGGACAGAAAGCACATGATTATCTCAAGAATTGGAGAAAAAGCATTTGACCAAATCCAACACCGATTTATGAAAAAAACTGTCAACAGACGTGGAATAGAAGAGATCTTTTTATTCTGAAGAAGGGCATCTGTGAAAAACCTACAGTCAACATCACACTTAACAGTTTATGACTGCAAAGCTTTCCTTCTAAGAGCAGGAACAAAATAAGGATGTGTACTGTTAACACTTCATTCAACTTTGTGCTGAGGGTTCTATCTAGCCAGTGCAATGAAAGAAAACAAGAAATAAAAGCCACCAAAGTTAGAAGTAAAATTGTCCTTGTTTGCAGATGGCATGATTCTGTTTGGAGAAAATCCTAAGGAATCCACAAAAAAACCAATAGAAATAATGAGCTTATTAGCAAGTTCACAGAATATGAGATCAATAAAAAAGTTGTGTTTCTATATGTTAGCAATGAACAATCTGAAAATACTTAATTCACAATAGCAACAAATAGAATAAAATATAGTTGATCCTTGAACAACATGGGCTTGAACTGGGGGTCTAATTATACATGGACTTTTTTCAATAAATGTATTAGAAATATTTTTGGAAATTTTTGACAATTGGAAAAATTTCATAGATGAGCTGTGTAGCCTAGAAATTTTGAAAAAAATTTAAGAAAGTTAGGTGTATCGGGGTGCCTGGGTGGCTCAGTTCAGTTGAGCATCTGACTCTTGATTTTTGGCTCAGGTCATGATATCAGGGCCCTGGGATCGAGCCCTGGGTGGGGCTCCCTGCTCAGCAGGGAGTCTGAGGATTTTCTCTGTCCCTCCCTCTGATTGTGCATGCACTTGCTCATTCTCTCTAAAATAAATCTTTTAAAAAAGAGTACTGTGAATGTATAAAATGTATGTGAGTATTAGTCTGTTTTATCATTTACCACCATAAAGTGTATACGAATCTATTAAAAGTTAAAAATTATCAAAACTTACACCCCAAACACAGACTATACTATGCGTGTTGCCATTTGCATTCATGAGAAATGTAGATAAATGTAAAGATGCACTATTAAATTTTAACTGCATAAAATTAACTGTTCATACTGTACTACTGTAATAATTTCATATCCACCTCATGTTACTATTGTAGTGAGCTCAATTGTTGCAGGTATCCACTTAAAAAACCATGTGGTGCTGGCGTGCCTGACTGGCTCAGTCGGAAGAGCATGTGACTGTCGATCTCGGGCTTCTGAGTTTGAGCTGGATATAGAGATTAAATAAATTTATTTAATTTATCCATACATACGTTGGATGTAGAGATTAAATAAATAAAGTCCATATGATGCTAATCATCTCTGAGAGGGCAGTTCATTTCCAGTAAATGGTGTATTGCAGTAAAAAGTGATCTCTCTGGATTCTCGTGTTTTTCATTGTCTTTAGTGCAATAATGTAAACTTTGGGTTACACCCTGGGATCCATACAAAGTGCCACTAGTGGTGCTGGGAGTGCTCCCAAGAAGCAGAGAAAAGTCCTATTACAATAAAAAATTGAATTGCTTGATATGTAGATTAAGGTCTACAGCTGTGGTTGGCCCACCATTTCAAGATAAGTGAATCCTGTGTAAGGCCCACTGTGAAAAAGAAGAAGGAAATTCATGAAGCCATTGCTGTGCTACACCAGCAGGTGCAAAAACTTTGCAATTTGTGAATACCTTTTTATGTTGTATTGAAAATGGAACTTTTATGTGGGTGCAGGATTGCTATAAGAAAGGCATACCTATAGACTGTACTATGATTTGAGGAAAAGCAAAGTTATTATGTGACAACTTAAAGCAAAAGGAAGATGAAGAATCTAAAGGTGGAGAGTTTAATGCCAGCAAGGGATGGTTTGATAATTTTGGAAAGAGGTTTGTCTTAAACAATGTCAAGATAGCAGGGGAAGCAGCTCCTGCTGATGGAGAGGCAGCAGACTAATTCTCAGATGCCATTAAGAAAATCATTGAGGAGAAAGAATATCTGCCTGAACAGGTTTTAATACAGATGAAGGTGCCCTATTTCCGGGAGAAATTCCACAAAGGACACGTATTAGTAGGAAGAGAAGCGAGCACCAGGATTTAAGGCAGGAGGGGCTAGGCTCTACTGTTTTGTGCAAATGCAGTTGGGTTTATGATCAGGACTGCCCTTACCTATAAACCTGCTAATGTCTGAGTCTTGAGGGGAAAAAATAAATACCAGCTTACCAGTCTTCTGGTTGTGCAAAAAGGGCTGAACAATGAGAACTTTTTTTCTGCATTGATTCCAGTGATGCTTTGTCCCTAATATCAATATCTGTTGATACTGGACAATGCCCCTGACTACCCAGAACGCCTTGAGTTCAACACTGAAGATGTTGAGGTAGTCTACTTGCCCCCAAACACATCTTTTATTCAGCCTCTAAACTAGGGGGTTATATGGACCTTTATGGCTCATTACATAGGTAGGCTGTCAACACTATGGAAGAGAACCCTGATAGGGAGAACACCATAAAAGTCTGGAAGGATTGAAGAGCTCATCATTTTTATAGGAAAAGCATGAAAGCCATTAGGCCTGCATCAATAAATTCCTGCTGGAGAAAACTGTGTCCAGATGTTGTGCATGACTTCATAGGATTTATTGCAGAGCCAGTCAAGGAACTCATGAAAGAGATTGTGGATATGGCAAAAAAAAAAAAAAAAAGTGGTGGGTGAACAGTTTCAAGATAAGAATCTTGGAGAAATTCAAGAGCTAATAGATACCATACCAGAGGAATTAACAGAAGCTGGATTGATGGAGGTGAGTACTTCTGAACCAATGCCAGATGATGAGGAAGACCTAAAAGAGCAATGCCAGAAAACAAATTGACATCTGACAATCTGGCAGAAGTGTTTCAGTTATTCAAGACTGCTTTTAACTTCTTTCACAACATAGGCTCTTCTGTGTTATGAGCACTGAAATTAAAGGACATGGTGGAAGAAGGATTGGTAGGGTATAGAAACATTTTTAGAGAAATGAAAAAACGACAGTCAAATTACAGTGTGTATCCATAAAGGTATACTGAGTGTACCAGCCTGTCCTGGCCGCCCCCCTCTTTCTCTGCTTCTGCCACCCCTGAGACAGCAAGACCAACCCCTCCTTTTCCTCCTCCTCAGTCTACTTATTGTGAAGATGACAAGGATAAAGACCTTTATGGTGATCACTTCCACTTAGTGAATAGTAAATAACTATCGTGCTGTACAGTAGTTGAAGTTGTCTACTGTGTATGCATGTGTCTTAGTGTGAAAGTCTAATAAGTCTATGGCAAGAACTGTGTATTTTTGTGTCATTTTTATTGCCTAAATATTCATTGCATAGAACATTGTATGCAAGACTTCTATGGAAATGGATAGCCTATCCTTGTGTAGGCATAAGGTGAGTGATGTTTAATCTAAAATTAATTAGGTTTCCTATGTTTTATAACTTTGCTTTCAAAGAATTACATTATCATACAGTATGCTTCTCTTGTAATTGGAGAAACTATCATCCTATCATCACAGGTAAGTGGTTTTTAAAACAATGTGACAGTGTTTCCAATACTGTATTATGGATATGACTGTAATACTGTATGCCATAAAAATTTTATAGCCATTCATTAGTGTATAGGTTAGGCTATCAGGAAACATTTGTATCGATTATACTAGGCTACTATAAAGCAATCCTGTTGCTGCTTCATTATCAATACATGAGTCATTATACCTGTAAATGTAAATTTCTTTTTCACATTGTCTTTTCATTTCATTTTTATTTTTTTTTAAGTAAGCTCTGCACCCAATGTGGAGCTTGAACTCAACAACACTGAGATCAAGAGTCAAGAGTCTTCAGTCTACTGACTGAACCAGCCAGGCACCCATTGTCTTTTCAGTTTTGATGTCTGGTGTTAGTAATACATGTAATTTTGACAGTGTTTTTGTATCATATAAGACAATATTGATATAGGTACTGATATGATTCATCTTGTAAATAGATGATGTACACTTAACAGTATTGATAAATACGGTAAAGTACTATCAATGTATTTTCCTTATGATATTTTTTTGGAGGGGAGAAAATCACTTTATTCTGATTAATTCACAAATGAGAATATCACAAAAGGTGATTTAAGGAGGCACACAAACATCTGTCGAGCCCCAAACTCAAAGCATCTCAATTTCTATACAGTGAGAACACCCTTTTTCATTCCAGATCTGGACAAAGCTGTATTTAATGATGGAGAGGTTTAACTGGTGGTTTTACACTTTATATATTCACTGTTAATTATATTTTTATGCTAAATTAATTTGGTCATGAGAGATGATTTTCCATATCTTCAATTTGAACTTCTTGATTAGGCTTGATTAGGCTAATCCTTTTGTACATCTGCACTGTTTCAGCACCTCGCTGAAACCTTCACAAAGCTTCAGGTCACCCTGGTTCTGGGCACACTCCAGAAACTCTTTCATCTCATAGTGGCATGGGCCAGACTGCTGCTGCTGCTGCTGGTGTGCTGGCTAGGTTCCCTGAGACTCCTGGTAAGTGATGTCAGGCCTTGAAGGCTCAGCATTACTTCCTCCACCGAAGCCCCCAGTGACGGCATGGCCTATCCGGTGCCCGACAGCAGAGCCCACAGCCACGCCAGCTGCAGTGGTTGCCATTTGGGCTATGAGACCTGGCTGCCGGGGTGCAGCAGGAGGTGAGCCAACAGCAGATGGTGGAGCCACTGCTGGGGGCTGAGCTGCTGGTGCTGGTCTAGGCGCGGCTCTCATCTGAGGTGCCTGGCTGGCCGGAGCGGCCATGCCGGAGGTGCGGCTCCGGCTTCCACGGGGCATGGTTACTTGCAGAGCAGCTCGGTGTCTAGAAGTCTGAGACTAAGCAGAGACCCCAGCGGCTTCTTACGATTTAAGTAACATTTTCTTTAGCTTACTTTATTGTTAGAATACAGTATGTAATATGTATGTAAAATGTGTGCTAATCAATTGTTTATGTTATCCATTAGGCTTATGGTAAAAGTAGACTATTAGTGTTTAAGTTTTTTGGGAAATCAAAAGGTATGTGTGGATTTTCAGTGGCATGGGGGTTGACACTCCCACCCCCACATTGTTCAAGGGTCACCTGTACTTAAAAGTGTATTTAACGAAGTGTGCAAGACTTATACACAGAAAACTACAAAATGTGTCAGAAATTAAAGAATGTGCAAGTATAGGGAGAGACATTCTTTGTTCATGGATTAGAAGTCTCTCAACATTATCAGATTGCCAAGGCATAGAAAAGATGCTTGTGACATATTGTAAGGTATACAACAAGGCAAGCAGTGTTCAAATAACTCTTGAAAAGTTTTTTTTCCAGGAATTAAAATATTTTAATTCTCAATGTTTCTAATGTTTTAAATTTTAGTGTACTAAATAATTATTAATTGCCTTTTACTTAATTTCCCTGTATGTTTATAACTGACAGAGAGGGTTTTCTTGTTGTTGGTAGTGTTTTTTTTTTTTTAAGAATTTTATTTATTTATTTGACAGAGAGAGCACAAGCAGGAGGGAGCAGCAGACGGAGGGAGCGGCAGACAGAGGGAGAAGCAGGCTCCCTGCTGAGCAGGGGGCCCGACACAGGGCTCGATCCCAGGACCCCGGGATCATGACCTGAGCTGAAGGCAGGCGCTTAACCATCAAGCCACCCAGGTGCCCCAGTAATAGGTTTTTTTTTTTTTTTTTTTTTAACTCTTTTGACAAAAGTTCATGAAGATCAAAGAACAATCATAGTTTTCCCATTGATCTTTAAGATTGCTGCACCATTTCAGAGTGCGTGGTGATCAGTGCAGTCCTAGGAGGCTTCTTGATAGCTGATTTATAAGGAAATAAAAAGAACTTGGATAGCTATGACAGTCTTGAAAAGGTTGGAAACAAAGTTGGAAAACTTTGTTACATATAAAGACTTGGTATGAAATTATAGTAATTAAGACTATTTAGTTTTGGCATGAGGTTAGACAGACCACTGGGACAGAATAGAGAGGATTGAAACAAACCCACTATGTACAGATATCTGATTTATGACATAGGTGCCTCTGCAGTTCAGTGGAGAAAAGGATGGTCTTTCCAGTAAATGGTGCTGGTTAAGTTAGGAATCCATACTAGAGAAGAGAAAAAAAACTTAAACCTGTACCTCACACTGCATATGGTTATTAATTCAAGAGAGATTACTGACCTAAAGGTAAAATTTTAACACTATAAAATAGCTTAAGAGAAAACATAGGAGAATGTCTGAGATGTTGGAGGTAGATGAGGATGTCTTAAATAAGACCGGAAAATAACTAATCATAAAAGAGAAGTCTGATAAAATGGACTTCATTAAAATTAAGAACTATTCATCACAGGGGCGCCTGGGTGGTTCAGTCAGTTAAGCGTCTGCCTTCAGCTCAGGTCATGATCCCAGGGTCCTGGGATCACGTCCCACATCGGGCTCCCTGCTGAGCAGGGAGTCTGCTTCTTCCTCTGCCCCTCCCCACTGTGCGTGCGCTCTCTCTCTGTCTCATAAACTCTTAAAAAAAAAAAAAAATTATCTTTATTGGTCTCTCTTTATTGTTTTCTTGTCTGCTTCTCCCTCTCCTGCTCCCCCTGCTTGTGTTCTCTCTCTCTCTCTCAAATAAATAAATAAAATCTTAAAAAAGAACTATTCATCACAATACATAACAATGGGAAAAGGCAGCCATAGGTATATGTATAAAATGTACATGTTTATATGTATGTATATGTGTGTGTATAAAATTTACATATCAGTAAGAAGACCATTCAGTTCTGAAAATGGACAAAAGACTTGGATAGCTGTTTTCAAAAGAGGGAAATCCAAATGCATTGCAAAGGTGCTCAGCATCATTAGTTGTTAGGAAATACAGATTGAAACTACAGTGAGACACCATTGCACACAAGTATAATGTCTAATATTTACAATACCAAGAGTGGGCAAGACTGTGAATTAACTGGAACTCATTCATTGCTTGTAGGAATGGATAACGGTGCAACTTTGAAAAACTGGCAATATCTACTGAACTCGGTGACCTTATCCAGTGACCCAACAATTCCACTCCTAGGAATATAGCCAAGAGAAATACATGTGTTCACCAAAGACATGTACAAGAATGTCAATGGAATTTTGTTCATAATAGTGCTCCCCCCCACCCTCCCAAACAGCAGGAAACCACTGAAATGTCTGTTAACTGTAGGATGGATTAAAAAAAGTTGTGATGTATTCATACACTGAAAGAAGACACAAACTGAAAAGAATGAACCACTGCCGCATATAGCTACGTGGCTGAATCTCACATAAGTAATATTGAGTGAAGTAAAATGTAAAAAAGATCACAAACTTCATGATTCTTTTTATCTGAGGTTCAAGAACAGCTCCAACGCATCCATATTAATAGAAGTCTGAATACTTGTAAGCTCTGGGAGGGGGCATTAATAGGGAAGGAACAAAAGTGTGCCTTGTGAGGTGGAAAGAAATCTGAGTTATTACAATAGTGCATACTTTTGTACAAATTCATTGAGCAATATGCCTAAGATTGTCCTTTTTTGGTATGTATATTATTCCTCAATTTTAAAAAAATTGGGCTGGTGGGAGAAAGTTTTCTTTGCTTTCCACAGTAGGAAGTGCTCAAAATCAGTAAGTATTTTGGGATTTGCCAGAAAACTTTGATTTACTGATACCTTATACATTTGACAAGAGAAGCGAATAAAGATTTTTTTTTTTAAAGATTTTATTTATCTGAGAGAGAGAGCACAGGGAAGGGGGAAGGAAAGAGGGGCAGAGGGAGAGGGAGATGCAGACTCCCTGCTAAGCAGGGAGCCCAATGTGGGACTCAATCCCAGGACCCTGGGATCATGACCTGAGCTGAAGGCAGATGCTTAACTGACTCAGCCACGCAGGCACCCCACCAATAAAGATAATTTAAACCAAGAAGGATCCTGATGTTTGAAAGGTCAGTAAAATATTAAAGTCCACTTTTCCTTCTGCTCTTGCTACTACTACCAACTAACCTATATTGAGTGCTGACTGTGTGCCAGATGCTGTGCTATATATTCTTCCCTCATTTAATCTGGAGTTGGATTTCTTTTTTGGGACTTTCATACTACTTGTCCTCCCTATAACCCGACATCTTTGAAATTCACAACATCAGTCTCTTGTACTTACTTCTTACTGTAGTTATTCACAGATTTAGAGCCATTCCTCTAATTCCTTAAACATTTAGTACCTCTTCAGTTTTTTGACTTCATGTTGTGATACTGTTTTCCATTCTTCCTCAGCCACCCACTTCAATAGTCCTATCTTAGACCTCTGTTACCAGTGACTGAATTACAGTTGCAAATATTTTCTTTGATGACCACTTCCATTTTTTTTCAGCTGATTTTCTCTTGTATCCTGCCTCTGACAAATATTCCAAGTAATTGACATTACCAGGACCTACCATCCCTTGATTCTACTCCCTTAAAGGACCTACCCTCTCATTACTTCCTTATGTGGCTTAAGTTCCATTGTCCATTTTATCGACTCCCTTACCTTTCTTGCTTCTCTTTCCCTTTATCTTATCTATTTGGGAAAATCTCATCTCTTGTTAAATCTAACTCTGAGCCTTTTGTGTGCTGGTATGTATGTAGCCGAATTTGGGTGGAGAAAACCCACAACCATGTAATTGTTCTTACTTTAAAGTACTGACTACTAACCTAAGGTGTGTCCTCACGGCTGTTGGCGCTTCTGTTACATTTCCCTAATCCATTCCTATCCTACAAGGCAGCTATTTCATCTTTTCTTCTCTCCTCAAACTCCATTCCCCATCCCCCTGCGCATGGTTTTACTTTGTATTTCCCTGCAAAATAGAAGCAATTAGAATTTACCCTTATCTCCCACCCTTATATCTGCCAGCCTGCCCTCATCTGTACTATATATTCTGCCTTGTCTTCTGTTACCATAGATTGTTAGACCAACCCCTCTACTTATATAGCCTTCTGTCCCTTTTCATTGAAAATATTATCACTTCATCAATTTTCCTCCTCGCCTGAATCATAAATTATTTTTCCTTTCTATTAGAACATTTATGTCAGAATATAAGCATTGCTATAATACCTCCTATTTTATAAAATCCTGTATGTACCTCCAGCTACTGTCAATTTCTAGGTTTTTCTTTGTTCAAAAGTTAGAATTATGTATATTATCTCCAATTCCTCTCACCTCAGTTTCTTAAACCTTTTCCCATCAGGCTTACTTCTATGCTTCTCACCCACAAAGATTAAGATCTATAGTAACCTCTTACATAACTACATTTAGTGAGCAGTTTTGAAATCTTTTATGGTTCAACTTACCTGCTCCACTTAACATCTTACTGCTTCCTTAAAGCATTTTCTTCATTTGGCTTCTAGAGCTACTCTTCTGGTTTTCTTCCTATCTTACTAGTTTCTTCTTGTGCAGATCACTTTTAACAAAGCCGGCCTGGGACGGACTGTCCTTAGGTCTGCCTGCAAGACTGGCCCTTGGCTAGTATCTTGAATTTAGCTAGTAAACAGTTCCCGGTACTGATCTAAAACTGATCTAAAAATCCTCTAAATGATAAGGTCATTGTGCCTAAATAAAATTGTATAAACCATATGACCAAGTAGAACAACTGCTTTCCTTTTGTAGAGTCTGGAATCTTGGTATGTGCTAGGCAGAGGGTGCCTATGTGACCTGTTCTGACTAAAAACCTGGGGCACTGAGTCTAATGAGCTTTCTTAGTAGACAACACTTCACATTATGTTGTCACAAGTTGTGTCCTATGTGATTCCATGGGGGAAGAATTCTTGGAGATTTGTACCTAGTTTCTTCTGGACTTTGTTGCGTGAGCTTTTTCCCTTTGCTAATTTTTCTTTGTATTCTTTCATAGTAATAAACTGTAATCATGAATATAATGCGTTCTGTAAGTCTTTCTAGTGAATCACTCAGCCTGGAGGTGGGTTGGGGGACTTCCAGAAGACTCCTTTTCTTTTTTTTTTCCTGGTTCCTTTTCAACTCCCTTACCCTCTAAACTTTGGGTACTTGAAGAATCCATCTTCTGTGACCATAGTCCCTATGTGTTTTTATCCATTTCTAGGCAGTGTCCTTCAATCTTATATCAAAATAGTATTGATCTGTATTTTAGACTCCAAAATTTTCTAGATTTATTTTCCATGCTCTGAAGTAATTATTTTGAAAATCAAGCAAAAATGATTACAGATTACCAAAGTAAGATAAAGAGATTTTTACTCTTCTTACTAGAAATTTGTGTGATTTTTAAAAATTCATTTTAAGTACAATTATGCTTATGGAAATTTGGAAGAGAATTATAAAGGAGAAAACAATTACATTGTTAAATTTTAAAAATTATCAGAAAGGAAGCAGCAGTAGAATTTTACATTGCAGAGAAGCTCTGAGGTTTAGACTAGGCCAAAAAATTACAGTTAATGTAAAGATTTTGGGAAATGGACAACAGGAAATTGATGTGTTTTTTTTACTCATTTTTAGTTGTATTTTTAATTCTCATTCTTTTTAACATTTGTAATCTTAGGTTTCTCTTATTGTGAACTAAATGTCAGACATTCTACTGCTTTTGTTCAGTTTGTACAAGTCAAATGAGTCCTGTGTAATAATATCTTTATAGGTAAAGTTTGAGTACAGTGTTCTCAATTAAAGCAGCCCTGTCCCTTGATAAGTCACTTGCTTATGGAAAGTCCTATTATTATTTCCTATATTTTGCCTTTTGATTATTTTTATGTAGTAACTTCTCATGGTAATCTAATAAAAGAGAAAGCTAAGTGTTCCATGGTAATTTGTTCTATAAATTGCTTATTATGAGTGCTGTGTTAGAAGGTAAATTAATTTTAAAAAGATTGCATACTTTAGTTTTGAATATATAGTTTATTTACCCCATAACCACTATAGAAGCTAATAATTGTAATTGATACAGTTCTGAAGCATAATGTTAACTGTCTTAGAGTCACTGATGTACTTCAGTGACATCACTTCAAATGACCCTAAGATGACACTAATGCTTTATTTGCCACTAGAACCATCATAAGACAACTGCTCTGAATTAAGTAAGTCTGACCATGTTTCTTTCTTTTTTTTTTTTTTTAAAAGATTTTATTTATTCATTTATTTGAGAGAGAGAGAGAGAGAGAGCACATGAGAGGGGGGAAGGTCAGAGGGAGAAGCAGACGCCCTGCCGAGCAGGGAGCCCGATGCGGGACTCGATCCCGGGACTCGATCCCGGGACTCCAGGATCATGACCTGAGCCGAAGGCAGTCGCTTAACCAACTGAGCCACCCAGGCGCCCCCTGACCATGTTTCTTAAGTCAGTTAAGATGCCATAGTTCATGCATAGTTTAAAAGGAACAGAATACTTAAATTGTTCCATATAGTTCTTAATTTTGTTTCTCTGACCTACCTCTAATGCCGTAAAATGTTACTGGATGACAAAAATAACAGTTAAAAAGTATTTTCTGTTGACTAAACCTTAAACTTAATAAATTTAAAGTAGTTCAGAAGGCAATCAGTATGTATTCTTCCTTGTCTCTTAAGACAATTATTACAAATACTGTTTGTGGCAATAGTAAAAGGCAAATCCTCTTGATAAATGAAACTGAACTTAGTATAAATAGTAATTTATAAATGAAAATCACATTTTAATTTCTATCTTTCCACATAAATCCACCAAACAAAATTGAAAACCTGTATTAAAAACCACTTTAAATACATGACTTTTTAGAAAGCTGTGAATTATTGCTTTCCTGAGTAGGAAAGCCTGGCATGTTGAGAGGCATCATCCTTGCAGCATTGTTTTCTTTTTCTCCTTGACGCAATAGAGTATCCATTGTGACTAGAGATAAGTAACTTTGGTTACTAGTTACTATGCTGCTTCTCTATGCAATCAGACTGCCTAAAAGAAATGAAATATTAAAAATTGTGTGCTTTTACCCTTTCTCTCATTCTTTTCTCATATTCAAGGATTCATTCATATATTCATTCATACATTTATTCAGTGAACATTTCTTGGATATAAGTTATATACCAGGCATTATAAAATTGAATAAAGCATGGCCTTACCTTCATTGACCTTACAGCTTAGTTCCATGTGTGATACTCCATTCTGAATGTGAGAATTGAAACTATTTCTCTCTTTAGGCTTAAATTCTGTATCTTTAAAAATAAGGTTTAGATTCCTATGTGAGGAAAGAATGCTTTTCTAGGATGATTTAAAATTCTAAGCTTTTGGGATACTTTAAATTCTTTTGGGAGAGAGTTGGGAGTGTGAGTGAGAGGCATCCCTAAGGATGCCTGCTTTACCCACTATTATCAGGATTATGTAGGCTAGAAGTGTTTATCAAGAGAATTCCATGGTGTTCATGGTGGAAAGTGGAATTTAGTATTCCGCAAAAATCAACAGACATCCATTTATATTTATACCACTTGGGGCTTTCCCCCCTGAAATATTTCAGTGATGTAATAAAGCAGTTATATGACACTTTTATGAAAAGTCCCATCATTTAGCTGCATTGTGAGGGAGTAAGACACAAAAATGGTGATATCTATATCAGTTTATAAACTATGGTTAATTATTTCACCTATATTCCTTGTAGCTGACTCATTAAGGAAAATTATTTTGTTTAGAAATGATAAACTTTTTATACTATGGTATTATATAGTAGGACTTAAAAAAGGGAGAGGAGCTTCAAAAATCTAAATACTCATCTGATATCTGTGCTTCTTGACATAGTATTTTACTATTAAAAATATTTTGAAAGTATATAATTTGATTTTTAACAGCTTTATCGAGATAATTTACATATCACAAAGTTTACCCATTGAAATTGTACAACTCTGGTTTTTAGTATATTTACAAGTTGTACAGCCATCACTATTGTCGATCATCACCCCAAAATGTAATTTGATTTTTGAGCTCTATGTATGGAAACATGACTCAAAATTAAAGTTTTTCTTAAAAAATTAACATCCTTCTATGGAGTTTCTGTTTGGGATGATGAAAAAATTCTGGAAATTACCTTAATTTTGTGTGTGTGGTGATGTTTGCACAGCACTGTGAATATGCTTAATGCCACTTAATTGTGTGCTTAAAAATGGTTAAAATGATAAATTTTATATTATGTATATTTTACCACAGTAAAAAATTAATACCCATTTATATGAAATCAGAATTGGTGGCTTAACTTCTAAAGTTTTTGGAAATTTCAGCCTGAGCCATGCATAGTCCTAATAATTTTTTCTCGAACATGTTATAACAAAGATATTCTTACAGTAAAAAGAAAAAATCACATTATTAATTTTCACAGACTAGAAAACAGACCTTAAAATTGTTGTAGGTATTTATCTTTATAAAAATTTCAGTAGAATTAAGTGAAGAAGTAAAGGTAATCAGCTTTTCTTTAATTTTGTACTCTGAAAAAGCCAGATGCCAAACAATGCAGAATCATTTATCTAAAGGGAGAAGAAGTAAATACACAGACACATGCACACACACACAGTAATTTAAAAGTATCTGTTTATAGATGTATAAAGCCTCTGGAAGAAAATATAAGAAACAGTAATGGTTGTTTTGGGCAGGAGAACTGGGTGACTGGGTTTCATGGGCGTGAGGGATATTTTCCGTATGTGTGAATGTATGACCTGCTGAAACATTTTAAGTAAACTATTATCCTGATCCCAGTCTCAGAATCAAACATGACTGTGTTCTTTGCTACTGTGCTTTGGTGACAGCAGATTGTATTGAAATTGACATTGGTTTGAAAATGAGCTATATTACTTAAGTTGTTTTCTTTCTAGGAATTGATTATGGATTAAGTTTACCACTTGGGGAAGATTATGAACGTAAGAAACATAAACTAAAAGAAGAATTGAGGCAAGATTACAGACGTTATCTTACTCAGGTAATATATTCTATTAGTTAGCTGGATCTTATGCTTCAAAATTCACCTGCTAAATTTATTTTCCTAAGGTTTTAGTCAAATGTGTTAATTTTTAGGTTTTCATTGGTATCTAACAGTAGGATATTAAAGTGACAGTTAAGGGACATACATGACATTGGTAGAAAGTGGTGCTGAGAATTGGTGCCATGGAATAACAGATTCTTGATCTTTGCAGTAGGGTAGTGGGTTTTAATTTTAAATGAGATTGTAAGTTCTGGTTGTTCATGTTTTCTATAGAGTTATCATGGTTTAAAAAAACCCAATTACGATTCCCTGCTCCTCTATTCCCCACGACCATGTATTTAAATGACACGTGGAATTTTAGTTGCCACTTATTTTCCTGTCGGCTAAGCTTTTAAAAACTTCATTTAACATATTTGCTTAGCTTCCAAAGTCTTTGCTTTATGATTTAATCTATTTACTTAGCAGAACCCTTGTTTTAAGTATGTTTGGTTAAATTATGTAATTGCCAAACTAAAGATTTCTTGTAAGTTTTGAAATGCAGTTTACTTTTTAGCTTATCAGATTATTTTAAACAATTATGATGTTTCTAGTCATCCCGAGATATTCTCTTGTTTTTAATACTTTGTAATGTTTATTCCAAGTGTATAAGTGGTCTCTTATTTATTCTGATTTGCACATGGAGAGAAAGAACTTTGAATACATTTTATCAATGGTTTGTTTCCCTTGACTTTAGGGTATTACACAAGCAAAAAGACAGGTAGGGTTGCCTGCAAAATGTTCTTAATTTTTTTTTCTTATTTTTTAGATCTAGTAGCTTGCAATTATTTTCATTTATGATGTTGCTCTCAAACTAGTAAGAAAAATAACTTCATTTGTGATATTGAGACTTTTGAATGGTAACATTTTGTATCCTTGCTTTTACCAAGATGGCAGTCTATATGTTATAATTTTTCATTAATTCAATCAAGCATTCTTTTTGATTCCTGCTTTGCATTTATTTTTGTTGCTTTCTTATGCATCTTTTAGAAATATTCTGCAGCTATTATAAGCCCATTTATTTTCAGCATGCCAGTTTTTTTCTTCAAATTATGCTAATCACATTAAGATTAATAAAAGATACTCAGGATATTCTAAGATTTTTTTAACTGTGTGTTGTCAGGATTTGGATTACTCAGTATTTTTGTACCCAAACCCATGGATTGTGTTTGTAAATTTATATTGGAAAACAAAAACACTATAGTTTCACAGAACTTTTTTTTTTTTTTAAAGATTTTATTTATTTATTTGACAGAGACACGGTGAGAGAGGGAACACAAGCAGGGGGAGCAGGAGAGGGAGAAGCAGGCTTCCCGCTGAGCAGGGAGCCCCATGCAGGGCTCGATCCCAGGACCCCGGGATCATGACCTGAGCCGAAGGCAGACGCTTAACGACTGAGCCACCCAGGCGCCCCTTACAGAACTTTTTCTAAAAAGAATCTCACAGGGCGCCTGGGTGGCTCAGATGGTTAAGCGTCTGCCTTCGGCTCAGGTCATGATCCCTCCTGGGATCAAGTCCCGCATGGGGCTCCCTGCTCAGCGGGAAGCCTACTTCTCCCTCTGCTTCTCTCTCTCTCTCTGTCTCTCATGAATAAATAAATAAAATCTTTAAAAAATAAATAAATAAAAAGAATCTCACACATTCATTCATTCACCCAACATTTTTTAAGCATTTACAAAGAAGAATCTGTCTTCAAGGGGTCTTAGAATCTGGTCATAGAGATAACATTCATACAGGTTAGAAACTGATAACTAATAAGGCTGTAATGATCAGGAAAGACCTCAAGGTGTTATTTTGTAAGACATTGTAGGATAGGTAGGATTTGGATATTCTAGAGGGCAAATCAAGGAGAGGAAGCTTTTCAGATGGAGAATATAGAAAGAAGGACTTGGACCGTAGGCTTTAGCTTTGTATGAATGAGTCACATGTGATTTACCAGTCTGAGTAGGTTAGAGTAGATTCTTTTTGAGAGTAGTAAAAAATAATGATGTAGGTGGATAGGATAGATTAGATTTTTTTAAAAAGGAATGAATGAATGAATGAATGAATGAATTTATTGTTATTTATTTAATTTTTAAATAGGCTCTACACCCAACATGGAGCTTCAACTCATGACCCTGAGATTAAGAGTTGCATGCTCTACAGAATGAGCCAGCGAGGTGCTCCTAGATTAGATTTTTAATTTGATATGTGTGAAACATTATACCTCCTTAAGCAGCCTGTGAAGACCTTGATAACTGTTTTAGGACTGTTAGTTCTGCATATTAGAGATTCTTCTCTTATTATTTATTTTAAATTACTGCTACAGATTTTTAGCTTCTCCTTCCACTAATTTTCAGTCTGTTCTTCATACTACTTTCCAGAATGATGCTGTCCCTTACCAATTTAAATACTTCAGTGTCTCCTCACAGACCTTCAGGATAAAAATGCGTACTCCTTAGCATGGCATGTGGTCTTTCATGTTCCAGCCCACCTCCCAAGACTTGTACCTCAATATTCTCCCCCTCTCCCATCACTTATTGGGTGGGGTTTTCCTCTAGTTATCTACCATTTTCACTTGTGGATTTTATACTACTTCATAGATAGAAGATTTTAAAAAAGAGTGGTGGTAGGTGGCATAGGAAGAAATTGCCTTTATGAAAGAGAAAAAGATCAAGGAGTACAAATCTTTAAATTCAAATGGATATGAAGGAGTTTTTGGTGTTGGGTTATCAAGAATGTGGTTGTGATAGAGGAGCAGTAGGCCCTTACTATGCAAGAAACAAATTTTGGTTGATGTCTGAGAAGGTGGGCATGGAAAGGAAAGCACAGGAAAAAGAAAATTACATAGGATTTGGGTAGGTGGCTGCAGTGGCTTCCTTGACCCCTAGGAAGTCCTATTCTTTCTAGATTTTTTTTTCTGTGCCTTCCAGACTTTTGGATTGCGTGGATATTTAAATTTAAAAAAATTAAATCCTGGGGCGCCTGGGTGACTCAGTTGGTTAAGCGACTGCCTTCGGCTCAGGTCATGATTCTGGAGTCCCGGGATCGAGTCCCACATCGGGCTCCCTGCTCAGCAAGGAGTCTGCTTCTCCCTCTGACCCTCCTCTCTCTCATGCTCTCTGTCTCTCATTCTCTCTCTCTCAAATAAATAAAATCTTAAAAAAAAAAAATTCTTAAATTTTGCCAAGAAGAACCATTAAACAACTGCTATTTTCTTTCCAGTTTTTAGAATAGGAGACACTTGACCATTTAAAAGTGCAGGGAGAACATATTCTCAGAAGAACAATTTTTAAATTGTATTAGTAAATGTATATTTACAGCCCAGACTTCTCTCCTGAACCTCACACTTTTCCATTTGGCCAACTATCTTAGAAATCTAATGGGTATCTTATGTTGAGCATGTCCAAAAGGGAACTCTGGATTTCTATTTTTCCCACTCCCATCCTCAAGAAGCCTGAATTGCTTGTAGCCTGTTCTTTTAATTTTGTCATAGCACTTATCACCTTCTAACATACCATTCTCTTCCTTATGTTTATTATTTGTCAGTTTCCCATGCTTGAATGTAAGCTTCAGGAAGGCAGGGATCTTTTTTTCTTCGCTGATGAATCTCAGATATATCAAACAGTTTGGGACAGTAGGCATTCAGTATTTGTTGAATGAATGAGACAATGTCTGAAATTTAACTTTTTTAATAACTCACTATACTGTCCTTATTATTTATTTTTTTCATTTTATTGAACATTTCAAACATCGTTCTGGGACTGTGTTGGGAGTGTGAACTGCCCAGTGAAGGAGCGAGGATGCTGTATCTCTGTCTTTCCGGGGTTGGAACTCTAAATGTGTTTTTTTGTACATGTGTAACTCTACAAAATGGCTACATTTATAGTGTACTTTTTATATAAGGGTTAAACTGACTCAGGGATCTAGTCAGGTATCCTATTTTTTCCCCTGACAAATAAGTTTAGAGTTCTATACAACCAACTTTCAAATCAGCTTTTGTAGCACAACTTACTTCTAAGTTTAGATTGAATGAAACCTTATATTTTTATTTTTTTTAAAAAATTTATTTACTTATTTTAGAGAGAGAGAGAGAGAGAAAGCACGAGTGGGAAGGGCAGAGGGAGAGAGAGAGAGTGAGAGAATCTCCAGCGGATTCCACTGAGCGTGGAGCCTGACACAGGGCTTGATCTCACAACCCTGAGATTGTGACCTGAGCGGAAACCAAGAGTTTGGGCACTTAACCGACTGCGCCACCCAGGCGCCCCTCAATCAAACCTTATTAATCATTAAGTTTTATTAATCACTCTGCTCCCAAAT
Organism: Phoca vitulina; assembly: GCF_004348235.1. NCBI lineage: Eukaryota > Metazoa > Chordata > Mammalia > Carnivora > Phocidae > Phoca > Phoca vitulina. Next base: position 18,069,566 of record NW_022589728.1, read on the forward strand.
GTTTTGAATATAATTATGTTGTAGCAGTTGGTACATTGTAGTTATTTGTTTACATGTTTGTTTCCTCAGCTGAATTGTAAATTTCTTACATAGAGGGGATATATTCTTATCTTTGTCCCCCTACCACCAAGAAAAGTAACTGGAAAGTTTTAGGTAGTCAATATTTGCTTGTTTAATGAATAAATAAAAGGCATGGAACTACACAGCTTGACAAGTATCAGTTCATTTAATCCTCATAACTTAGTGATTTAGATGGCATTATCCCTGCCTTATGGACAGAGAAATTGAGGCAGAGACGTTAAGTAACTTCCAGATTATATGACTACCAAGCAGTGCTAGAAAGGTGGGGATCATACGTATTTTTTACTCATCCCTTGTGTTTACTTTAAAAGTATTCAAAGATATTTTACATTTTTAATCCTCTGATCCTTATACCAGTTTTGGTAGGTAGGCAGAGCAGATACCATTCTCATTTTATGTATGAAGATGGGGTCAGGGAGGTTAAGCAACTTGCTCAGTGTTATAGAACTGAGAAGTGTTGGGGCTAGTCCTGGAGCCCAGGTCTTTTGACTCCTAGTCTGATGATCTGTCTACTACACTGCGTTATCTAAATCTTTACAAGAGTGGAGGTACATAGAAGGAAACAATGTTCATAGTTTATATCTTTTGGCATTTGAGTGGATATCCCTTCATAAATTATTGCAGGAAAATTAGTAAAAAACATTATTGCAGCATGTATATGGATCTTGCTGAAGAACAGTAGGACACTGAGAATGAAGAATATGTGCTTAGAAGAGAAACATAAATTGGGAAAGAGTTTCCTTTTTTCCCAGGCTTTTTAATCATCTGGAATTATATATATGTTGCAAATGAAAATTAAGACCTGATTCTCCTCTTCAGGGACCTGTTGATTGGAAGAAAATTCTGTTTTCTAATTACTTTGGTACTTTCTGTCTTCATCTCCATTCCATTCTTTTGCTCTGCATAATGCATAGTTTAGAAAATAGAATGTAAAGACACATTTATGAAACATTTTATAAAGGCAATTAGGTAATATATTTTTTTAATGTGTATATATACAGAAAAATTTTCTGTCCACGAGTGAAACAGATCCATCTACTCTGGGAGTTTCTCTTCCTATTGGTGAGAGGTTATCTGCCAAGGTAGGTGGATAGGAATAGTTACTGTGGGTAGTAGTTTTATGAGGTATCAAAATAATTAACATACTCCTGACTTAAATGCAAGCAGAAGATATATCATTTCCCATTCTTGAATATATGTCTTTTAAAAAAATCTGTGGAGTCCCTAGTTGTGCTGTTTTTAAAAGAACTTTTGAACATAACGTTTATAATGATGTGAGTGATATATCTTTAATATGTGAGTTAATTGAATATTTAGAATTTATGTTTTTCAGCATTGGTTTCTGAGCTATAAAGTTCATGCTCTGTGTCACAGTTATCAGTGAGATGAGTGAATGAGAGTATACTGAACTTTGATGTAGAGTGAGGTCTGGAGCTATTTGAATGTGTTTCTATCACTCTACAAATACATGTACTTTTTTTTTTTTAAAGATTTTATTTATTTATTTGACAGAGAGCGAGCACAAGTAGGGAGAGCAGCAGGCAGAGGGAGAGGGAAAAGCAGGCTTCCAGGCGAGTAGGGAGCCCGATGCGGGGCGTGATCCCAGGACTCTGGGATCATGACCTGAGCTGAAGACAGCCGCTTAACTGAGCCACCCAGGTGCCCCGACATCTACTTACTCTTTAGAGGTGGTAGTGATAAAGCACTGCATACCCCTTGTAGGGACTGAATTTCCAAGCTAGATCAGCGATCATGACATAGTACATAAGTCAGACAGATAAGTTTCAAAAGATGACCTAGTTAAATCTTTAATTTTTTTTTTTTAGATTGTCCTGTTTCAATGACAGTGGAGATATTAAGGCTTAAAAACATTTACTAATGTAGTATGTGTTTCAACAGAACATTTATATTATAATATTTTAGTGTCTGTGATAATTGTACCTTTTTATGTTTAAAATATAATCAATCTTCTTGATACTTGGGAAAGAAATGATTAGCAGTAGGTTTTTTGGGAGTGGAACAGATTCCCCCTTTTGGTAGGGGAATAGAGGCGGGAGATGTCTCTGAGGAGGAAAGAAGGAAGGTAACTGGTCAAATTTCCTTGGAAACATGGTATTGACAGGTCTCCTGGCAAACACAGTCATGTAGTTACTAGTGGGATAGATTTATTTACGAATGTTTTTGGTTGAAGCAGCTCCCTTCTGTTAAAGACCTCCTGTATTAACCTGGACCTAAGCATGTAGTAATTAATGTGGCAAGAAAGGATGTGGGGAATTGCATTGGTTGTTTCAGACCTCTTCCTGCCTCTCTTGTGCCTTGCAACTACTTCTATCCTTGAGATTATTAATAAAGCTTGATTCTGGGTAAGATCTCTTATTTTGTATGAGTTTGATTGGACATAAAGGTACTTTTTCCTGAAGTTGGAGTTTTAACATTACCTTTTGATTTTTATTTTAAGGAAAGGTTGAAACTTGAACGCAACAAAGAATACAATCAATTTCTCAGGGGTAAGGAAGAATCTACTGACAAGTTCAGACAGGTAGAAAAGAGTAGTACTGAGGTAGGTTTTGCTTTTAAAGTAAATCTTTAACACCAGAGGTTGAATATTTTGTACTTACTTGAAAATATTTTTATATGTTAAACATTTCACTTGGTTTTTATGTAAATATTTTAAAGATTAAGCCAAATTGAACTAAACACAGGGCATTTTAATATTTAGTTTTATTAATGGTTTTATCACATATTGAAGAACTTACCCTACTTTTTAACTTCATGGGGGAGATTTAATTTTAGAGATTGGCTTTAACTGATGTTTAGTTTTTCACTAAACAATAAAAAAGTTTTTTACTTTTTATTAAAAAAAATTTTTTTGAGAGAGTGCCAGCAGGCAAGGGAGGGGGCCCGGGAAGGGGGGCGAGGGAGAGAGAGAATCTTAGGCAGACTCCATGCCCAGCATGGATGGAGCCTGGCACGGAGCTCAGTCTCCTGACCCTGAGATCATGACCTGAACCAAAATCAAGAGTTGGACACTTAATGTACTGAGCCACCCAGTGCCCCTAGTTTTTACTTTTAAGATTTTTAAAATGCTGACCATTTCTAGCTATATATTTTTTTCCAAATTTAAGAATGGATGATGTTAATAGGGCCAAAAAATTGACCACTTTCTGTATTGTTTGTATTAAGAATTTAATTTGAAATATTTTGAAGCAATATTACCTGCCAAAATATGCCTACTATCTCCTGGGATAGGAATTTGCATTTAGTTTATCCTCTCTTTTTGTAGCCACTTACCCATATCACTGTTGCTTGTTATATTTTATTTATTAAGTTTTGAAGGCTAACATTTCCTTGGAGTTTTTTTTTTTTTTTTCTAAAGATAAGCTATTTCTTTTGGGTGATTAGGCCTTGGAGTTGAGATGATAAATAGACTAAGCATCATTTGAGGGTATAATTACTTTTTAAGAAATACCATTGTATTAAGATCTGTTTTGTTTTCTTTTTTAATTGACCAGCACAAGAATCAAAGAAATAAAAAACCTATTAGTCAGGTTAAGCCTGATTTACCTTCACAAATACAAACATTTTGTGAAAATTCAGACGGTCCTATAAGAAATGTCTTAACTCCTTCGGAGGCATATGAAGAGCTTCTAAACCAAAGAAGACTAGAGGAGGACAGATATCGACAACTAGATGATGAAATTGAATTAAGGAACAGAAGAATCATTAAAAAAACTAATGAAGAAGTGGGCATTTCCAGTAAAAAACATCAAAGGTTTGCCAACAAAGCTGACATTCCAGATAGAAGATTTTGCCGGTTTAATGAGGATGGTGTTTTTGATAGACAGTATTATAGACCAGATCAAGATCCTGAAGTAAGTGAAGAAATGGACGAGAGGTTTAGATATGAAAGTGATTTTGATAGAAGACTTTTGAGAGTGTATACAAATGACAGGTATTTACAACTTCATTTTTATTTTCTTTATTTGCTTAGTATTAATGTTGTTACTTTTTATGATTATGTTAGGGAGAAGCAGTTTCATTTTTCTACATATTTGGTTAATTCTAAGATGCTGTCAGTTTGAAGTTATAGCATTATTTTTTATGTGCCACTGAAGGAACAAATAAAACCCCCCAAGATGGGGGAAAAAGAGACCCCGTAATAAAGCTGGGACATTGAAAGCCTACATCCTTCCTGTAAAATTAAATGGGAAATAAACTTTTTCACAGAAGGGGACAGAAAGGAAACTTCCATGTTTCAACCTTGGCACTTAATGGAGGGATTAAAAAAAAAAAGAGAGAGAAAGCATCTCTGAGATTTTGAACTGTAAGCCAGTACTGATTCAGGTTTGCAGTCTGAATTCATGTTGCCAATATTGTTTAAAAAACCTTGAGGCAAGAATTCAGGGTTGTCTCAGATTCATAGTGCTCCTAGGTGACTGACAGGAGAAAAAACTCCTCTTTGCGAGAACTTAAATTAAAACCAGGTTGCTGGCAATACCAGATTCAGATTTTAAAATGTGGATTAAAAGGACATTTTAAAATTGATGAAATACAGCTTATTCCTTTACTGTTCTTATGCTCTCAGTACTTCTATCAATATACTTTATTGTTTTTAAGTCACTTATTATTAAACATTTACTTAAGTGAAATGATACCAGATTTTTTTTTTTTTAAATGATACCAGATTTTTACTATCAGATTTTCAGTTGCCTTTCAGTTCTTTGGGATGATTATTTTTGGGACACTACTTGTAATTTCTTAACTGCTACAGTGAGGTTTTATTTTATTAAGTCATTTATCTTAATACTTAAAATTTGCTCTGTTTTCATAAACTTTCGGAGATAGAAATATGGCAGGGTTCCATATTTCTTGAAAGGGTGAAATCTAAATTTTGAAGAGTTTATGGGACCTGTTTATTTAGTCCAAATAGATTACCTTTTAAATATTTTAGAAAATTTCTGAGACATAATGCTGTACATTCAGTATTCTAGATATTAATAATACAAAACCTTTAGAGTTTGCTGTCTTCTACTCTTTATTCTGTAGCTATTATGGCCTCTCACCCAGTCTTTTTAATAATCATCCTGATTTAAGTGATGTGAGTGAAGGATTAGAATTTTGCAATGCTACTTGTCATTTCTATCTGATTTGAATCTAATTGTTTGTACTCCAGAAAATACTCTAAATCTTATAATGTTTTATATTTGAAAATGTTTATACCTGAAGGTAGTCAAAGTCTGCCTTAACTAAAAGAGCTCTCAGTTGGGGAACTGCAGGCAGTCTTGGACTCTTGGTTCTGCCTTCTTTGTACATGAAAACATTTTTTTCTTTATGGTGTCTGTTTATTTTTAAAGTGTAATGTAATGCTATCTTTTAAGTTTGGAATTTTAAGAAACTTATTATGATGATTGCTTTTAAAATATGCTTATTATTTTTGTAATTCTATCCTGTGATAATTTTTTACTTGAACAAATGAATTTCAGCCTAATTATTTGAGAACTATCTTATTTTCTTATATACTCCATAAATGAAATGAACTTTTTATATAATCTTCTCCAAGTAGCGTTTTAAGATTAAACATGAGGATGAGTGAGAATAATTCCTGTTACACATTTTAAAATGTTTAGAAGTATTTCTTCAAGTTTAAATCATTATTATATAATACTTCCATTTTGTTAATGCATAAACTTACATCTCTAGATGTAAGGTTTTTCACGTGTGTCTCCAAGGCATGAGGTTAAAATTGAATTTCTGTATTTCAGATTTGTAAGATTCCTTAATTCCAGCCAAAAAAAAAAAATTCACATCTGTCATTCAGTAGTTTTTATTTAGGAGGCAGAGTGGTTGATAGGAAAAATGACTACTTGTTAGTAAAATTTTTGAGACTACAGAAATGTATAACTGCTCTAACCATTTATTCTTTAAAAACATTTTTTTTAATTAAGTATAGTTGATATGCAGTGTTATATTAGTTTTAGGTGCACAGATAGGGATTCGTCAGTTTTACGCATTATGCCGTGTTCATCACAATATATGTAGTTACCATCTCTCACCATACAACATTATTATAATAATACTGTCTATATTCCCTATGTTGTATTTTTCATCTCTGTGACTTATTTTTTGCTAGAGGTTTGTGTGTCTTAATCCCTGTTACCTATTTAGCCCTTTCCGCCTGCATCCCTACCCTCCAGCAACAAGATTGTTGTCTGTACTTATGAGTCTTTTTCTGTTTTTTGTTGTTTGTTCATTTGTTTTGTTTTTTAGATTTCACATATGAGTGAAATCATATGGTATTTTTCTTTTCCTGACTGACTTATTTTCACTTGGCATAATACCCCCTAAGTCCATCCATGTTGTTGGAAATGGCAAGATCTCATTCTTTTTTATGGCTAATATTACATTTTATATCTATACCACATCTTTTTTATCCATTCATCTATGGATGGACACTTGGGTTGCTTGGCTATTGTAAGTAATATTGCAATAAACATAGAGGTGCAGGTATCTTTTCAAATTAGGGTTTTCATTTTCTTTGATTAAATACCCAGTAGTGGAATTACTGGATCATATGGTATATCTATTTTTAATATTCTGAGCCATCTCCATACTGTTTTCCATAGTGGCTACACCAGTTTACATTCCCAGCACAGTGTACAGGAGTTCCTTTTCCTCCACAGCCTGACTAGCACTTATTATTTTTTGTCTTTTTGATACTAGCCATTCTTGTGGTGTGATGTGATATCTCATTGTGGTTTTCACTTGCATTTCCCTGATGGTTAGTGATGTTGAGCATCTTTTAATGTGTCTGTTGGCCATTTGTTCGTCTCTTTGGAAAAATGACTGCTCAGGTCCTCTACTTGTTTTCTAATCAGATTATTTGCTTTTTGGTTTGAATTATATGAGTTCTTTATATGTTCTGGAAATTAACCCCTTATTGGATGAATCATTTGCAGATATCTCCAGTAGATGTTTTGTTGATGGTTTCCTTTTTGTACAAAAGCATTTTATTTTGGTGTGGTCCTGATAGCTTTTGTTTCCCTTACCTTAAGAGACATATCCATAAATATGTTGCTAAGGCTGATGTCCAAGAGACTGCTATGTTTCCTCTTAGGAGTTTTATGGTTTCAGGTCTCATGTTTAGGTCTTCAATCCATTTTGAGTTTATTTTTATGTATGGTGTAAGAAAGTGGTTCAATTTTATTTTTTTACATGTAGCTGTCCAGTATTCCCAGCACCATTTGTTGAAGAAATGTCTTTTTCCCCATTGTAGATTCTTGCCTCCTTGATCATAGATTAATTGACTTTGTAAAGTGTGGGTATATTTCTGGGGTCTCTGTTCAGTTCCTTTGATCCATATGTCTATTTTTGTGCCAGCACCATACTGTTTTGATTACTATAGCTTTGTAGTACTATCTTGAATTTTGGATTGTGATGCTTCTAGCTTTGTTATTCTTTCTCAAGATTGCTTTGGCTATTCAGAGTCTTTTGTGGCTTGGTACAAATTTTAGGATTATTTGTTTAAATTCTGTGATAAATGCTTTTCGTATTTTGGTAGGAATTGCATTGAATCTGTAGATTGCTCTGGGCAGTTGGGACATTTTAAAAAATATTATTTTTTCCAGTGCATTACCGTGGAATATCTTTCTATTTGTGTCATCTTCACTTTCTTTCATCAGAGTCTTATAGTTTTCACACTATAGGTCTTTCACCTCCTTGGTTAAATTTATTCCTAGGGCTTTATTCTTCTTTTTTTGATGCAATTGTAAATGGGACTAAAATTTTTTTTTCTCTCTGCTACTTTATTATTGGTGTATAGAAATGCAGCAGATTTCTGTATATTTTTCTTTTTTTTAAAAAAAGATTTTATTCATTTGCTAGAGAGGGAGTGGGAGAGAGAGAAAGAGAGACTGCGCACAAGCAGGGGGAGTGGCAGGTAGAGGGAGAAGCAGACTCCCTGCTGAGCAAGGAGTCCGATGTGGGACTCGATTCCAGGACCCTGGGATCATGACCTGAGCTGAAGGCAGACGTTTAACCAACTGAGACACCCAGGCATCCCAAATTTTCTTCTTTTTTTAAAGATTTTATTTATTTGACAGCACACAAGCAGGGGGGGGTAGGAGAGGGGAAAGCAGACCCTCTGCTGAGCATGGAGCCTGATGTGGGGCTCAATCCCAGGACCCTGGGGTCATGACCTGAGCTGAAGGCAGATGCTTAACCGACTGAGCCAGCCAGTATATTAATTTTCTATCCTGCAGCATTACTGAATTCATTTATTAGTTTTAATAGTTTTTTGGTGGAGTCTTTAGGACTTCCTGTATATAGTTTTGTGTCCTCTGCAAATAGTGAAAGTTTTATTTCTTCCTTACCAGTTTGGATGCTTTTTATTTCTTTTTCTTATCTAAGTGCTATGACTTGTACTTCCAGTGCAGTGTTGAATAACAGTGCTAAGAGTGGACATTCTTGTCGTTTTCCTGATCTTAGAGGAAAAGCTCTCAGTTTTTCACCATGGAGTATGATGTTAAGTGTGTGTTTTTCATATATGGCCTTTATTATGATGAACCTACTTTGTTGAGTTTTTATCATAAGTGGATGTTGTATTTTGTCACAGGCTTTTTCTGAATCTGTTGAGGTGATCATATGGTTTTTATCCTTCATTTTGTTAATGTGATGTATCACGTTGATTGTTTTGCATATATTGAACCATCCTTGCATTCCTAGACTAAATCCCAGTTGATTGTAATGAATGATTCTTAATGTATTGTTGAATTTGTTTGCTAATATTTTGTTGAGCATTTTTGCATCTATGTTCATCAGGGATTTTGCCTGTAGGTTTGTGGGTGTTTTTTTTTTTTTTTTCTTTTTTGTAGTGTCTTTGTTAGGTTTTGGTTATCAGGGTAATCCTGGCCTCATTGAGAGAATTTGGAACTTTTCCTTCCTCTTCTATTTTTTGGAATAGTTTGAGAAGAACTCTTCTTTAAATATTTGGTAGAATTCACTTGGAAAGCCATGCTGTCCTGGACTTCTGTTTGTTGGAAGTTTTTTGATTGCAGTTTAATTTCATTATTAGTAATTGGTCTGTTCAGATTTTGTCTTCCTGATTCAGTTTTGGGAGATTATATGATCTAGGGATTTATCCATTTCTTCTAGATTGTCCCAATTTTTGGCATATACTTTTTCACAGTAGTCTCTTATAATTCTCTGTATGTTTGTTGTGTCAGTTGTTACTTCTCTTTCATTTCTGAATTTATTTATTTAAGTCCTTTCTCTCTTTTCTTGATGAGTCTGGCTAAAGGTTTATTAATTTTGTTTTGTTTATTGATCCTTTCTATTGGTTTTTTTTAGTCTCCATTTCATTTATTTCTGCTCTGATCTTTGTTAATATTTTTCTTTCTGCAGACTTTGGGTTTCATTTGTTATTTTTCTAGTTCCTTTAAGTATAAGGTTAGATTATTCAAGTTTTTTGTTTGTTTGTTTGTTTCTGGAGGTAGGCCTTTGAAATGCTCTTAGAACTTTCACTATGTCCTAAAGATTTTGGACTATTGTGCTTTCCTTTTCATATTTCTCCATGTGTTTTGGATTTCTCTCTCATTTCTTCATTGACCCATTGCTTGGTACAATGTTGTTTAGCCTCCACATTTGTTGTGTTTGCTTACTTGCTTTCTCTCTTTTTCTTTCTTTTTTCCCCTTGTAATTGGTTTCTGGTTTCATGCTGTTGTGGCTGGAAAGGATGCTTGATAGGATTTCAGGCTTCTTAAATTCATTCTGACTTGTTTTGTGGCCTAGCATATGATCTATCCTGTGGAATGTTTCATGTGCACTTGAAAAGAATGTGTATTCTGCTGTATTTGGATGGAATGTTCTTTATATATCTGTTAAATACATCTAGTGTAATGTGTCATTCAAAGCCACTGTTTTCTTACTGATTTTCTGTCTGGATGATATCCATTGATGTAAGTGGGGTGTTAAAGTCCTCTACTATTATTATATTACTATCAATTTCTCTCTTTATGCTTGTTAATATTTGCTTTATGTACTTAGGTGATCCTATGTTGGCTGCATAGATATTTATAATTGTTAATCTCTCGATGGATTAATCCCTTTATCATTATGTAATGCTCTTCCTTGCTTTTTGTCTAAACATTTATTCGTGGTATATTGTAATCTTAACCCAAAGTTCTTGATAAAAAATAATTATAACTGATTGTGAGAAGTACAAAATTAATTTTCCTTCATTTTTGTGAGTTTCTCTTTTTCTCTTTTTTTCTTCTAAAAGTCAGCATGTGATAAATTCCAGTTTTGATTTTAAACAATTTTGAGTTTTATATTTTTGGTCTTACTTTTTTTCTAATTACCCCATAAACAATTTCATGTATGATAATGTATTTGTTAATGAACTATTTTGCCCACTTTAAATATGGGAAAGCTAAAGCCCAGGAATGATGTTATACTTCTGAGCTCATCATTAATCACTGACCAGTGTTTTTAAATAATTAACAAGGTAGTTAACATTTTGCTTTACACTTGCATTCTTTGTGTATGCGTGTGTGTTTATGTGTTATTTATTTATAAATATTTACAGTTTGACTAAAGTTTATGTTTTAGGAGCTTTTAGAAGTTGAATATAATGGTGTATTTCATAGTACTTTGATTTGTAGGTTCTTTTTAAATGTGGTCATCCTAGTCTTTATTATTTATTAACTTGACCTGTAGAAGTTAATATATTACTTTACTGTGTTTACTTGATAACCAATGTTAATGAGTAAAAGAAACTTTTAGCTTTAAAAAATGCTTTTTAAAAGTTTTTATGTGATTAATGCAGTTACCACTTCCATTCTCTTTAACTCTTGATATTTGTTAGTTTGTAATCTTAAGAGTTATTTAATAAAATTCTGAAATAACATTCCATCTGAAATTAGAATCTGTATGTTAGCCACATAGATGAGCCACATGCTTACTTAGTGTGGGACATTCTAAGAAATGTGCATGCTTAATATGTAAAATGTAAAAGAAGAAAAATGGCTCATTAGAACTTGAGTTATTTAATACTGCTTTTTTTCTAATACATAGTAATTTTCATTTATTTCTGGAAGGGCCTCTGTAATACTAGCTTTTTTCTCCATTTTAAAGATGGGCTTGGTATTAGAAAAACACTGTTACTGAATTAAAGCAAATATAATTGTGAAACAACTGAAAACAGTGAGAAAAATGGTGATCCACGGCTAACAGCTCAGTATTTTTCTTTTAACATCTAGGAGAGTACCTCTAATAGCAGAATTCATTCACATTAGAGAAATTCTTAATATGAAAACAAGGTGATGTAACCATTTTATGAATTAGATGATTTTTTTTAAGTAAGGAGGAATTTGGTTCTTCCTTGCTGTGAGCTTTATGAATCTAGGACCAACAGATGGTAAATTTTATTTTTATGATGTGGTATTCTTGATAGCATAAACATTGTAAATTTATTTCTGAAGTAGTTTGATTCTATGGTTTGTTAAGGAAAAAAGATAAGTTATTCATTATCACTTAGGAGTTCATTTATATTTAAATTAGCTGGAAAAACCTATGCTTTTAGAGAATTTGCTTTTCTTCTGTAAGAGAATAATTTTTTTGGAAGTTAGACAGAGTGTTAATTTTTAGAATAAACTTGGCCTCTAGCCTATAGCTGGTTTCTTTGGGCAGTGAGGTTTGAATCTAATTAAAGTTACTGACCCATGTCTTCCAGGAAATAGAGATAGAGAAAAAGCTTTTTCCATTTAACATATCTGTAACTTTTTTTTTTCTTTTGATAGGATGGTGAAACCATTTACAGTTATTTTATTACTTCAGTTAAATCTGATTTGGTATGTCAAAGAAAGCAAATTCTTTTTTGCGGTTGTCTCTTTCTGACAAAACCAGTGGATTGAGGTGTGGTAAGCGAATCTATGGATTTAAAGCCATAGAATATTGGGATAGATTGGTTCTGGGTCTCAGGGATAGTTTTAATCTGGTACTGACTTTATAGTTAAACAGAAAGGACTTCTCAGGGACAAACTGGACCCAAGTTGAACTCCTGGACTTTCATTAGAATCAGGTTGTTAGACATTTAGTGAGTTCATTACTTTTGGCTATTACCATTTGTTGGTCTCCCTTAATGTTGGGACGATTGAAGAGATGAGATAGAAATGATGAAAACACTATTGGCTCTCATCAATTCCTGTCTTCCTGGAGAACTTCATTTCTCAGTAAAGGCTTCTTTCTTTCTTTTTTTTTATTTTTTAAAGAGACAGAGCAAACAAGTGTGTGTGGGGTCGGGGGAGGGGCAGAGGGAGAGAAAGAATCTTAAGCAGCACAGAGCCCACTGCAGGACTCGATCTCACGACCTAGAGATCATGACCTGAGCCAAAATCAAGAGTTGGGCGCTTAACTGACTGAGCCACCCAGGCACCCCTCAGTAAAGGTTTCTAAAATAAATTGTAAGACCACCATAACAGTTGTTAAAGTGAACTAACAGGGATAGTTAATAGTGATTAAATGCTAAATTTATTAGAAATATGAAAAAAAGTTCAATAAATGAAGGAAATTCCATTATAATTATGGGGATATTTTAATAAGAAATAAGGTAGTTTACTTGCCATCCTGTAATTTGGCTTCACAGCTTGTTGCGTTCCCCTCTAGTTTTTTTGCTTTTGTTTTTAATATAATAGTAAACTTAAAAAAATGTTTATGGACTCTGTAAATAGTAATTTTCCATTGATTTAACAAAGTAAGCATAGTCATATCATGAGTCATTCCATAAAATTAAATAGGATGCCTTAAGATTTTATTTTATCCTTTTTAGTGAAATGTTTATCTCTCCTTTTCTTTGGCCTCTTAAACATTTCTCTAGTCTTGATTTTATTGTGACAAGATTTTGATTTTTATCAGTGACAAGAGGGGACTTTTATAGTTTTGTTAATGAATTTTTTTCCTTTAGTGAAAGGGTATACCTGAAGCTGTATTCCCTATGAGGGGTTCGTTAGGAAATCTTTGTGATTTTACTATAGAATTTAGCAATGAGACCTTGACTTTACACATAATAATTTCTTAAATTTCTTTAATTTAGAATGGACTTTGAAAATGACCTTTTGTGTTTATGGTGCTTACTTTATTACAACAGCTTTATATACTGAAGAACCTATAAAACATTTTTTAATACAGATGCTTTGGATATAGCATACTTTGGGTACAACTGCATAAAGATAAGCTAGAATTGCAAGTCTAAATGTTTGCTTTTAGAGAACTTAACTGAAAATGCAGAAAGTCACACACTCTTGGATAAATTTTAGAAAGAATTTTTGTATATAATAAGTAGCCTTTAATTCTGGTTTAATCACAAGATATGTTTTTAAAAATATAACTTTAATTTAAATGTAACTTTAAGTTTCTCCGGATTTGAAAACTTTGATTTGTTGAGGCACCACTTTACCACATCAACACATTTACTTTTGTCTGTTGGGTCATAGGAGACCACCCCCAGGTTTGGTGATTCATCAGGAGGACTCATAAGACTTCCTGTATATATAGTTATATTCCTGGGTATGATTCATTACAGTGAAAGGATACAAAGTAAAATCAGCAAAGGAAAAAGGGGCTTGGACAAAGTCTGAAGGCAAGCTGGCACAGGTTTCCAAGAGTTCTGTCCTAGGGGATTCACATAGGACATGCTTAATTCCTCCAGCATTGAATTGTGACAACATGGGTGAAATGTTGTCTACCAGGAAAGGTCATTAGAGAGTCAGTGCCCAGTGTTTTTATTGGGGGCTGGTCACATAGGCACCCTTTTTTGAGGATATATGAAAATTCTGAACTTCTTGAAGGAAAGCAGATGTTCAGCAAAAACTATATTGTTTGTATAAACAGTTTAGGTACAGTGAGCCACTCTTTATCAGTCCTGGGAATGGTAGGGACCCCCCCCCAAAAAAAAATCTATGTTCCCAGGTGCCAGCCAAGGGTCAGCCTTCCAAATAGGTATTTCTAAGGATAGGCAATTTTAGGCCTGTGCTGTTAACTCTTTCCTGCTCATGCATATTTAATATAGACAAGTATAACTAAATCTGGTTGCTTGGCATTATTAATTACAAATTTGAATTTGAGTTTATATTTACCAGTTCTTTAAGTGGTAGAAATAGGGAATGAGAGACACTAAACTGATGTGTCAGTTTAAAACAGAGATTTGAGCACATAGGTTTTAGATACAAAACCAGCTCTGTTTTGATAAATTGAAATAAGTTGACATTCCTTTTTGAAAGGGCTTGTGGAGGGTTCTGTTGTTCTAGATATGGATAAAAAATTGAAGCTATTTTATGTGTCATGCCAGGTCAGATATGGTGAAGGTTACAATTCTGGATAGTCTTTTCTCCACAGATAATATTGACAGTGGCTTGTGTGATGGACACAAATGAGGAAAGACTTCTGTGCTAGCTCTGTGGAGAATGAGAAGTTTTTCTTCTAAAAATTGCCATTTTTCATAATGTGAAAATGAAATTCACCTACAATATTGAATAATACTTTAACAGCCATATTTCTCTCTAATAGTCCTTTTGAGAGAAAATATAGTTTTTTAACAGCCACATGAAGAAATATGACTTGTGAAATGCTGATTTTCATGGATGCTGATAAATGTTGGTGTGAAAAGTCATGTTGGTTTCTCTGGTATGAGGAATTATGCTAAAGAAATCAATGTTTGCCAAGTGGAAAAAAAAAAGATTAATTGAAAAAATTTTAAGATTATTTTCTGATAAGGATTTTTAAGGAAAAAAAAAACAACAAGCATTCTGATCTTTCTTTTTTGTTGTCCATGACCTTGTGAGTAAAGTGATCATTTTTACCAATGTATTAGACTATTTGTTTATAATGTTTTCCGTTTACCTGTTGCTAATATTTATTCTTTCATGTGATTTACAGTGTTAGCAAATGTTGTGCCTTGCCACATTTGGTATAATTTACTGGTAAGACAGCTGCTATATTTTTAAGTTAAAAAGGTTTGTATATGCCGTGAAATAATTTCCAGAATCTATGAATTTTGTTTAAAAAAGAGATCTCATTGTGAAATTGTCAATAATCTTCATGAGGGCAAGGACCATGTTCATATACCCAGTGCCTAGGAAAAATAGTACTTGGCATGTAGTAGGTACTAATTAATTCTTTGAATTAAATGAATGATAAGAAAGTCTTAGTATATGCAGAGTTTTGAAATTAAAATTTTCTAGAAGTTATATTGAAATAATCTATAACCTTTTGTTTTAAAGACTATTGAATCTAAACTCTCAGTTTCTCTTATTAACCAGCAAATCATACTTGAATTAAATCTCCTTCAAATTAATTTTTGAATGTGTTTGCAGTAAAACTTCATTATAACTCTTTGTTCCCTTTAACATTTCTAATATCAAATGTAAAAACACCAAAGAGATATAAGAAGGTCCACTGTATGTGGAACAAGCTCTATAAGCTAATGTGTTTTTAAGGATGTACGGGAACAGACGAGGGGATGTACCTCCTATGGAGCAAGGTGGTGATGTCACAGAACAGTCAAACATACGCATTTCATCTGCTGGAAAGAAAAGGTATAGTATGTAATATAAATTCTGCCCTTCAGTCCTTACACTGTGAAACAGTACCTACTAAAACTGGCTTACTGAATAAGTAAAAAGGTATAGTATGTTAACAGCTCTCCTTATTTAATAAGAAAAGAATTAAAGGGAAAAAAGGAGGGGGGAGAGAATGGTGTTGAACGAGAATTTATAGTACTTGACAGCATTCTTTTGAACAGCAAGTTTTGATTATAAGTGTGCCAAGGTGTTCCAAATAAGTCCCTATAATTGTAAAGTATATATAAATTTGTTTGAAATAATGAAAGGAGAAATAAGCATGTAGTTTAATGGACTAAAAAATCAATAAAATAGAGTTACGGGAGTGATATAACTTAAGTGGAAATAAATTGAAAATATTCCTGCAATGTGAGTTTTCCTTTGGAAAAAAAAAAATTTATTTTCAGCTTATTGAGTAGGTAACTTTTATGCTTACTTTGTAGAATTAGTACTCATAATAATTCTGTCATGATGAAAAGAACAAATTATATGTACTTTATATTCATGTTCTCTTTCTGTTGATAGTTTTTATCATTTTGGTGGCTTTCTTATATTGTACAGAAGTATAAACGGTTCCGAATCTATAGTGTATATTGAAGATAATAATGTCATATATCAGGAAAGGTGTCTATTTTCTCTGAAGTAAAGTAATATATAGAAGTGCTTGAGATAAGATAATTTGCTGTTGGGTCTGATTAGGTTTCCTTTGAGGGAGTTGTCTTTTTTTCCCCCCCCTTATTTCTATATTTTAAGGAAGGAGTTTTTAAGAGATGATCTTTTTCAAATGTGTGAATGGGTATCTCCTTTCTCTTCTTTTTTTAGGATTTATGTGTATTAATATTCTTTTTCCTAACTGGATTAACTGTTCTTATGAAAAAGGGGTTTATTGGGACTCTGTGGAGCCATTGATGCAAGCTGAAGAAAACGGTTATATATTTATAGAGCGTGAATATATCGAGGTCCCACTGTATAAAGAGAAAAAATGCTATGATTTTACTCCGACTTTAAAAATAGTGTCCATAGTACTTTGAAAGGCCCATAACTCACACCTTCAATTTACTCTAAATTTTTGTTACCTGAAAATCATTTGGGTTCTAATTCTTTTTGTTTTTTGTTTTAGTGCTCGAGACAATGAACCATCCAAATCTAACCGAGAGATCTGTAGTCCTTTTGCAGGAATGCTCTTTGGTATGTATAAAACTTCCAGTTGATTAAACTTTTGCAGACTGTTACAGAAAAGGTCTTTAGTGAGAACTCAGTGTTGTCATTAATACTACTGTAACTAATAATAGAAAACTCTTATCTAGTGCTTACTTTGTGATAGACTCTATGCTAAACATTTAATGTGTATTGTATAGCTCCGATTATAATTTTAAAGTGGAATAACTTTATTTAGTGATGAGCTTTCTATAGATGATAAATGCAATATTAATTTCAGTAACTTTGTTGTAGTGTGACTATTTCTTATATTCTGTTTTAATATGCAATAGTTTTTCTTCATTCTTCTTCTTTTTCTTCTTTAGCTAGTATAGAACTGCCTTACATTTTAAGTTTATTTTCCCTGAACTAAACCTTTTTATCCCTTGGTAAACATCTTTCCTGTGTTTTTTCCAGGTAGTTTCTGAGAAGGTGTTTTGTTCAAATCATGATCATAATCCAGATTCTCTATTTATTTTATCAGAAATGAAGGTCACTGGTTAATATAAGAACGTTGATTTGCTACTTGTCATAATTTCAGAAACAGTGTGAAGAGAGAACCTTACTTATTTCCTATGTATAACTTTAAATAGAAAAGTGGTCTGTTTTCTGTGTAAAAACTTAGGAAAAAATGACCTGAAATTAGGTTTCAGGTGAAGTATGTGAGGAAATTGGATACAAGTTTAGATTCATTCAACCTGAAAGCAGTCAGTAATTTTAAATCTTGGCTTAGAGATATTTAATTGCATGATATTTTCAGATCTTTGTTTCCTTGAAATGGCTATTGTGAGAAAATAGGGCATAGCAACTAGAGTTTTATTTATTTTTTTTTTAAGATTTATTTATTGAGAGACAGGGAGAGAACACGATCAGAGCCTGATGTGGGACTCGATCCCAAGATCATGACCTGAGCCAAAATCAAGAGTCAGCTGCTCAACCAAGTCACCCAGGCGCCCCTAGAGTTTTATTCTAATGTAATGTCTTTAAGTGAGAATTTACCAGTTTAACCTATCAGTAAGTCAGAGTAAAGGCTTCATTCTTATGATGTATCTTGTTAAACATGAAAAATTGGAGAAATGGCTTTCTTTGTTCAGAGTCCCCTGACAAATAATTTTATCAATAAATGGATTACTCTACCCTAAAATTTTAAGCTTGAATGGCATAAATTTACCATTACTGCAATCCAGGAGTTATGGATGAATATTTGGTGAGATAATAGACTCTAATGCTTGGAATAAGCCATTTAAAGTCATTTAATCCAGTGATTTATCTCATGGGTTTTTTTTTTTTCCCCAGCCAATATGTGTATGGACCCACAGGGAACTCCAGAGGTAGCATTATCAGATTGTTATAAAATTCTTATTTCAATTGAACTGAAATTTGTCTTCCTATAATTTTGCCCCAAGGACCTAATTTGGAGCCTTTTGCTTTATTTTAAAAATTAAGACAATGACTACTTAGAGCAAAAATAACAATATATTGTGGGGTTTATAAAAGAATCATGGATTATTTAGAAGTACGCTTTTAAATTTTCAAGTATTTGGGGATTTTCCTCCTGTCTTTTTATTACTGACTGCTAGTTTAATTCCCATATGGTCTGAAAAAAGTTTGTATAATTTCAATTATTTCAAATTTGAATTTAAAAAATATTTTTAATGTCTCAGAATATAGTTTATCTTGGTGAATTTTTAGCTTGTAATTGAAAGAATGTGTATTGTATGGTTGTTGAATGTAGTGGTTTATAAATGTCAAGTAGATCAGTTGGTTGGTAGTGATGTTCATGTCTTGTGCATATTTAATGATTTTCAACTCTTCTACCACTTGTTTAGAAATAAGTTTTAAATTCTCTGACTACCTTGTTCTTAGTGTGGGGCCTGAAGTGCTGGAGGGATTTTCTTAGTGTGACTGCACCTCTTCAGTTTTCAGCAGGACCTGCTTGACTCTGACAGAGTGATTGCTGTTGCTTTTTCTTTGGTGCAAAGCTGATCCTGTGCATCTGGTTCTCAGAAATGAGTCTCTTTTAGTGTTCCTGATGCTTCCCAGAGTGGTAGCCAAACTCTTCCTTTGTGTTTGTGGAGGGTCTTGTGTGAGAATTTCCTGCCCTTCCCCTAACAGTAACAGGACCTCACCTTATATAAGTGCAGAATGCTGGGTCCAGCAGGTTTTCTTGCTCTTCAACCAGTAGATTATGGCCATTGTTTTGTATGAAAGAAGGATCTGGAAGGCATGCAGTATTATTTGGCCTCAGAATGGTCCCTTTGTCTCATGTTGTCCTATCTCCAATTTCTATCATAAACATCTGATGGAGGTGGAGAAGTGAGTGTAAATTCCTCTTGTGTCTGGGTTTTCCGGAGAATCTACGTTGTTACTCTAGCCCACTGAAAGCCTTTAAGAATTCAACAACATTGCAGCTATTCCTACCTCCTTTTAAGGCAGCCACCTACTTCTCCATACTCTAGGAAAGGTAAAACAATTTGGATTATCCCTTCTCTCTTTGGATTGGTTTTTATAACTTTTGGAATTCACTTTATCTGGTTGCTTATAACCTCAACTCTGATGGACTTTTTAAAAGTTACAGTTTTATAGATGATGAGCTTTTTCTCCATTGTAGGGTTTGAGCAGTGTTTTGTTGTAGCTGTCTGCTAAGTAGAAGCAGAACTCCCCATTTTTTTAATATCAGCTTCGATTTCTTCCTCAATATGTTCCTATTTTTAAAAAATATGTATAATTTTTAATAAATCTTAAAAAAAAAAAGGTAGGGGGCGGACCTGGGTGGCTCAGTTAGTTGAATGGCTAACTCTTGGTTTTCGTTCAGGTCATGATCTCAGAGTGCTGGGATCAAGCCCTGTGTCAGGCTCCACGCTCAGATGGGGAGTCTCCTTGTGGATTCTCTCTCTTCCTCTCCCTCAACCCCTCCCCCTCCCCCTGCTTGAGAGTCTCCCTCTCTCTCTCTCTCTCAAATAAATAAATAAATAAATAAATCAATCAATCAATCAATCTATCTTTTAAAAATATACTTCTGTATTTTTAAGTTTTATTAAATCCAGTTGATTTTTTTAAAGTGAACTCCATGCCCAACATGAGGCTTGAACTGACGACCTCAAGGTGTCAATCAGGCTGTTTTTATTTGAATCTTGACTGGGGTAGAATCTACTTCTAAGCCCATTCACATTATTGGCAGAATTCAATAACTAAGGGCCCTGGTTTCTTACTGGATGTTAAGTGGAGACTGCACACAGTTCTTAGAGGCCATCCATTGTTTCTTGCCATGTGGGCTTCCTTACCATGGCTGCTAACTTATGCCAGTAGGGAGAATCTTTAAACTCAGGGAGGGCTTTTGCCTGATTATATGAGGCCCACCCAAGATAATCTCCCTTTTGATTAATTCAGACTTGAATTTTGATCTGGAATTGGTACCCTAACCACATCAGCAAATTCCTTTCACCTTTGCCATATTCTGTTGGCTGGAAGCAAGTCATAGGTCCTGCCTTTACCCAAGGGGAGAGGTGTATACCGGGAATCAGCACCAGAAGGCAGGGAACATGGGGTCTGTCTTAGAATTTTGCCTACCACAGTCACATTTTTCTGATACTTAAGAACTAATCTTTTCTTATTTTAAGCTTTGCTAGGGACATCTTAGAGTAGCCTTCTTCATAGGGACAGTCCAGCCCTATTAGTATCAGATGACCTTTCTGGGGGTGTCTTCCTTGAATACCCTAGGAGACCACTGAGAACTCCTACAGCTGGCTGAAGCTGGAATTTCTATTTTGAGGATGTCCGAGAATTTTTCAGTTTTTGTTCTCCATAGCTTTTTGTCCAGCCTAATGGAATTTTATCCTGCCCATTTATAGACAGTGCACAGTAAAGTCTGAAGGGTCCCTGCCACAGATTTTTTTTTTTTTTTTTAAGTAGGCTCCATGCCCAGAGTGGAGCCAAACGTGGGGCTTGAACTCATGACCCTGAGATCAAGAGTCAGACGCTTAACCAACTGAGCCACCTAGGTGCCCCTGAAGCTCTCTCTCTTTTTTTTTTTCCTGAAGCTCTTTTTATGCTTCTTTTTGAATCTTTGTCCTAAACTTCCAGACATTTTAACCTTCCTGAATTTTGATCTTTATCTGATTTGCTTAGTTTCCTGGCTTTGTTTGGTTCTCCTTCCCTGTACCCATGGTCTGGAAATTGCATTCAGGCAGAAGTGGCAGTGCTTAAAAGGGCTCACCTCATTAATTTTCCTACTCTCAGTTATTATAGTCCTGTGTTACCTGTTGTCCAGTGTCTGAAAAACACTTATTTCATATTTTGCCTACTTTTATTATTTTCTTTTTATGGTGGGAGGTTAAATTCTGTGTTTATTACTCTGTCATGATCAGAAGCAGAATGGATCAGTCTACTTTGACATAAAACATTATTAAGCTTAATGTTACTCCTATGAGAGCTTCACTGTTGCTGACATCTATGCTTAATGGGCACACTTAGATGCTCTATGTTCCCTGATGGTAGGGAGACTAACGATTAAGGTAGTAGAGAAATTGCTGGTTCAGTTGCATTTTTGATATCCAGTGATTGTGTGGTGTTCAGATGATGCATGTCTAGATTAGGAGGTTATTTTGTGTCATTAAGATATACAATGATAACATTGATGAAAGAAATTGAGGGGGACACAAACAAATGGAAAGATACTCCATGCTCATGAATTAAAGAATTAGTATTTTTCTTAAAAGATTTTATTTATTTATTTTAGACACGGGATGGGTGGGGGGAGAGAGAGAGAGAGCACGCACAAGTGTGCAGGCACGTAGAGGGGCCGAGGGGGAGGAGAGGAAGAGGAAAAGAATTTCAAGCAGACTCTGCACTGAGTGTGAAGCCCCATGTGGGACTTGATCCCACAATCCTGAGATCATGTCCTGAGCTGAAACCAAGAGTTGGATGCTCAGCTGACTGAACCACCCAGGCACCAGTAGAAGAATTAGTATTATTAAAATGTCCATACTACCCACAGCAATCTACAGATTCAGTGCAATTCCAGCAAAATATCAATAGAATTTTTTACAAAACCAGAAAAAATAATACTAAAAATTGTAGTGAACTACAAAAGACCCAGAATAGCCAAAGAAATTTTGAGAAAGAAAACACTGGAGGTATCACAATTCCAAATTTCAAGATAGGCCCACAAAGCTGTAGTAATCAAAATAGTGTGGTACTGGCATAAAAATGGATACAGAAATCAATGGAACAGAATAAAGAGCCCAGAAATAAACCCACACTTATATAGTCAATTAATCTATGACAAAGAAGGCAAGAACATACAATGGGAAAAGACAGTTTATTTTTTATTTTTATTTTTTTAAGACAATCTCTTTAATAAATGGTGCTAGGAAAACTGCACAGCTACATGTAAAAGAATGGAACTGGACCACTTTCTTACACCATACACAAAAATAAACTCAAAATGGATTAAAGACTTGAGTGTGAGACCTGAAACCATAAAAATCCTAGAAGAGAACACAAGCAGTACTTTTTTCTCCGACATTAAATGTAGCAACATCTTTCTAGAAATGTGTCCTAAGGCAAGGGAAACAAAAGCAAAAATAAACTGTTGGAACTACACCAAAATAAAAACTTTTGCACAGCAATGGAAACCATCCACAAAATGAAAAGGCAACCTACTGAATAGAAGATATTTGCAAATGATATGTCCAATAAGTGGTTAATATCCACAATATATAAAGTACCTATACAACTCAACACCCCCCCAAAAAAAAGATTAAAAATGGGCAGAGGACCTGAATAGATATTTTTTCCGAAGAAGACATACAGATGACCAACAGACACATGAAAAGATGCTCGATACCACTAATCAGAGAAATACAAATCAAAACTACAATGAGATCTTATACTCGTCAGATGTCTAAAATGAAAAAAGAAAAGAAATAACATATCAGTGAGGATATAGAGAAAAAAGAACTCTCAAATACTGTTGGTGGGAATACAAATTGGTATAGCCACTGTGGAAAACAGTATGGAGATTCCTCAAGAAATTAAAAATAGAAATGACCATATGATCCAATAATTCCACTAGTGGGTATTTACCCCTAGAAAATGAAAACACTAATTTAGAAAGATATATGTACCCCTATGTTTACTGCAGTATTATTTACAATAGCCAAGATATGGAAGAAACTTAAGTGTCCATCAGTTGACAAATGGATAATGAAGAAGTGGTATATACAGATAATGGAATATTACACAGCCATGAAAAGGATGAGTGTGCCATTTGCAACAACATGGGTGGACCTAGATGGTATCAAGCTTAAGTGAAATAAGTCAGAGAAAGATGACTACCATATGATTTCACTAGTATGTGGAATCTAAAAAAAAAAATAAACAAAAATGTGGAATCAGACCTATAAATATAAAGAACAATATGATGGTTGCCAGAGGGGAACAGGGTGGGAGGATAGGCAAAAGGGATGAAGGGCAGTGGGAGATACAGACTTTCAGGTATGGAATGAATAAGTCATGGGAATAAAAGGCACAGTATAAGGAATGTAGTCAATGAAGCTATAAAAACATTATATGGTTACAGATGATAGCTACACTCCTGGTGAGCATAGCATAATGTGAAGACTTGTTGAATCAGTGTTGTACACCTGGAACTAATGTAACATTGTCAACTGTAGTCTAAAAAAAAAATCACAGTAATCACTAAATCACCTGTAAGTTAAAAAAAAAAAGGGCAGTAATAATGATCTAATGTGGATCTGAAATGTTTGCACAACTCGGTTTTCGGATGATACCCAGGTGAGAGGTTTATATTTTTTTCTATAGAACTGAGGTAACCACTGAAGTTCTTTGGGCAGGGTGCAAGGATAATTAGTGTTGTGTTTTAAGACAGTTAATCGTACATTAAGTATGCTGGGTGTATTGGAGCAGAGAGGGGGAATGGGGAGACTGATTAGGAGGTTATTGCTGCAATATAGGTGAAATGTAGACAGGTCCTATTCAAGGTTAAAGGTGGTGAGACTAGAAAGAGGATCTGCATATGAAGTGAATAAGAGATAATGAGCATTTAAAGTTATATGAGGTTTTGAGGCTTGAGTTAACAGAAAACAAAGTAGAGCAATTGCTTTTGAAATGTTCGTTTTGGACACAGTTGTTAAATTTAAGGGGCTTGTAGAGGTTATTAGTGGTGATATTATCCCAATTATTAGAAAAATGGGGATGGGGATTATTAGAGTATTCTCTTTTTAAAAAAATTTTTAATTTTTAAATTTTTTTAGAGACAGAGCAAGTGTGCATGCAGGAGGTGGGGAGGGGCAGAGGGAATCCCAAGCAGGCTCCACGCTCAGTGCAGTGCCCCATGCAGGGCTGGATCCCACGACCCTGAGGTCATGACCTGAGCTGAAATCAAGAGTCAGACGCTTAACTGACTGAGCCACACAAGCACCCCTAGAGTATTATTTAAGGTTTTTGACTAAGTTTAGAGATTTGGGAAAGCGTAATGTGTCTTGTGATTGACAAATAGAAGATATTCATAAATTATGAAATTAATTGAAGAGGTAATATACAATTTTACCTTTTATATTTTCTGCATATGCAGTTAATTACTCTTTGATATAACTAAAAATGGAGGTTTTTAAAAATTCGAGTTTCCAGTTGCAGATGTTGCTTAAGAGTTAAAACCATTTTTTTCCTTACCACTTTCTAGGAAGTGAAGATCGAGAACTTATTCAGAAAAGGAAAGAGAAATATAGACTAGAACTGTTGGAACAAATGGCTGAACAACAGAAGAACAAGAGACGGTAATGAAAGGTTTGCATTTAAAAAAGATGTTTTGAACTTAAAATGCATTTGTGTAGGGTGCCTGGGTGGCTCAGTCATTTGGGCATCCGACTCTTGATTTCAGTTCTGGTTGTGATCTTGGGTCATGTGTTAGCCCCGCGGAGGCCTTTTGAGGTTCTCTCTCCTCCCACCCCTGCCCCCCTGCTCGCATGTGCTCTTTCTCCCTCTCTCTAAAATAAATAAACAAAATCTTTAAAGAAATGCTTTTGTGTAAAATGACATGGTGATAACAATTACATAGTAAAATAAGGGGATATTTTTCCTAAGATGATTATGTGTTTGTAAGTCACTTTTATTTCAGCCTCTATATTGTATATCAGCTAGGGTAATAAAACAAATACTATATGAGTGTTCATTTATTGTGTCGTGTAGGTAATAGATGAGACTCTGTGTATGTTCTCTAACAGGCCTTTTATATACCTTCAATAATTTCTTCAGTTTTTGATTTAGAGTAGCATTTAATGTTATCTACATCCCCACTGTATTACCTCATAAGTAGTACCGAATATGAAATAGAAGTATTTTGTCTTACAACAATGTGAAATGATAAGCACACCCATAAATACAATATAAAAAATAATCATGATAAATCACAGATATTTATATTATGTACGACTCTCAGTGTTTATAATCTTTCTTGTAGAAATACTTGTGAAATAGTAATTATAGTTTACAATTAGGAATAGATATCTTGTTTCTAGAGAATTTGAGGCCTACTATTAACTTTTAGTTTTGCCTTTTTTCCTCTATGTTAGAGAAAGCCAGTATCTATTGTCTTATATTAGTCATTTTTAACATCATTTTTATTTTTTTGGTAACATCATTTTCTTAAAAACTCTGTTTAAATAAATCCTAAAATTTGTATGGAATCAGAAAAGACCCCGAATCGCCAAGGAAATGTTGAAAAAGAAAAACAAAGCTGGGGGCATCACGTTGCCCGATTTCAAGCTATATTACAAAGCAGTGATCACCAAGACAGCATGGTACTGGCACAAAAACAGACATATAGACCAATGGAACAGAATAGCGAACCCAGATATGGACCCTCAACTCTATGGTCAAATAATCTTTGACAAAGCAGGAAAAAACATGCAATGGAAAAAAGAGTCTCTTCAATAAATGGTGCTGGGAAAATTGGACAGCCACATGCAGAAGAATGAAACTCGACCATTCTCTAACACCATTCACAAAGATAAACTCAAAGTGGATGAAAGACCTCAATGTGAGATAGGAATCCATCAAAATCCTAGAGGAGAACATATGCAGTAACCTCTTTGACATCGGCCACAGCAACTTCTTTCAAGATACATCTCCAAAAGCTAGTGAAACAAAAGCAAAAATGAACTTTTGGGACTTCATCAAGATAAAAAGCTTCTGCACAGCAAAGGAAACAGTCAACAAAACAAAGAGGCAACCCACAGAATGGGAGAAGGTATTTGCAAATGACACTACAGATAAAGGGCTGGTATCCAAGATCTATAAAGAACTTCTCAAACTCAACACCCAAAAAACAAATACTCAAGTCAAAAAGTGGGCAGAAGATATGAAAAGACACTTCTCTGAAGAAGACATACAAATGGCTAACAGACACATGAAAAAATGTTCATCATCATTAGCCATCAGGGAAATCCAAATCAAAACCACACTGAGATACCACCTTACACCAGTTAGAATGGCCAAAATGGACAGGGAAAGAAACAACAGATGTTGGAGAGGTTGTGGAGAAAGGGGAACCCTCTTACACTGTTGGTGGGAATGCAAGTTGGTACAGCCACTTTGGAAAACAGTGTGGAGGTTCCTCAAAAATTTAAAAATAGAGCTACCCTATGACCCAGCAATTGCACTCCTGGGTATTTACCCCAAAGACACAGATGTAGTGAAAAGAAGGGCCACATGCACCCCGATGTTCATAGCAGCAATGTCTGCAATAGCCAAACTGGAAAGAGCCGAGATGCCCTTCAACAGATGAATGGATAAAGAAGATGTGGTCCATATATACAATGGAATATTACTCAGCCATCAGAAAAGATGAATACCCAACTTTTACATCAACATGGATGGGACTGGAGGAGATTATGCTAAGTGCAATAAGTCAAGCAGAGAAAGTCAATTATCATATGGTTTCACTTATTTGTGGAACATAAGGAATAACATGGAGGACATTAGGAGAAGGAAGGGAAAAATGGGTGGGGGGAGTTGGAGGGAGAGATGAACCATGAGAGACTATGGACTCTGAGAAACAAACAGGGTTTTAGAGGGGAGGGGGGAGGGGGGATTGGTTAGCCGGGTGATGGGTATTAAGGAGGGCACGTACTGCATGGAGCACTGGGTGTTATACGAAAACAGTGGATCGTGGATCACCACATCAAAAACCAATGATGTATTGTATGGTGACTAACATAACATAATAAAATTTTAAAAAAACAACAACACTCTGTTTAAATAAACTTAAAAAATATGGTATTAATTTTTAATTTTTTTACCCTTCCTTTTCCAACAAAACATACATGTACCCTAAACATTTTTGTTTCACAAGGTAAAGATTTTGCTTTACTTCTGTAATTTATTCTGTGTGAATTACTGAGGCTTTGAAGTCCTCCAGGTACTGGTTTTAAGACTTACTGTAAGTCAATTTACATGTGAAATCTAGTTTACTTTGCACCAAATCAAAAATTTAGTTTTTAGAATTATTTAAGGCTTTTTTGTCAGTTAAAGGAATTACTTGTACTTGAAGATGTTATTACATGGACTCTGTGTTTAAGTTTGTTTTAGTAATGATTATGATTTTGATAGTGTTTACTATAACTGTTTAATACACAGAATTTTAATTTTGTTCAGAGAAAAAGATATGGAACTCAGTGTTGCAGCTTCTGGAGTCCGAGACCCTGAGAAATCGGTAAGTGTTTCTGGCATCTTTTAATGTTTACTCTTTCATTTAAATAAGCTTCAATGGTGGTGGCAGGTGGTGATAGAAGGTATTGGGGGAAATATAATGGTAGACCAATTTGAGTATTAATAAGTTCAGTTCTCATAAAACATAAGTTCTAACTCTTGTTTATTCCTCTAAGATAATTTTTCCTTTTTCATATGTGCATCATTTTTTTTAGTTTGTTTTAAATTAGTTCTTTCTACTTTGTTCACATGCACTATCCAAGAGAAAGTTATCTCAGTTTAATTTACAATAGATGTTAGTATTTTTCTTGAGTTTATCTTACCACTCTTCTTATATTAGAATGATTTCTAAAGAAGCTGAAATCTTTGAGTCTAATGTTTAAGCATTTTAGTAATTTTTATTTACTATAAAACTAGAGACATAATCTTGTTTTTAATTTTGCAATTCTCATTAAGTGGAATGAATTACTCACATCATTGCAGTTAGTAAGGAGGAGGTAATAATTTATTGTTCTTGTCAAAATATGCTTTTTCTGTAGTGGGATATGTTGAATTTATTTGCTAAGGGAAGTTTTTGTCTTTGATGACTAAGAAGCTTTAATTTCATTAAAAAGTTCATTCTTGAAAAGAATAGAGCAACTTAAAATTATTCAACTATAGGCAACTTTTAATACACTTTTACCAATGCTGAGTATATATCCTTGGGTTGTCCATTTAAAGAAGTTTAATACTGTACTAATATCACTCCTAATTTGCTTTTTGACTGCTCATAGAATAAAACTATTAGATTAATCTGAGAAATCATTCCTAAGGAATTAAACATGGTGGGGAAGAAAGGATAATTCCAAAGCTAAATGTATTTTCCTCTATCAGTGAATACCTTTGAAATAGTTTTCACAGTCAAAAACTTTCTTTTAAATAAATCTTGAACTTTTTAATGTAATATGGTAGTATGTTAAACATTTAATTTATAATTACATTAGTATTTGATGGACATTCTTATTTATATTTGAATGAAACAACCTTTAGAGTGTCAAGTTGGTTTATGAGAATAAATAAATAAAAACATTAACTATAATAGACCATTACTTTTGGGTTTACTTTTGATGTCAAATTTTAGAAAAGAATACATAAATGATGTTCTAAAACAGGGGTTAGGAACTATAGCCTATGGCCTATTTTTGTAAATAAAGTTCTATTGCAGCATATCCTCACTCATTATTTACATATTGTTTTGGGCTACTTTAGTGCTGTGGTTGAGTTGAGTAGTGCTGAAGGAACTGCATGCTCTGCAAAGCCTGATATATTTACTATCTGGCTCTTTACAGGAAACATTTGCTGACCATTCTAGAGAATACTTGATGTCAGAAATGGCAGTTGGATAGAGAACTAGCACAGTGTTATAGTATAATAGAGTTTTGTATTTGGAATTAATATCTGGCTCTAGTTTTTGTTTGATTATTTATTAATGGTGAGACCTTAGGTCATTTATGTACTTTCAGGGAGCCTCATTTACCCCATTTGTAAAATAAGGATTAGATCCTCAAAGTCTTTTATAGCTATAAAATTCTTTTATTCTGTGACTAACTTAAGTGCTTGTTTGTAGTCTGGGGTAGAGAGTCTTTTGAGGTCCCTTCCACCTTTAAATTTCTACCTTTAAATTTATGATTACATGTAACAAACATTTTTTTTTCTTTATTTTAGCCTGATAGACTAAAGCAGTTTAGTGTGGCACCAAGACATTTTGAAGAGACGATACCACCTGAAAGACCCAGAGTAGCTTTCCAGACACCTCTCCCTCCTTTATCTGCCCCATCTGCCCCACCCATCCCATCAGTTCACTCCATCCCATCTCAAAATGAAGATTTGCACAGTGGACCCAGCTGCACCCTTGGTGAAATGGTGCCTCCCAGGTGCTTGTTTAAAATGTTTTGTGTTTGGGAATTAGGTAAGGTATCATTATATTTCATGTTTAGAAGGATTTGCTGAAGCAAATAAAGTTGTCCTTCAGAGATTTTTGTATGATTAACAGCTTCTATGAAAGAATTTCTCTTGAAATTTGTTTGTGTTGTTGGTCTTTTCTCTTATAAAAACAAGGGAAATCCTTATAACGTTCTTTTATTGTTTAAAGATGCTGTAATAGTTTTAGAATGCATAACTAACTACATTTAGTATTTAGTTTTAGGTTACATTTTGGAATATCTATTATTAAAAACTTTTAACATATAAAAACTATACATTTTCTTCAATTTTGTAATTTCCACTTGGCAAACACTGATTACTTCTTTCAGTTTAAGCAGAAAAAAATTTCTCATGTGGTTCTTTTGTATATATTACTTTATTTTAACTTCTGTTTCCTTCAACTCTTTCTCTGTGATTACTTACAGGCTATGCAACTCACATACCTGAAATAAAAAGTGTTGAGATTATAAAACCTATAACTTAGGTATTAGGGTAAGGATTTGATTTTTATAGGTAAAAGGCATCATGTTGTACTAGACTATACATAAAGAAAATTCTCTTGTTAACATTGATATTTTTCTGGGCTGCGCTTTCTTCCCTTAGTAGGATCTGAGCTTCTTTTTTGCTTATTATTAATGTATTAATCATAGGAGTGTGTTTAATTAGGTGGTTTTCTTATTTAACATCGATATTTTCTGTGCTGTACTTTCTTTCAGTAGGACTTGGCCTTATTTTTTATTTACTACTAACAAATTGTAGCACTGTGTGTACTGTGTTTATTAGGTGTTTTGTTTGTTTCTACTGATGATTTCCTGACTCAAAACACTAGGTGGGATCAAAATTACAGAGCATGGTATGATGGTCTCCACGTTGGTTTAGGGATTAAAATGGTTGGCTCCACTGTCTGCATTTCGGGAATACTACACCTTTATTAAACTTCAGTTTTCTCATTTGTACAAGTGAAATAGTAGTCTTTTTTCCTTACCTACACTAAACAGAGTTGTCGTGAAGATCAAATTCTATGTAAATGTCTATACAAATTTAAGATACAATGATATTGACAGTTCCCTTTCATAGCAGTTTCTCAACTGCTTTGTTGATGTATCTATGCAGTGTGGATAGTAAGGTTAGTAGACACACTAAGTGACCAGTAAGTGTGAAAAATATCAATGATGGGAGAGAACCTGAATGCCTTCTCAGCTCTTCGAAATTATTTTGAAGTATTCAACAAGGGATAACCTGTTAAGATACACTCAAAAGGGAAGACACTCTAGGATGCCCCCTTTTCTCTTTCTGGTCATTTAAAGGAATTTGCCTTTTCCATTTTTACTATTGGAAAATATTGCCTTGGTGCAGATAGAGAGGTATTTCCTAATCAGCAATGAAGTGCTGAAGTAGAGGTTTTTGAAAGTTAGAACTTTATGAAAGACAAAACATTATGTCCAGACTTTACTGTTGATATATAAGTGGCCTCTCTTTCACATTATGGTTGACTTCCTTTGAAAGAACAATAAATTATTTTAGAGTTAAAAAAATACACTCTTTCCCCCCAGTCAAATGGAACCGTTTATAATCCCATTTATACCTCTTTGCCTTTTCTTCCTGCACTATCCTTCTCTTTGTGACTCCAGCAACATGGCTGAAGCATTGTCTTTTCTAGAAAGCCTTACTTCTTCTTTCCTCCTTTCCCCTATGTGATTTAAATGTCCCTGTTCCAAATTTCTACAGCACCATGTATCTATTTGTATTGTTTCACTTACATGCTATGTTGTAATTGCCTGTTTATTTCTGTATTATTTGTGGGGGACAGGGACCATGTTTGTTCAATACTGGCATATACTGACTAATTAGAAATTAATTATTATTCAAAGTTTTTGTCTTATATAAGTGTTATAACTTAAATTCTGAAATTTGGTAGCACATTTTACTTTTTGAATCCTAATTTTTGATGACAGATCAAAGCAAGATGGTGGCCTTTTCTAAAGTAGCAATTAGATTTTCAGTAAAATTGTGCAAAAAAATTATGTCTTGATTTTAAAATATTGCAATGAAATAGAAAATTTTTCCAATTTTCCTTTGATACAGGATTGCACCTCTGCCTCCTCCTCCCCTACTACCACCTTTAGCTTCTAACTATCGGACTCCTTATGATGATGCATACTATTTTTATGGGGCCAGGAATACTTTGGATCCCAGTCTTGCTTATTGTAAGTTATCTATAGGCGAAACATTTTTTCCTAGTGGTTCAGGCAGGAAAATAATTTTTTTTGTAAGCAAAAATAAATAAGTTGAGAAACCACAGCTTTACTTAATTCAAATACTCATATTTATTGGCTTAAAATGCCCTATTTTAAAACTCAGCTGTATTTCATAGTTACTTGTTTTTTATTTAGCTTTAAGAAATGTCTGTTTTGTGATTTCTTGCAATGTTTTTTGCTAACTCCTGAGAAGGAAATATGAAATTTTTCCCTTAGGTAACATTCAGTATGTGACTTTTTCTTTAGGAATAAAGTGTTAATAAATGTGTACTCTGAAATAAATGTGTTTGTTTTCTTTTAAGATGGTTCAGGAATGATGGGTGTACAGCCTACAGCTTATGTTAGTGCTCCTGTCACCCACCAGCCAGCACAGCCTATTATGTAAGTTATTAAAATAATAATTTCTTTCTAAATTAATTTGTCTTCCATAGATCCTGTATTATTTTTTCCCTTCAGACAGATAGAACTTAACTGTCAATTATTGCATAACCAATATGTTCAAAGTATTGCTTTTAAGTCAATGTTTCATAGAAAGTACATTTAAAAAATTAATAAGAGTAACCTCACTTTCACATTAGAAAAGTCATGCATGTATATTATTGAGAAATAAGAATACAAACAAGCGTATGAAAAAAATTGAAATCACCTAAAATCCCATTCATCCAGTGATAGGTACATCTGAGCATTTAGGATGTCTTCTGTAGTCACAATCATACATACAACATACACCAAAATTATATTATATTGTATATATTGTTCTGAAACCTGCTTTTAAAATTAACAGTATATCATAAACATCTTTTCCATGTCAATAAGTATACTTTATAGCATTATTACTTAAAATTAAACTTTTTATTAGAGATAATTATAGATTCCCATGATGGAATTATAAGAAATAATATAGAGACATCTTGTAGACCCTATACCCAGTTCCTAATGCTAAGATCTTGCAAAACTGTGGTACAGTGACACAGCCCAACTATATGACATTGGATACAGTCAAGGTACAGAACACTACCATCATCACAAGGACCCATTATTATGCCCTGATACCTAGTTCCTTCCTGCCCCTACTCCCTCCATAGGCACTAGGAACAACTAATCTGTTCTCCATTTCTTTAATATTTAAAAAATGCTATATACACATGGAATCATATGTGTAACCTTTTGGGGTTGACTTTTTAAAATCAGCATAATTCCCTTGGGATTCATGCAGTTGTTGCATATATAAATTATTTGTTCTTATTGCTAAGTAGCATTTCATGGTATGTTTGTACCACAGTTTAAACATTCCGTCGTTGAAGGACATCTAAGTTAGTATGAATAGAGTTGCTGTAAATATTCGTGTACAGCTTTTGTGTGAACATAGTCTTCAGTTCTTTAGGATAATTGGTCAGGAGTGTTATTGTTGGGTTATATGGTAGTTACAACTTTAGTTTTATAAGAAACTGCCAAACTTTTCACAGAGACTGTACCATTTCACATTTGTATTGGCAGTGTATTTAGAATCTGGTTTCTTTACATCTTTACCAGCATTTGGTGTCATGACTTTTGTTTATGCCATTTTGATAGGTGTGTAATGGTACATCTTTGGGGTTTTAATTTACATTTCCCTAATAGTGATGATGCTTACCATCTTTTCATGTATTTATTTGCCATCTTTATATATTTGATGAAAAGTCTCTTGATGTTTTTTACACATTTTATTTTACTTATATTTTTTAAGTAGTCTCCATGCCCAAGGTGGGGCTTGAATTCACAACCCTGAGATCAAGAGTTGCATGCTCTATTGACTGAGCCAGACAGGCACCCCGTTTTTTACACATTTTAAATCTTTTTTTTTTTTAACTATTGAGTTTTTGAGGGTTCTTGATATATTCTAAATACTAGTTCTTTGTCAGATATATGGTGTGCAAATATTTTCTGTCAGTCTAAAGCTTGTCTTCATCCTTTGAGTAGGGTGTTGCATTGAGCAAAAGTTTAAATTTTGATAAAGCCCAATTTATCAGTTTTTCCTTTTATGGATCATATTTTCAGTGTCAAATCTAGTATTCTTTTTCTAGGCCTAGATCCCAAAGATTTTATCTTGTTTTTTTCCTTCCCCTAAAAGCCTTACAGTTTTTTGTTTAAGTCCATGATCCATTCTGAGTTAATTTTTAGGTAAGATGTGAGGCTTAGATCGAAGGTCTTTTTTTTTTTCTTTTTCTTTTCCTTTTTTTTGGCGGGGGGGGCCTGTGGGTGTCTAGAATCACTTGTTAACAAGATTACTTTTCCTCTATTGAATTGCTTTTGCATTTTTGTCAAAATCCACTGGACATCTTTATGTGAGTCTGTTTCTGGGATTCTGTATTCTATTCCATTGATCTGTGTTGTGTCTCTCCCCTTAGGCCAGGAGCATTGATTATCATAGTGCTAGTAAGTTTTGAAATTGGGGAAGTGTGAGTTCTCCAAGTTTGTTTTTCTTTTCCAGGATTGCTTTGGCTGTTAAGGTCCTTTGCATTTCAGTATGAATTTTAGGATAAGCTTGTCTCCTTATGCAAAAAGTCAGTTGAGATTTTCGGTGGACATTATATGGAATCTGTAGACCTCTTTAGTATTATCATCTTAATTTTTATTTCAATTTCTTTATTTTCCTAAAATACACATAAAATAAAATTTACCATTTTGATCATTTTTTAAATTTTATTTTATTATGTTAATCACCATACATCATTAATTTTTGATGTAGTGTTCCATGATTCATTGTTTGCATATAACACCCAGTGCTCCATTCAATACATGCCCTCTTTAATACCGATCACCAGAATAACCCATCCTCCCACCCCTCTCCCCGCTAGAACCCTCAGTTTGTTTCTCAGAGTCCATAGTCTCTCATAGTTCATCTCCCGCTCCGATTCTCCCCCTTCATTTTTACCTTCCTACTGCCTTCTTTTTTTTCTTTTTTCTTTTAACATATAATGTATTTATTTGTTTCAGAGGCACAGATCTGTGATTCAACAGTCTTAACACAATTCACAGCGCCCACCATAGCACATACCCTCCCCAATGTCTATCACCCAGCCACCACATCCCTCCCACCCCCCACCACTCCAGCAACCCTCAGTTTGTTTCCCTGAGATTAAGAATTCCTCATATCAGTGAAATCATATGATACATGTCTTTCTCTGATTGATTGACTTATTTAGCTTAGCATAATACCCTCTAGTTCCATCGACGTCATTGCAAAAGGCAAGATTTCGTTTTTATGATGGCTGCATAATATTCCATTGTGTATATATACCACATTTTCTTTATCCATTCATCTGTTGATGGACATCTTGGCTCTTTCCATAGTTTGGCTGTTGTGGACATTGCTGCTATAAACATTGGGGTGCTGCACGTACCCCTTCGGATCCCTACATTTGTATCTTTGGGGTAAATACCCAGTAGTGCAGTTGCTGGGTCGTAGGATAGCTCTAGTTTCAACTTTTTGAGGACCCTCCATACTGTTTTCCAGCGTGGCTGCACCAGCTTGCATTCCCACCAACAGTGTAGGAGGGTTTCCCTTTCTCCACATCCTCGCCAACATCTCTCATTTCCTGACTTCTTAATTTTAGCCACTCTGACTGGTGTGAGGTAGTATCTCATTGAGGTTTTGATTTGGATTTCCTGATGGTGATGTTGAGCACTTTTTCGTGTGTCTGTTGGCTATCTGGATGTCTTCTTTGGAAAAATGTCTGTTCATGTCTTCTGCCCATTTCTTGATTGGATTATTTGTTCTTTGGGTGTTGAGTTTGATAAGTTCTTCATAGATTTCGGATACTAGCCCTTTATCTGATATGTCATTTGCAAATATCTTCTCCCATTCTGTCGGTTGTCTTTTGGTTTTGTTGACTGTTTCCTTTGCTGTGCAAAAGCTTTTTATCTTGATGAAGTCCCAATAGTTCATTTTTGCCCTTGCTTCCCTTGCCTTTGGCGATGTTTCTAGGAAAAAGTTGCTGTGGCTCTCGAAGAGGTTGCTGCCTGTTTCTCCTCTAGGATTTTGGTGGATTCCTGTCTCACATTTAGGTCTTTCATCCATTTTGAGTCTGTTTTTGTGTGTGGTGTAAGAAAATGGTCCAGTTTCACTCTTCTGCATGTGGCTGTCCAATTTTCCCAACACTGTTGAAGAGACTGTCTTTTTTCCATTGGACATTCTTTCCTGCTTTATCGAAGATTAGTTGACCATAGAGTTGAGGGTCCATTTCTGGGCTCTCTATTCTGTTCCATTGATCTATGTGTCTGTTTCTGTGCCAGTACCATACTGTCTTGATGATGACAGCTTTGTAATAGAGCTTGAAGTCCGGAATTGTGATGCCACCAGCTTTGCTTTTCATTTTCAACATTCCTCTGCCTGTTCAGGGTCTTTTCTGGTTCCATACAAATTTTAGGATTATTTGTACCATTTCTTTGAAAAAAGTATTTTGATAGGGATTGCATTAAATGTGTAGATTGCTCTAGGTAGCATTGACATCTTCACAATATTTGTTCTTCCAATCCATGAACATGGAACGTTTTTCCATTTCTTCGTGTCTTCCCCAATTTCTTTCATGAGTATTTTATAGTTTTCTGAGTACAGATCCTTTGCCTCTTTGGTTAGGTTTATTCCTAGGTATCTCACGGTTTTGGGTGCAATTGTAAATGGGATTGACTCCTTAATTTCTCTTTCTTCTGTCTTGTTGTTGTTGTATAGGAATGCCACTGATTTCTGTGCATTGATTTTATATCCTGCCACTTGACTGAATTCCTATATGAGTTCTAGCAGTTTTGGGGTGGAGTCTTTTGGGTTTTCCACACAAAGTATCATATCATCTGCAAAGAGTGAGAGTTTGACTTCTTCTTTGCCAATTTGGATGCCTTTTATTTCTTTTTGTTGTCTGATTGCTGTGGCTAGGACTTCTAATACTATGTTGAACAGCTGTGGTGATAGTGGACATCCCTGCCATGTTCCTGACCTTAGGGGAAAAGCTCTCAGTTTTTCCCCATTGAGAATGATATTCGCTGTGGGTTTTTCATACATGGCTTTTATGATATTGAGGTATGTACCCTCTATTCCTATACTCTGAAGA
This sequence comes from Phoca vitulina, assembly GCF_004348235.1. Classification (NCBI taxonomy): domain Eukaryota; kingdom Metazoa; phylum Chordata; class Mammalia; order Carnivora; family Phocidae; genus Phoca; species Phoca vitulina. Next base: position 18,106,493 of record NW_022589728.1, read on the forward strand.
GTTTTAATCAAGAAAGGATGCTGTATTCTGCATCTATTGAGAGGATCATATAGTTCTTGTTCTTTTTTTTTTAATTAAAGTATTGTATCACATTGATTGATTTGCGGATGTTGAACCAACCTTGCAGCCCAGGAATAAATCCCACTTGGTCATGGTGAATGTCCTTTTAATGTACTGTTGGATCCTATTGGCTAGGATTTTGGTGAGAATTTTTGCATCCATGTTCATCAGGGATATTGGTCTGTAGTTCTCCTTTTTTGATGGGGTCTTTGTCTGATTTTGGGATCAAGGTAATGCTGGCCTCATAGAAAGGGTTTGGAAGTTTTTCTTCCATTTCTATTTCTTGGAACAATTTCAGAAGAATAGGTATTAATTCTTCTTGAAATGTTTGGTAGAATTCCTCTGGGAAGCCATCTGGCCTTGGGCTCCTGTTTGTTGGGAGATTTTTGATGACTGCTTCAATTTCCTTAGTGGTTATCGGTCTGTTCAGGTTTTCTGTTTCTTCCTGGTTCAGTTTTCGTAGTTGATACATCTCTAGGAATGCATCCATTTCTTCCAGGTTATCTAATTTGCTGGTATATAGTTGCTCATAATATGTTCTTATAATTGTTTGTATTTCTTTGGTGTTGGTTGTGATCTCTCCCCTTTCGTTCATGATTTTATTTATTTGGGTCCTTACTCTTTTTTTTTTTGGTAAGTCTAGCCAGGGGTTTATCAATCTTCTTAATTCTTTCAAAGAACCAGCTCCTAGTTTCGTTGATCTGTTCTACTGTTCTTTTGGTTTCTATTTCATTGATTTCTGCTCTGATCTTTATTACTTCTCTTCTCCTGCTGGGTTTTGGCTTTATTTGCTGTTCTTTCTCCACCTCCTTTAGGTGTAGGGTTAGGCTGTGTATTTGAGAAAGAAAAGAAAAAAAAAAAAAGATATGATCAAATAAGATGAGGCTGGTGAATAGATCAGTGCCACTCACTAGATTTTGGGCGTATTTTGGTCTGTTAGAAGAAACTGCCTCCCAAAATTTTAAAGAAAGAAAACTTATGTATGTACAAAAATAAGGGTAAATATGATGAAGGGATGGAATTCTGATTGTAAAGATGAAAATTATAAAAGATTCTGTAAAAGTATTTGAAAAGATAAGAAGTTGGTTGAAAAAAGAAAGAAGAGAAATTAAACAAAAAAAGGAGAGAATGTGATCAGGCAGGAGTCTAGAACAAAGCCATACACTAGAGATTTAGGGTATATTTTGGTCTGTTAGAAGAAACTGTATCCCAAAATTTTAAAGAGAGAACAACTTATATATATACAAAAAATAAGGTTAACTACGGGAAGGGTTAGAATATGACTCTAAAAATGAAAAATAAAAAAGGTTTAAAAAAAGGGATTGATAAGATGTTTGTTGAAAAAGGGAAAAAGAAAAAAAATAATGAAAAAAAAAGAAAATTAAAGTAACTTTGAAAGACTAAAGAATCATGGGAAAAAAGCCATGAATTCTATGTGCTGTATTCCTCTAGTGCTGGCATTCTGCCATTCTCATTGATCGGTAAATTTGGTCTTGGCTGGCTGTTCTTGCTGATCTTCTGGGGGAGTGGCCTGTTGCAGTGATTCTCAAATGTCTTTGCCCCAGGCGGAACTGCCCAGCCCTTGCCGGGTCTGGGCTAGGTAATCTGCTCTAGTTTGCTCTCGGGAGCTTTTGTTCCCTGCAAGCTTTCTGTACAGCTTTGGAGGATGAGAGTGAAAATGGCAGCCTCCCAGTCTCCCTCCCGGAGGAGCCGAGAACTCGGGGCCCCACTCCTCAGTGCACCCCCAGAGAAAAGCAGTCAATCACTCCCATCTCCCCAGTCTCCCGCCGCACTCCGTGCTCACCCGGCCTGTGACCGAGTGTTTCTATCTCTGGCACAGGACCCCGTTTGGAGTCTCCAAACCCCACAGATCCCTGTGGTGCGCTCCCGCGCCCCTCCTCCCGGGGGAGGAAGGGGAGTCTCCCCAGATCTGCTGCTTGTTGGGTCCCTGCTGGAAGAGCAGTGGCCTGACTGTGCCGTGGATCACGGTTTATGGCAACCCCGAGCTGAGAGCCCACTCCTCGGCTCCGTCTCTGCAGCCAGCTTCCCCGCTCCGATACCTGGGATCTCTGTCACACTCAGGCACCCCTGGTCTTTCTGTGATCCCAAGGGTCCTGAGACCGCACTGTCCCAGTGAGGGTTCTACCCCCCGCTTTGCCTCTGGAGCGATGTCCCTCAGCGGAGCAGACTTCTAAAAGTTCCGATTTTGTGCTCCGCTGCTCTATCACCTGCCGGGAGCGGCTGTCGGAGGCTTCCTCCCCCTGCGCTCTGTCTTCCCGCATATCGTCTCAGATTCACTTCTCTGCACGTCCTACCTTCCAGAAAGTGGTCGCTTTTCTGTTCAGAGATTTGCTTCTGTTCTTTTCTTCGATCTCCTATTGAGTTCGTAGGTGTTCAGAGTGGTTTGATGACTATCTAGCTGAACTCCTGGGACCAGACGAAATTTAGGTCTCCTACTCCTGCGTCATCTTGCTGCTCCTCCCATTTTGATCATTTTAAGTGTGTAGTTCAGTGGTATTAAGTACATTCATATTGTTGTGCAACCATCACCACCACCTGTTTGTAGAACTCTTTTCGTCTTGTAAAACTGACTCTGTACCTGTTAAACAACATCTTCCTGTTCCCCCTCCTCCTGCCCCTTTCTGTCTCTATCATTTCAACTACTTTAGGTACCTCATAGAAGTCAAATCATATGTTACTCATCTTTTTGTGTCTGGCTTATTTTACTTACCACTCTTTTCATCTTGTAAAACTGACTCTGTACCTATTAAACAACATCTCCCTATTCCCCCTATTCCCCCTCTTCCTGCCCCTTTCTGTCTCTATCATTTCAACTACTTTAGATACCTCATAGAAGTCAAATCATATGTTACTCATCTTTTTGTGTCTGGCTTATTTTACTTACCATAATGTTTCAAGGTTAGCCCATGTTGTAGCATAAGTCAGAATTTCCTTCCTTTATAAGGCTGAATAATACTTGATTGCTTATCCATTCATCCGTCAATGGGTGCTTGGGTTGCTTCCATGTTTTGGTGTTGCAAATATGCAGCTGTGAACGTGGGTATACAAGTATCTCTTCTAGACTCCGCTTTTGGTTTTAAGTATACCCAGAAGTGGAATTGCAGGATCAAGTGGTAATTACTATCAGGTAACCACCATACCGTATTCCACAGCAGCAGTACTATTTTTCATTCCCATCAACTGTACATGAGGGTTCTCAGTTCTCTACCTCCTCACCAACACTTGTTCTTTTTGTTTTATTTGATAAGAGCCATCCTAATGGATATGAATTGTTATCTCATTGTGATTTTGATTTGCATTTCCTTACAATTCCTGCTCTGTTGATAGTATCTAGCAACACTATAGATGCACACAGATTTTTAATCTTCATGAAGTTTAATTTGCCTATTTTTTTTTCTTTTTTGACTGTGTCTTTGTTGTCCCATCTAAGAGATTATTGCCAAATCCAGTACTGTGAAGCTTTTGCCCTATGTTTTCTTCTAAGAGTTTTACAGTGTTTGGTCTTACATTGAGGATTTTGATCCATTTTGAGTTAACTTTGGTATGAAGTGTTATTAAGGGTCCAGCTTCATTCTTCGCATGTGGATATCATTTTCTTAGCATCATTTGTTGAAAATATTGTCCTTTCCCTAATGTATGGTCATGGCACTGTTGCAAAAATTAATTTACTTTAAGTGCATGCGTTTAGTTCTGACCTCTATTGATCTTTATGTCTGTCTATATGCCAGTTCCATGCTGTTTTGATTACTGTAGCTTTGTGATGAGTTTTAAAATCAGGAAGTGTGAGTCCTGTAGCATTCTTTTTCAAAATTTTTTTGACTATTTGGGGTCCCTTGAGAAAATAAAATTTTAATAAGCGTTTTCTATTTCTGCAAAAAAAATCATTGAGATTTAGATAAGGCTTGCGTTGAATCTGCACATCACTTTGGGTAGTATTGACATCTTAACAATATTAAGACTTCTAATCCGTAAATGGGGTACATTTCCATTTATTGTCTTCTTTAATTTCTTTCGCAGTGTTTTATAGTTTTCAGTGTATGTACAAGTCTTTCACTGCTGTGGTTAACTTAATTTCTAAGTATTTTGTTCTGTTTGATGCTATTATAAATGGAATTGTTTTTGTAATTTCCTTTTCAGATTGTTCATTGTTTGTGTATAGACATGCAACTGATTATTGTGTGTTAACTTTGTATCCTGCCATTGCTGAATTTGTTTTACTAACAGGTATTTTTTGTGTGTGGAATCTTCAGAGTTTTCTATGTATAAGATCATATCATCAACGAACAGAAATTTACTTCTTACATTCCAATTTGGATGCCTTTTACTTATTTTTCTATCCTTATTACTCTGGCTAGAACTTCCTGTACTATGTTCAATAAAAGTAGTGAAAGTGGGTACTTTTGCCTTGTTCCTGATCTTAGAGGAAAAGTTTTCAGTCTCTTAAATATGGTGTTTATTATGTTGAGATAGTTTCCTTTTATTTCTAGTTTGTTGAGTGTTTTTATCAAGAAAGATTGTTAAATTTTATCATTCTTTTTCTGCATCAGTTGAGATGATCATGTGGTTTTTTTTTCCTCACTTCATTCTGTTAATGTGGTATATAATATTGACTGATTTTTGTATGTTAACCATCCTTGTATTCCAGGAATAAATACCCCCCCCGACCATGGTGTTTAATTCTTTTAAAAGGCTTTTGAATTTGGCTTGCTAGTATTTTGTTGAGGATTTTTACATCAGTGGTCACAAGCAGTATTAGTCTGTAGTTTTCTTGTAGCATCTTTGTCTGGTTTGGGTATCAGGGTAAATGCTGGTTTCTCAGCATGTGTTAGGATGTCTTCCCTCCTCTTCAAGTTTTTGGAAAAGTTTGAGAAGGATTGTTGTTAATTTTCCTTTGGTAGAATTTATCATTGAAGCCATCAGGGCCATGGCTTTACTCTGTGAGGAAATTTTTGATTAGTGATTCAATTTCCTTACTAGTTGTAGTGTTTCTTTAGTCTGTTTCTTTATGGTTTAGTCTTATATCTTAACAATAATAACTCTCCAATCCATGAATGTGGAATGTCTTTAAAATTATTTGGGATTTTTTAATTTCTTCCAATGATATTTTGTTACTTTTAGACTGTTTAACTTCTGTTTAATTTGTTCCAAAGTATTTAATACTCTTTGGTGTTGTGAATGGAATTCTTCTCTTAATTTCATTTCCATATTATTCATGCTAGTTTGTAGAAATACAGTTGAACTTGGTGTATTGATCTTGTATCCTGCAACTTTGCTGAACTCTTAATTTTTAAGTTTTTAGTGGATTTCTTAGCATTTTCTGTATGCGTGATTTTATGTCTTCAGTAAATGAAGATAATTTTATTTCTTCCTTTCCAATCTTATGCCTTTTCTTTTTCCTCTTAATTGTCTTTCTTAGAACCTTCAGTACAATGTTGAATGAACATTATGACAGTGGATATCTTTATCTTATTCTCATCTTAAATGGAAGGGATTTATAACCATTAAGTGTGATGTTGTAGGCTTTTTGTAATTGCCTTTATCAGCTTGAGGAAGTTTCCATCTATTCTTTGTTGATTGTTTTTATCATAAATGATGTTTAGAATTTTAATATATTTTAACATATTTCTAAATTAGAAGTTGAATTTTGCTAGTTGCTGCTTCTGCATTTATTGAGATGCTTCAGAGGGTTTTGTTCTTGATTCTATTAATATGGTGTATTATATTGATTAATTTCAGATATTAAATCAACCTTGAATTCCTGTGATAAATCCCACTTGGTCATGAAGTATAATCCTTATTATATGTTGCTGGATTATTCAGTTTGCTAATTTTTTGTTGAGGATTTTTACCTCTATATTTATGAGTGATATTAGTCTTTGGTTTTGTTTTCACGTCTGATTTTTTTTTTTTAAACATTTTACTTATTTGAGAGAGAGAGTGTGAGTAGCAGGGAGGGAGAGGGAGGAGGGGAAAAAATCTCAAGCAGAATGCGAGCTGAGCGTGGAGCCCAGTGGGGGCCCTGATCCCACAACTCCGAGATCATGACCCGAGCTGAAACCCAAGAGTTGGACGTTCCACTGACTGAGCCATCCAGGTGCCCCTTCATGTCTGATTTTGCTATCAGGATAGTACTAGCCTAATAGAATTAGTTGGAAGTGTTCCTCCATTTTCTGTTATTTTGGGGTTTGTGAAAGATTGTTGTTAGTTGTTTCATTGTGGTAGAGTTTACGAGGAAATTAGTTGGCTCTTGTCTTTTTTTTTGTGGGTAGTTTTTTTTTTTTATTACTAATTCAATGTCTTTACTTGTCATCAGTTTATTTAACATTTTTTCTTGTGTCTGTTTTGGTAGTTTGTATCTTTCTAGGAATTTACCTATGTCATCAAGATGATCTAATTTGTTGGCATAGTGTTGTTCATAGTATTCCCTTACAGTCTTTCTAAGTTTTATAAGGTCAGTAGTGGTATTCCTTCTTTTATTCCTGATTTCAATAATTTTAGTCTTTTTTTTTTTTGTCATTCTAGCTACACCTATGTCAATTTTGTTGATCTTTTTAAAGAATTAACTATTGGTTTAGCTGATTTTCTCTCTTGTGCTTATTTCCATTTCATTTATTTCTGCTCTGATCTTTTTATTTCATTCATTTTGCTTACTTTGGGTTCAGTTTGCTCTTAAATTTTCTAGTTTTTGAAGGTGGGAGGTTAGGTTATTGATTTGGTGTCTTCTCTTTTAATATATGTATTTATAACTATAAATTTTCCTCTGAGTACTACTTTAGCTGTATCCCTGGCATTTTGTATGTTGTCTCTTTATTTTCATTCATCTCAGAGTATTTTTCAGTTTCTCCTTTGATTTCTTCATTGATCTATTGGTTACTTTAGAGTGTGTTAAATCCACACAATTGTGAATCTCTCAATTTTCCTCTTCTTACTCATTTCTAGTATAATTCTGTTGCAGTTGGACAACATACTTTGTATGATTTCAATGCTTTTAAATTTAGTGAGGTTTGTTTTATAAACTAACATATGGTCTGTGCTGGAGAATTCTGTATACATTTGAGAAGAATGTGCATTGTCCTGTTGTTGAGTGGATCATTCCATCAATGTGTCTTAGATCTAGTTGGCTTGTAATATTATTTTCTGTATTTCCTTGTCGATCTTCTGTGCAGTTGTTCAGTTGTACTATCTATTGTTAGAAGTGAAGTACTGAAGTCTGACTATTTTTGATTTGTCTGTTCTCTCTTCAGTTCTGTTTTTGCTTTTTGTATGTTGGATCTGTAGTTGCATACATGTATGTTTATAATTATTATGTCTTAATGATAAGTTGACCCTTTATCAGAATAAAAGATTCTTTTTTGTGTCTAGTAATGGCTTTTGACCTAAAGTGTATTTTATCTGTTATAAATGTTGCTACTCTTGTTTTTTTTTTTTTTTTCTTTTGTTAGCTTCCATGGTATATAATTTTCCATGTCTTACCCTCAGTATATTTATTTGAATCTAAGTGTGTCTCTGCAGACAGCATACTTTTGCATCCTGATCTGTCTCCCTCTACCCCACCCCCCCACCAGCCCACCCTTTTCTGCTAGCCTGTGCCTAAATTTACATATTGTGCAATTCTTATTAAGGTAGAATTTTTGTCAGCTATTTTGCTTTTTAAAAAAATACCTCTTTTTTGTTTCTCTGTTCTTCTATTAATGCCTTCTTTTATGTTAAATATTTTTTTAAAGATTCTATTGATTGATTGATTGATTGATTTAGAGAGCATGTGCATGTGTCTGCTAACCAGGGGAGGGGCAGAGGGAGAAGAAGAGAGAGAAACAGACTCCCTGCTGAGCTCGGAGCCTGACACTGATGCGGGACTTGATCAACCAGTTAGATGCTTAACCAGCTGAGCCACCCAGGCACCATTATGTTAAATACAGCATTCCTTTTTACTCTCTTTTAGTATGATTTTTGTGGGTTTTTTTTGTGTTTTTGTTACAGATTAAAATTATTGTGTTAATTTAAAAGAATTGAGTTTAGGTCAATATTAATTTAAAATAGTAGAAAGTTTTTTCTCAATTGTAATGCCATTCCTTCCCTTTTCCTTGATGCCATTGTTGTCAAACAGATTACATCTTTATACATTTAAACTTGTCAACAGTTTTATAATTCTTTTCCTTTCTTGTTCCTTTGTTTCTTTGTGTATTTGTCTTTTAAGTTAGAGAATAGAGTTGCAACTAAAAACATATTTGTAATATCTTTTATCTTTGCTTACGTGTAGTTACTGTTATTGATGTTTTTTATTTCTTTGTGTTTACTCCAGTTACTATCAAGTGTTCCTCATTTCAATCTGAAGTGCTCCATTCAATATTATAAGACATGTCTGTTAGTGATGACTTCTCTGAGTTTTTACTGAATGGCCTAATTAGCTTTAATGTTCTAATTTTGCTTTTATTTTTGAAGGATAGTTTTCCTGGGTATGGAATTCTTGGTTAAAATTCTTTTTTCTGTCAGCATTTTGAATGTCATCTCATTGCCTTCTGGTCTTCATGGTTTCTGTTGAGCTGTTAATCTTACTGAAGATCCCTTGTATCTGATCAGTTGTTATTTTCTTGCTATTTTCAAGATTCTCTCTTTGTCTTTAGGTAGATTGACTATAATATATATATGTATGGATCTCTGAGTTTTCCTGCTTAGAATTTGATGAGCTATTGGATGTGCTGATTAATGTTTTTCGTCAAATTTGGGAAATTTTCAGCTATCATTCAAACATTCTTTATGTCTCTTTCTTTGTCTCCTTTCTTTCTGAGATTCCTATTATGTTTATATTGGTGTACTTGATGGTGTCCCACAGGGTCTCTGAAATTCTGTTCATGTTTATTCAACACTTTTCCTCTGTTCCTTAGACTGGATAATTTCAAGTGACTTATCTTCAAGTTCAGTGATTGTTCCTTCTGCCTGCTAAAATCTGTTGTTGAGACCCTCTAGTGAATTTGTCTTTTCAGTTTTTGTACTTCCCAACTCTATAATTTTTTAATAATTTTTGTGTAACATTGTTCTTCTCCTTTCCTTTAATTCTTTCGGTATGGTTTTCTTTAGTTTTTCCAAGGTATTTGTAATACCTCATTCAAAGTCTTTGTCCAGCAAGTGCAACATGTGGGATTCCTCAATGACAGTTTGTATTGACTGATTTCTTTTTCCTGTATATGGTCCATACTTCCCTGTTCCTTTGCTAATCTCATATAAATTTTTTTGTTATTGAAAACTGAACATTTAAAAAGATAAAATGTGGCAGTTGTGGAAATCAAATTTTCTCCTCTCCCTAAGGCTTATATTGTTTTTTCTATTTGTCATTGTGGCTCTTTTTAAAGTAACTATTGTGAACTAATTCTGTAAAGTTTATATTATTTGTCATGTGTGGCTACTGATGCCTCTGCTGGGTTAGCTTAATAGGTCATGACTGGACAGAGATTTCCTTAAAGGGCTTAAATTTCCTTCAAAGACTTAAATCTCTAATACTCTTTGTTGAGTGTTTCGTGTTTGTGTTGGGGCATGTTCAGTACAGTACTCCAGCAGTTTTCATCTCTGCTTTAGCCTTTACTTCATTCTAGCACAGATCCTCAGTACCAGCCAGAAGTGAGAGATCAGGTTGTTCTCACAGCTTTTTTGAATATCTGTGTAACTCCGCATATGCATGTGGCTTTCTAGATTCACAGGAATATGTTAGTTTTTCAAGCCTGTATGGTTATGTTTTTCCCTGATTTTTCTCAGGGGTCAGGCTTTTGCTTGCCTCAGTGGTTTTGCTGCCACAGATAACTGTAATGCTGGACAATTGCTGCTGATTATTTTCTACAAACATTTCATGATAAGAATATTTATACCGATTAAGCTCTAAGTATGTGTTAAATAAAGGCAGGCTTTAAGAATGGAGCTTTTCCAGGGAGCTGCCAGATAGGTCAACAGTGACACTTTTCTAGAGATTGGCTGTTTGGGGAGCTCCAAACCTATTCTACATTTCCAGTGGCAGTGGGCTGCTGGTTTTTACAGCTGCCATTTGTGGTAGGCTGTTGGATTTTAAGGTTTCAGTAGAGTGAATGGGAAGGGCAGGTTCACATGCCATAAAGATTATTGTTCTTAGTGAAAGTTCCTATCTTTTAATTTTTTAAAACTCTTCTTGGATTGTTGCAAGCCTTTCATTAATTTTCAGAATTATAAAGTTGATTTTGGCAATTTTTAACTTAAATACTTAATGTATTTAACAATACTTGAATGGAGTAGCAGATTTTCGGAGGTCCCTACTTTGCCATTGTGGAAGTGTTTCCCAGTTTTAGAACACTGATCTCCGTAAGACCCCTTATGCCCATTTACTGTTAGTTGTGGGTCCTGTGCCCAGTGTAGTTTTTTTTTTTTTTTCCAGTGTAGTTGTTTTTCAAGTTGTCCTTTTTTCTATTATGTTTTTCTGAATGCCACATTAAAAAGTATAAAATTTGAATAAAATAGTAACAGTTAAATAGTGGAATTACCTCATTAATTTCTTACAAACTATTTCCTAATGTATTTATTTATTTCCAAGCATTTTAACCTAACTAGAGGTGGGAGGAACCTGTGATTCTGTTAACTGTTTTGGTGTGCACATGATCTATCTTCTTTCCAATGTTTTATTTCTTTAACACAGCTTAATTCATAGGTAAAAATGTTATAGGAAAGAGGCTTGTAAGTCTGCCATTCAATCCCCAAAACTGTATTCACTGATTGATGACTTGTCCTTAGAATTTTAATTGTCCAAATTGGCTATACATTTACTAAAACAGTAATAGTCATAATAGTAGCAATTTCAATTTACTGAGTAGTATATGCTGCTGTCATGTCATTGTATACATTATACATTATATCTATCAATATTTGCAACTGGAAGAAATTGGAACTCATCTATATAAAGTGACTTCCCTAAGTCCTCAGTCAATAAGCAGTTATGGTAGAAATCTAAAGTAGTTTTGTCTGGCTTCAAAGCCTTAACTCTTTGCCACACTTTAGGAAACTTATCAAAATTACACTGCAATGATTTGTGATAACAGAAGAGGTTATAATTATTTTGTAAACCACTGTTTGCCACCTATACAAAGTACTATCTTTTTGGTGAGCAAGGTCTCTTCAGGACCAAATTAAAGAGCTTTAGAGCTGAAAAGGGTGTTTGTGATTTCTTAACATGAGGTGTGTAGGTTTTAGAGAGGCTATATAAATCCATTGAAATATTGTATGCATAATTTTTGTATATATAAGTGTCTGCAGTGAAAGTAGATAGTTTTTAATCAAATTCGCAAAGGAAATGTCGCAGATTCCCTTCCCAAAGATTAGGAGATACATTGATGGGTGTCTGTGGCTACACTGAAGACCAGATTATCTCCTGCGATTTTGACAGTGTCATCCACTTCTCCAGTTTTGATATTGGCATTGTCCTTAATAACCCCTTTTCACATTCATTTCTTGCATGACAATAAATTTGACTACATCGTCTGTATGGTGCACTTCATTGTCTGGATGATTTCGAAGTAGTAAGAGCTCTGGATCACCAGAGAAAGATGGAAAAAAAGGAAGGAAGAGAGGAAGAGGAGCCTTCATTTGCTGAGGAATCACTGCTCCAACTTTACTCAACACTTAAAACTGTCTTTGGCACAATTTCCATCCCAGGTCTCATAAGCAGGGCAGGGTTTTAGAGATTCTACTAGTCTTAAGCCATCAATATCATCAGTAAAATCTATAATGACTCATTGAAAAAAGGAAAAAAAGTATAAATTTATCTATTTTTTTCTTTTGTTTATTTTTTGAATGCTGATAAAATATTAATAGTTTTGCTGAATACAAAATCAATATATAAAAAGCAGTTGCAGGAAGTGGCAATTTCTTAAAAAGTTAAACATGCTTATCAGACATCACTTGAGTTGTCCTCCTAGGTATATACTTAAGAGAAATGTAGATATATGTACACACAAAGACTTGTATGTGAATGTTCATAACAGTATTATTCATAATACTTCTAAGTATAAATAGTTTAAATGTCCATAAATGGATAAACAAAATGCATTATATCCATATAAATGAAATACTATTCAACCATAAAAAAGAATGAATTCTTTTTAAAAAAATTTTTTTTATTTAGATTCAATTTAGTTACCATGTAGTGTATTACTAGTTTCAGGGGTAGAATTTAGTGATTCATCAGTTGCCTATAACACCCCAGTGCTCATTACATCAAGTGGCCTCCTCAATGCCTGTCACCTATTTATCCCATCTCCCCACCTACCTCCCCTCCAGCAGCCCTCAGTTTGTTTCCTATGGTTAATGGTCTCTTAGGTTTGTCTCCCTCTCTGTTTTCTGTTTTCCTCTTATTTTATTTTTCCTTCCCTTCCCCTATGTTCATCTGTTTTGTTTCTTAAATTCCACATATGAGTGAGATCATACGGTATTTGCCTTTCTCTGACTGACTTATTTCGGTTAGCATAATACCCTCTAGTTCATCCACATTGTTGCAAATGGCAAGATTTCATTCTTTTTGATGGCCGAGTAATATTCCATTGTGTGTATGTGTACACACACACACACACACACCCACACCACATCTTCTTTATCCATTCTTCTGTCGATGGACATCTGGGCTCTTTCCATAGTTTGGCTTTTATGGACATTGCTGCTATAAACACTGGGGTGCAGGTGCCCCATCGGATCACTATGTTTGTGTCCTTTGGATAAATACCTAGTAGTGCAGTTGCTGGCTCATAGGGTAGTTCTATTTTTAACTTCTTGAGGAACCTCCATACTGTTTTCTGAAGTGGCTGCATCAGTTTGCATTCCCACCAACAGTGTAAATGGGTTCCCCTTTCTCTACGTTTTCACCAACATCTGATGTTTCCTGACTTGTTAATTTTAGTCATTCTGACTGGTGTGAGGTAGTATCTCATTGTGGTTTTGATTTCTATTTCCCTGCTGCTGAGTGATGTGGAGCATTTTTTCATGTGTCTCTTGGCTATTTGTATGTCTTCTTTGGAGAAGTGTCTGTTCATATATTCTGCCCATTTCTTGACTGGATTTTTTGTTTTTTGGGGGTGTTGAGTTTGATAAGTTCTTTTAGATAGTGGAATTTATAGCCAGTTTGTTTTGAGAGATTGGTCTTACTCAAATAAGCCCTTTCAACCTTCTTTATTCATATGTACATGCAGAGCCCCGTGCTCTTAAAAAGTCTAACATCTTTTAGGAACCATTTGCTCTGGCTCTCCTCATCTTTCCTTTTCTTTTTAAAATTTTTTTTTGATGGGGGGAAGTGGAGAGGGAGGGGGAGAGAGAATCTTCAGCAGGCTCCACAACTAGCTTGGGGCTCGGTCTCATGACCCTGAGATTGTGACCTGAGTCAAAATCAAGAGTTGAACACTTAACCAACCGAGCCACCCAGGCACCCCATCCTCATCTTTTATCCTCTCATGATCCAGTGTGACAGTATACATAAACATATCTGTTTATCCTAATAAAAGATTGTAGGGGTGCATGGGTGGCTCAGTCGTTAAGCATCTGCCTTCAGCTCAGGTCATGATCCCATGATCCCCTGGGATCGAGCCCCGCATCAGGCTCCCTGCTCAGCGGGAATCCTGCTTCTCCCTCTCCCACTCCCCCTGCTTGTGTTCCCTCTCTCGCTGTGTTTCTCTCTGTCAAATAAATAAAATCTTTAAAAAAAAAAAAAGATTGTAAATAAATTGTATAAGTTAGATACACAAAAGGAACTCATTATTTGAAGTGATGATGTTTTTGGAATGAGAAGCCTCTTGTAGTCTCTTTAATAATTACAGTTTTATTATAAAACTAATATTTGAGTATCTTCTGTAATTCAGATTTTTAAGTGTATTGCTTTCTTCAAAGTGGCTGCATTCCTGTATTTAAGACAAATAGCACTTTTTTGCTTGAGATTTATATAACCATAATATGTTTTAAATTTTTCCTTTTTTGATTCCTTGCAAGTTTTTCAAAAATTTGAGTTTTATTTGGGACAGTCAGTAATTTTATTTTATTTTTGAAATGGCTAAGAAGTTATTACTTTATATTAGAGTACATTTATTAAGTAAATTATTAGTTATAATATTGGGAAACTTCTACCATATTGTTATTTCTCTACATTCAGAAAAGTGCATAAGTCATATATATACTGCTTGATGTATTATCACCAAGTTTTTGCCCCCATGTATCTGCCACGTAGGTCAAGAAATAGATCTAATAAATTTGAAAGTTCCATTAATTGTGAAACAGAGACAGTAGAGAGAGCTTAGTAAGGGGACATTTACTTAAGGATTTCTCTTTGACCTACAGAGAAACATTTTTCTGTGTTTTTAAATCTACTTAAACGCTGTGCTATTTCAAAGGAGTGTTGTATTCTTGCTTTGTCACAGATGAATTAAAATTATTGTGTACTTGATATAGGAATATGGTTGGACAGAATGAACTGAAAATTACAAGTGATCGAGCAATAAATTCAGGATTGTTTTTTGAAGATAAACCAAAGCCTTCAAAACAGGCACTTCAGTCTTACCAAGAAGCTTTGCAGCAACAGGTATTCATTCATTCATTCATTCATTCAGTGTTGAACATCTTATGTGTTAGCACAATGGTCCCTTAGAACTCAGTTTGGCAGAGGAGAAAACAATACCAGTCATTTATATTTCAGTATGATAAATTTTGATGCAGATAGATTATAATGCTCTCGGAAGAATAGGATAAGAATAATTGCCTGGCAGTTAGGAGGGCTTCATGTATTGTTGATACTTGAACTACATGTTATACAATGAATAGATTTTAAATTCCTGGCATATATTCAGGGAATGGAAATTGATGTGGGAGAAGGGGCTGAAGTGTTAGATTGTGCTCGATTGTGAAGGATTAACTAATAAGGAATTTTCAGTTTCATCCTGTTCGGGAGAGCCTAAGGGAGGAAAGTTTAAGCCAGAGAGTGAAAGGAATAGTTGATGTGAATACCTTTAAGTTTTAGGAGGGTAGCTAGTTGTGATGTATATGATTGGGAAAGAGATATGGCAGAGAAACCTTTCAGTAGACTATTGAGGCGGTCCAGACTGGAGGTAATGGGAGGATATCCAGAAGACAACTCTGGGATTTATTGATAGAACTTATATATAGGGAATGAGAAAGAACAAAGGGCTTGAAGATGATTCTGAATGTTGTAGTCTATGTGAATAATGAGGCTATGAATATGAACTAAGAGAAAAAAGAAGTAGAACACTTTTAGGGAGGAGGATAATGGGTTCTATTGTAGTTTGTAATATTTGAAGAGAGTTTACTTCAAAGTAATTGTATCAAATGTATGGGGTTTTCTGGGGAGTATCCATATCTCTGAGAGGATTCTGGGACTCTTGGTAGGTATATGTCCATCTGAAGTACTTTTCTGTAAAATTCTATAAAATTTTAAATTGTAGAATTACAACTTTATTTTTCGGATGGTAGGTTTCTACAAATAAAAGATTGAATTTATATATCTGTTTTCAAATGAGCATATTAAAAACACTGCTGACAAAACTACATTTCCTAACTCTAGAATTTTATTTCATGTATGTGATGACTTCTTGGCCTTGATGGAGTGGTTGCTTAAATTTTCCATGCATGTGGTTATGATTTGTGTGTGTGTGTGTGTGGGGGGGGGGTTATGATTTTAAAAGTAATTTTCCAAAATGTAGATACTTGCTCATTGCCTATCCATATGTTTCTAGAGACCTAACCTGTGCTTATACTTGTTGATGAGAAGACTGTTTTATATGCTTTCATAAAGTTGTACTTAAAGGAGCCCAGAATTCTCCAAATAGCTTTGAACCTTCAACCTCTTGAATTCTGGGAATGGAGTTTGCACAGGGTAGAGTAGGTCTGGTGAGATGTGGGGAGTAGTTTGTGGCTGGCCAGGTCCCATAAAAGGATAGGTGGAAAAGGAAAGTAGGGAGATCCTATTGGTCCTCATGCAGCTGGTGAGGTTAGGGAAGGAGTGGCTCAGGTAGAAGTTGGTGGGAAGGAAGAATTGGTTCAGTCCCAACTGGCATTAGTGGCTAGAAAGCACTCTAGTAGCAGTGATGTGAGGGACCAACAGCTGTTTATTCTCGCCAAGGAAGTGTTTTTAAATTGGGTATTCCATAGATTTGTGATTTCAAATTTTATGGTGAAGCATATTGTAAAAATAAAAAACCAAACCAAACAAAACAAAAAAACCCAAACAAAACCAAACTCCAGTTTTTTTCTCTAATAAGAAAAATAAAAACTGATATTGACTAAACTTTTTGTATCAGAATACTTGTCAGCACTAATGTTTCTTAACATTATCAAGATTCGGGAAAGAGAAGAAAGAAGGAAGAGAGAACGTGAAGAAAAAGAAGAATATGAAGCTAAGTTAGAAGCTGAAATGAGACGTTACAACCCCTGGGGAAAAGGTGGAGGTGGTGCTCCTCTGAGAGATGCGAAAGGAAATCTGATAAGTATGTTATTTCCATTGATCTGTTGTTTTTAAAAGAAACTGAACTATTTTTAAATTTTTAAAAGAATGGGGTGGTAGAAGAAGTGGGAATCGTAGCCTGTAAGGCAAGGTCTCTTTTTGTGTAGTTTAATGCAAAAGAGATATTTTGTAACACATATAATAACAGGTTAGAAAGTCTTTTTTCTTTGGAGTTCTATTCATTTAATTTTGTTGCATGTTTTTCATCCTCTAATGATAATAATTCAATTGCAGAGAAAAGCTCATGTTAGTTGGCAAGTTTTTACCCAAACTAGTGGTTAGATTTTTGAAAAAACATCCTGGTAAAAATAACAAAACTCTTAATAAATTTTTTTTTAAGTAGTAAGACATTTTTAAAATAAGTGATCTGAAATAGTTGTGGGCTGCAGTATTTCATACACGCCCTGAACCTGCACACTGCAAGGACTCCATTGAAACCTAAAGACCTGATCTCAGAAACTCTCTGGCAGGTTGCAGAATCATATTGATTGGTCTTTAAATTATGTGCTCTCAAAAATGTTTGATCTAGAGGGGCACCTGGGTCGCTCAGTCAGTTTCGTGTCTGACTCTTGATTTCAGCTCAGGTCATGATCTCAAGGTTGTGAGATCGAGCCCCACTTTGGGTTCCGTACTGGGTGTGGAGCCTGTTTAAGATTCTTTCTCTCTCTCTCTCTCCCCCCCCCACCCCCCCGACCCCCTTCCCCCCCCGCCATCTTTCACATGCTCTTTCTCCCTCTCTTAAAAAAAAAAATGTTTGATCTAGAAACTACAACAGCCAGCACTTTGAAAAAAAGAGGTCTTATACAACTTGTGATATATATTGGGATGGTTTCTGATTAGCTTTTAGGTAAGAATAAAAATAGACAAAGACAGGTTTTTGAAAATTATTTTATTAGAAATGAGAAATGAATAATAGAAATCCATTAAATGGTAAAAATGTAGATTTCATTTTGTTCTTCAGGTATTATACATTATTATAGGGATAGTTGAGGGATGTAGTCAGAATACTTTCTGGATATTGAGTTATTAAGAGTTCTTAAATATTATGCTTTTGCTTCTTTGTTAAAGATGGCTTATTTTAAAAAGATGTATTTGAGACCCACTTAAATTACTAAGATAACTCTTTTCTTCCCAAAGGCTTTGTTCCTTTCCTATCTTCACCTCATACTTTGCTCACGGTTTTGAAGACTGGAACTCTTACTCTTTTTATAGATGAGGTGACTTTAGGTGATATATAGATAAACATTGCGTATTTTAAAAGTTAAATGTTTATTTGAATATATATTAGAAAAACACTGGTTTTTCATTAAAGGATAGTGCTATAACATTTCCTTTTAAAGTATAGGTATTAGTTCAGGCATTTAACAAAAAGTGCTTTAACAAACAACCTCTAGGGGCGCCTGGGTGGCTCAATTGGTTAAGCAACTGCCTTCGGCTCAGGTTGTGATCCCCGAGTCTCGGGATTGAGTCCCGCATCGGGCTCCCTGCTCAGCGGAGAATCTGCTTCTCTCTCTGACCCTACCCCTTCTTGTGCTCACTCTCGCGCTCTCTCTCTCTCTCAAATAAATAAATAAAATCTTAAAACAACAACAACAACAAAAAACAACCCCTAATTATCAGAGGCTTGAGGCTTAAGGTTTAAGGCAGTTAAAGTTACTTCTCACTTACATCACAGTCTGATGCTGTTTGGGTGGTTCTCCTCCAAGAGGTGACTCAGGAATCCAGGGCTCTTCTTTTGTGTCATTCCTCCACTTTGAAATCCTGCACTTCCAGCAGCCAAACAGGGTTCAGTGGTGGGAGATTGAGTTGAGAGTTTTGTGGGGGCTCTGGCCTAGAAGTGGAGGGAATATTGCTTTGTCTTTGCTCCAATATTCAGACCTAATTATAAGGAGACATAATTATAGTGCCTAGGAGGAGGATATGAAATTGATAAGCATCTAGTCAAGTCTTTGCTGCAGTGAATTTAAATTGTGAATTGATAGAAACATAGTAGTTACTAGGAAGGAGGTGCTTAAATGACGGAAACTTTGGTAAACACTGGAATAGAATAATTTCCTAGGACTCACAAGCTTGCCTCTAAGATTATTTCCAGTTCACACAATAGAATTAAGTTGTTCTGTATGTGTTTAGTTGGCGTAAGGGAGTAGGATAAATGTGGGTTATTGAATTATAAAATACTGTTTTAGAATTGTTTGACCTAACAGTAATGAAGCAAACTTTTCTGTGGTTTTCATTTTTAGCGGTAATGTTTACTTTGCTTATTTAATGCTACTGTCATGCCATGTGATAGAAAAGTATACTATTTTATCAAATACAGTGTAACTCTTTTTTAAGTGTTATTTTCAAAGCAGGTAACTCATCCCTTAAAGAGTATCAGTTTGTTTGTGACTGATCTATTTTAGAGAGGGAGGGAGAGGAGGGAATGTAATTTTTCTATTATATTTGAAATATGTAGTAAAGATCTGTATTCTGCTTTACTTCATGTAATGACCAAGATCATATAACTTCTGTACTTTCTGTTGGCCAACATTAATTTGGCTGCTGGCTTTTCTAGTTACTCCTGTTTTATCTTTGATCTTTTATTACAAAGAAATTAAGGAAATTTAATGTTCATCCTTATCTTAGCTCTCTAGGGAAGATCTCTATAAGGGGAAGTAGTTATTAATAAATATTAACCCATATAACTGGAATAGCATCAGCCCCCCTTTTTTGTGCATCAACCCTTTTAATGTAAATATCTCTCATTTTTATTATTCGTACGACACTCAAAATTTGTTTCATTTCTTAGCTCTCTGTTCATTAAAGTTCTTTTTTCAAGTTCTATAAAAAAACAAACTATGTTCTAATGACTTTCAGTGGGTGAATGAATAAACTGTGGTACATTCATACCATGGGTTGCTACCTAGCAATTAAAAGAATTAACTATTGATGCACATAAGAACTTGAAAGACTCTTCAGAGAAATTTTGCTAAGTGAAAGAAGCCCCTCTCTAATGGTTACATACATGTATATTCTTAAGATGATTATGGGGATGGTGATGTTACATGAATCTATCATATGTTAAAATTCTTAAAAATTACTCCAAAAAAATCAATAAAAATTAAAAAATACTTAACTAATTTGAAAGATAGCAGAAGTATCTCATAGTTCTGATTAATAGTGAGATTAAGCATTTCTTCACATATATTTGATTAAGTATTTGTATTTCTTTTATGTATTGTATTTGCCCCAGTTAGATTTATGTTTTTTATGTTGATTATTAAGACACAATTTGCATATGACAAAATTCATCCTTTTTTAAGTGTATCATTGAGTTTTGACAGCTGATTCTAGCAGCTACTGCCACAATCAAGATATAGAACATTTCCAGTTTATCCAACCCTATATACCCTTGCCAACCTCTGATCTGCATTCTGACACAATAGTATTGCCTTTTGTGTCTTTTTTTTCTTAGTTTTAATGATTTATCCATGTTGTGTATGTCTGTAGTTTCCTTCTTTTTATTACCGAATAGGGTTCTACTATGTGGAGGTACCATAATTGTTTATCCTTTGCCAGTTGATGGATTTTTGGCTTGTTTACAATTTAAGGCTGTTATAAATAAAGCTGTTACAAACGTTTACCTTCAGGTCTTTATGTGCACATAAATTTTCATTTTTCATTGGAATGGAACTCCTGGAACATATAGTAATAAGTAAGTGTATATTTAACTTTGTTAGAAACCTCTAGAACAGTTTACAAAGTGGTTGTGCCATTTTGCATTCTTACCAGCAGCGCACAAGATTTCTGGTTGCATTGCCTCCTCATCGGCCCTTGTATTTAGCCTTTCTATTAAGTAGATAGGATATCTCATTGTGTTTTTTTTTTTAACTTCTTATTTTGAAATAATTCAAGACTTAGAGAAGAGTTGCAAAGATATAGAGTGTACCCTTCACCTAGCTTCCCCTGATGTTAACATCTTCCATAATCTAGTATAGTGTCCCAAATGAGAAATTAAAATTTTAATTTAATGAGATCTCATTTCCCATGCCACACAATTTATCCCTTTAAAATATACAATTCGGGGACGCCTGGGTAGCTCAGTTGGTTGAGCATCTGCCTTTGGCTTGAGTCAGGTCCTGGGATCGAGCCCCACATCAGGCTCCTTGCTTGGCGGGGAGCCTGCTTTTCGCTCTGCCTGCAGCTCCCCCTGCTTGTGCTGTCTCTCACCAATAAGTAAATAAAATCTTTAAAGAAAATAAAATATACAATTCAGCAGTTCTTAGTATATTCACAAAGTTGTGCTACAATCACACAATTTTAGAAGATTTTGTACGTTGAATTGCCTTGATACACTTGTTGAAAATCAGTTGACCATAAAATTATTTATGGACTCTTATGTTCTGTTCCATTAATATAGATGTCTATCCTTATGCCCATATCATACTCTCTTGATTACTGTAGCTTTGTAGTAAGTTTTGAAATTGAGAAGTATGAGTCCTCCAACTTTGTTCTTCTTTTTCAAGATTGTTTTGTCTACTTGACTTCCTTTGCATTTTCATATAAATTTTACTATCATTTTGTCAACCTCAACAAAAAAGTGTGGTGGGATTTTCATTGGGATTACATTTACAAAAAGATCAATTTGGGACAGCCAGCATCTTAACTATATTGAGTCTTTTGATCCATGAATGTGGAATATTTATCTACTTATTACTCTTAGTCAATATCTTTTAGCAATATTTTGCAGTTTTCAGATATTGTAATATATTTCGTTAGTTTTTTTTTTTTTTTGTAGGTTCTTTGGAATTTTTTAGACAATCATGTTATCTGCAAACAGTTTTACTTCTTCCTATCCAATCTGATTGCCTTTTAGTTATTTTACTTGTGTTTTGCACTTGTTTGGAACTCCAGTACAATGATTAGAAATCCTTGTAGAGAACAGATACCCTTGTCTTGTCCGATTTTAGGTGGGAAGCATTCAGTCTTTTCACCATTCAGTGTAATGTTGACTGTAGGTTTTTTGTAGATTTTTTTTTTTTTTTTTAAATCAGGTCTAGGACGTTCTCTTCTATTCCTGCTCTTCTATTCCTTTTCACATGAGTATATGTTGAATTTTGTCAAGTGCTTTTCTACATCTTTTGAAATGATAATTTCATCTTTCTTACTCTGTCACTATATGGTGAATTACATTGACTAATTTTTTTAAAAAAGACTTTATTTATTTATTTGGCAGAGAGATTGAGAGCACAAGTAGGCAGAGCAGCAGGCAGAGGGAGAGGGAGAGACCCGACATGGGGCTCGATCCCAGGACCCTGGGATCATGACTTGAGCCGAAGTCAGCTTAACCAACTGAGCCACCCAGGCACCCCACATTGACTAATTTTTTAAATGTTGAGCCACTCTTTTATCCTGGCATCAACCCTAGTTAGTCATATTTTATTGTTTTTTTTTTTTTAATTTTTTATTGTAGGATTTGATTTGCTAATATTTAGTTAGGGATCTTTGCATCTAGGCTTGTACCCTTGTCTGTTTTTCTTATAATGTTGTTGTCTGGTTTTGGTATCAGGATGATGCTGGCTTCACAGATACGAGTTGGGAAAAGTTTCCTCTTTTGTTGCTAGAATTTACCAGTGAAGTCATCTGGGCTGGGAATTTTCTCTTGGGGAAGTTTTTAAACCATGAATTCAACTTCTTTAGTAGATAAAGACATCAGTTTATTTCTTCTTGTGTGAACTTTTGTGGTTTGAATCATTAAAGGAATTTATCCATTTTATTTAAGTTTTTGAATTTATTGACATAAAAATTTTCACAGTATTATTCTTTAATGTCTGTATATAGGATCTACAGTGATAGTTTCTCTTTTATTCCTGATATTTGTAATTTGTTTATTCTTTTTTCCTTAGCCAGTCTTGCTGGAGGCTTATTCATTTTATTGATCTTTTCATAGAACCAGCTCTGGTTTTCATTGATTTTTCTCTGTTGTTGTTCTTTTCCTGTTTCATTTATTTTCCCTCTCATCTTTACTATTTTCTTCCTTTAGTTTGCTTTGTACTTAATTTTCTTTTTCTGTTTTCTCAATGTGCAAGCTTAGATTAATGATTTGATTTCTTTTCTAATACATGCATTTAAAAATGCTATAAATTTCCTTTTGAGTACTGCTTTAACTGTAGCACAAATTTTGATATGTGGTATTTTCATTTTCATTCAACTAACTTTTCTAATTTTGTGATTTTTCTTTGACCCATTATTTAGACATGAGTTTTTAAAATTTCCATATATTTGGTAACTTTCTTTTATTCACTTCTAGTGTACTCTTGTTCAGATAATATACTTTTTGTCATTTTAATATTTTTAAATTCATGAGATTTATTTTATGGACTACCAGTTAGATTTTTGTCTTAGAGACTGTGATCTTTATAAGTTAAGTATGTATATTTTAAGTTAATTTTGAAATATGTATTATTAGTCAAATTAGGGTTGGAAATTTTCTTTAGCTCTTTGAATTGACTTACAGAAGAGTTTTTATATCAGTCATGATCGCTGGATAATCTTGGGCCTATAGAAATATTTTCAGCCATTTTCTTTATGTTTTGGTATTTTCCATCAAACAACAGCTAACTTATAAAATTAATTTTATGGGGTGCCTGGGTAGGTAGTCAGTTGAGTGTCCGACTTTTGATGTCGGCTCACGTCATGATATCAGGGTCGTAGGATTGAGCCCCAGGGTGGGCTCTGCACTCAGACAGGAGTCTACTTCTCTTTCTCTCTCTCGCTCTCCCCCTCTCCCTGATCATGCACATGCACGCTTGCTCTCCCTCTCTCTAAAATCAATAGTCAATCAATCTTTAAAAAATAAAATTAATTTTAATTTCAAAGTATTTAGGTTTATAAAACAAGATAATAAAATAAGGAGTGAAAAAAATTTAAGTATTGTTTACCTGTAGCTATCACATAATTTAGTCCTGGTCTGATAAATTGTTCAGAGAGTAGAATTACTTTCCCAATCATTAATCTGTAATATTTTCTTTTGTTATTCTGTTCTTTGTAGAATTATTCTGTAATGCTAGCAATTTTATATTAGATGATATGATGCTGTACATTTGAAATAAAGGCTGTTTTTCAGTGACATCTTTGCAATTGGCAAATTATACTCTTCACCAAAGTGTGTTTTTAAATTTTGATTTTTAGCTGATTTCAAACCTTTTATTTTACCACCTCACAGAAAGATAGACAAGGAGTGACCACTTAATCGATAGTCTTTTGCAGTAAATAGCAGTATGGACTTGTCTTGATTGCTTAGTCTGATAGTCTTAAGTAATTATGTACTCTGCTGACATCAGTTTTCTTTTTATATAAACACATTGACTTATCTAATTGAGAGGACTGTGTATAATCACAACAGTAAAGTAAACAGATGTTATTCATTTTGAAGTCTATTATAGTGTTTGTTTACTTATAAGATATTTATATCTTAATTTATGGTTTGTGTAAGTGAATATCAAAATGAGATTGCATTCCCTGAGCATTCATTAGTTTGATAACAGAGCTCTGTTATCATCTTAGAAGGAGTGAGCTTGATGTACCATACTCTTCTAATAGAAAATGGAAGAATACCATATATATAGTTATTCATAGTGACTTCTCATTTATACAGAGTGATCTTATGCTGTTAGTGTGAATTTTGGATGATGAGATACTGATTTCCCATTTGAGTTCTTTTGTGTAATATGGTGACTTTTTAGGGACCGCAGCTGTTAGTTCATGACCTCAACTTTATCATCATCTTTCTGTTTTCATTTACCTCCCATATCCAGATAGATCCCAGGATTTGGTGATGATTGCAGGAGCACTTAGCTAATTTTTCCTTACCAATTCTTGGCAGTTCACAGTTCTTTTGCAGTCAGTTTCTCTGTGATTTCAGCTAGTCCCTTACTACACCAGTTGTTTTATGGAGAAGAAGTAGTTTTTAGAGTTCTGTAGTCATTCAGGTCTGTTTTTAATATTGACTTGTTGTTTGACCTGATTCTGTGTGCTCAGATTTTTGTGATGTGTATGTGGTATCTACTGCTGTGTGACAGATTACCCAATATGTAATGTTTTAATGTAACAAATATTCATTATCTTGTGGTTCTGTGAGTCAGTAATTTGTGAATGGGTTAGCTGGGTATTTCTGTCTCAGGGTCTTTGATGAGTTTGGGATCCAAAATGTCAGCCAGGGCTATAGTCATATGAAGGCTTGACTGGGACTGGAGAATCCATTTTCAATATGGCTCCCTCACATGGCTCAAGAAACCTCAGTTTCTTGCCTTGTGGGCCTTTCCAGGGGGCTCCATCAATACCCTTATGATATAGTAGCTGACTTTCTTCAGAGTAAGTGATCCAGTAGATAAAGCAAAGTGGAAACCATAATGTCTTTTATGACAGGAAGCCTGGAAGTCATATGCCATCATCCTGCAATATTTTATTCATAAGAAGTGAGTTATTGACTCTGGCTTATGCTTAAAGGGAGGGGAATTGAACTCCATCTTTTAAGGGAGGACCATCAAAAGAGTTTATGGATATATTTTAAAACTCTGCACTACATGATTATATTTTTTTTCATTACGAATGCTAATGAAGTTGGGTAAATTTCGCTATGACTTGTTTTGAATTGTTGCTGTTTGTTCTGTATTAAAGAGATTCCAACTTCTTAACTAACATAGATATGAATATAGTTTTTATGGGTTGTCAAAGATCTAACATTCTTAAGGTCTCTACTGATTTTGAGTTTATTTTATAAGGTTATTTTTTGAAAATCTTACAAGTTTTAATAATTCTGTTTCTATTTGCAGGGCACCAAGATACCATTGAATTATTTCAACTCCTATTTTTTCTCTCTGATTCTCTACTTTAAAAAAATGTATTAAACATACTAATTACAAAAATGTATTTGTTGAAATAAATGGCTTATTTTTCCCCTCTCAGCTGATTTGAATAGGATGCACAGACAAAATATAGATGCCTACCATAACCCAGATGCAAGAACATATGAAGATAAAAGGGCTGTTGTATCTCTAGACCAAAATTTAGCCACCTCAAATGCTGAGAACCTAGAAGATTCTACGAATAAAAACTCAGGTTTTTAATCACATTTTATTTTGTTTGTTTGTTTGTTTACATTTCTAAAGTTGTTCAGTAACATTTCTCTTCTCTTGCCTGACAAAGGTCATATTGTGATTTTGAGAACTTGGTTACACTGAGTCAGGAAGCATAACACGTTATTCATGTTATTTACAATACCTTTTCTTAATTCTATTTTGAAAAAAAGCGAATAGGGAAATATACTTTGCTTTTTAACACTATGTGTTTCTTCTTAGCTTTATAACTTATGTATGCTTTAGCTGCTGCTAAAATTTTTATTTTGCTGGTGGGAGGACTTAAAATCACATAGTCTCTTTACACATAGACAGACAAATAGTCTCTTGCTTCTTATACCCATAACTATTTGAATTAGTGAAAATGCATCAGATGTGATATGATATATTGTACAAAGAAATTGCTTATTTTTATTTGTTATACTTTATTTTTATTTTAATTGTTAATTTTATTTTTTGCTTATTTTGTAATCATTTGCCCTCTCTTGTAAAACCACAAAGGACAAAGAAATGAAGTTTAATTTTTTTAAAAGTTTAATTTGATGTCCCTTTCTTAAGCAATATCTTTGATTTGCTATCAAACAACATCCTTTAATTAAAGGTTCTATAAATAGAAAATTATTCAGTAGCTTTCTTTATGACTTGGCAGGGAAAGTTGGGTCATCTTCTTTATCAAGTGTATATGAAAATATGTTACATATTTTAAAATCAAAGGAAGTTTAAAGGATATATCTATCACCTTGCACTATATTTTGATGCCTGTAAAAGTAACCATTTATTTACTACAAATTCTGCTTTTGTACTTCCACTAAAGTTTTGATTTTAGACTACTAAAGAACTTACATTAGAAAGTCCTCCCAAAATATCCCTGACTGATCATATAGTCTTCAAAATTGATTTTTAAATTTTTAACCCATATGATTGCCTGGCCAAACAGGCAGATTAAATAGGGAGCTGTGATTAGAATCACCAGACTTTCATCTTTCACGCCTTTGATGGTAGCACTAATCCCTGTGCCCTTCTTGAACATTTTAGGAGATGTGCTACTTGTCATATCCGTGGACAGCCTGTACCACTGTTGGATCTCTATTTACGAGGAAGTGCTTTCTTACTTTGATCCACAATAGATTTTTACCTAGTGGATCCAGTCTTCATTTTTGAAGCAGTACAATTGAATTTTTTTTATTGTATGTGATTATTAATTTGGCTTCCACTCTGTTTTGTTTTTTTTTTAAGATTTTTATTTTTATTTATTTGACAGAGAGAGCACAAGCAGAGGGAGAGAGAGGGAGAAGCAGGTTCCCTGCTGAGCGAGGAGCCCGATGTGGGACTCGATCCCAGGACCCTGGGGTCATGACCTGGGCCGAAGGCAGCCGCTTAACTGACTGAGCCACCCAGGTGTCCCAGGCTTCCACTCTTTGTAATAGTTCATTGTGCAGTAAAAACACCTTTCATTTTATTGAAGGGAATTTTGACTTTTTTTTTTTGATACATCATTATTTTTCTCTTCATTTGTTTCTTCTAGTAGTCTCCTTCTCTATCCTTTTCTTCCACACCTGGTATTGTTTGTAGTTCTGTCTTCACCCAGAACTTTCTCTATCATATTAATAAGGATTTAAGCATCTAACTCTGCTTATCAAGCAAAAACACTGGAAAAAAATCAAGTTTCTATGACCCTTTCCAAGGAAAATACACAAACTTGATGATTGAACATGTACAGCAGAATTTACTGCCTGTTGCCTTTCTGTACACTGCCAGGGTTTTGGTGCTGGTATTGTGGGCAGGATGCTTTCGTTTAAGAAATCATACAAACTCATGAAGTGCTAAAATGTCCCCTTTTTTTGTGTATTGAAGTTCCCTAAGAATTAACCTAAGATAGACTTTCTGAATGCAAGAAACTATCCAGTCATCTAATTTGTTGCTGTGCTAGCATATATGTGTATGAGTGTATGGTTATATATGTATATGTGTGTTTACACGTACACATACATATGTGGCATTTAATATTTTAAAGGCCTTAGGGAACTTGAATATATCTGAAAATTGAATGTTATAATGTGTGCTTAAAAGTTCATTATCCTTTCATGTTTTCTCTTCATTAGGCCTGTTTGAGGCCTTTCCTAAAGTTCATTGTTTTTCTTTTACTTTCTGGTTCTAGGATGAAGAACCATATTTATGAAGTCCATACTAATTTGACTTAAACTTAGTGTTTAGCTTATTATGATACCTAGATATATTTCCATGGGTTAGAGCATGTGTTTCCCTATGATTTTATTTTTGTAATTTATTTATTTTTAAAAAACCTTATTTTTAAAAACTTAATTTTGTTTTGTTAATCTACCTTTTCACTATAACATTTGATTTTCAGCCGATCTATTCAAATAAGCATTAGTATATTTAAACACAAAGGCAAAATAGGCCTAAGTGGCAGCTAAACTGCAAGGCATGAGTGGGTGAAAGATATGCTTTAGATTGATGGTATAAAGACTGAGGCAGTAACTAAAAAATAATATAAAAAGTTATGTGAGGCTTAAATTTAAATATATTTTTCCTGCATTTAAGGAGAGACTCCTGGGGTATAATTATTTTTCAGGTTGCCTTTATGAAATCATTTAATCCTTCCCCAGAATGTATAATTCTGTTTATAGGAACATATAGCATATTTTTATTCTTCATGTTTATATCCTGTTACTCTAATAGAATTTTTAAATAAAAATTATTACAGTGATAAAGAATCATTCTAATTTGTAAAAAGTGTTTTCAGAGCTGGCTTTCTAATCTATTGTGAACCATAGATGGAAAGAATTTTGGAATTACTGATTTTCTAAAACAAATTTTTTAATATACGTATACATACTAGATTTTAATATATAATTAAGCATATTCTTAAGAAAAAGGTATTTACAGGGGTGCCTGGGTGGCTCAATCATTAAGCCTCTGCCTTCGGCTCAGGTCATGATCCCAGGGTCCTGGGATCGAGCCCCGCATCAGGCTCCCTGCTCAGTGGGAAGCCTGCTTTCCCTCTCCTGCTCCCCCTGCTTGTGTTCCCTCTCTCGCTGTCTATCTCTGTCAAATAAATGAATAAAATCTTTAAAAAAAAAAAAAAGGATATTTACATAAGAACTTAAATGTACTTTTTTTCTCTATATAAATTTTACTTTAAAGTCTGTGCTGCAGTGAAAGTTGTTTAGGCTCTTACCTTTTGTTTCCTTGGTGTCTTTCAGGTATAGACATAAATTTTTCAACTATGTATTTTTGTTTCATCATTTTTCTTTACTCGTTACTTTTCATCTGGTCTTCAGATTCTAATCTCAACCTTCCTCTTCTGATTTTTGACCTCTGGACTTCCGTAGTTAGCACATTTATTCACAATATGGATTTAGTAGCAAACTTTATTCTTTAACCTTTGTATTTTCTAACCATCGAGTAATGGTATGTTTTTGCAAAATTTCTCTTTCAAGGTTACATGCAACCACAGAGCTCTCCTTTTGCTCGGGGAAATATATTTTGTGAGCCTCCAACTGAACTTCAGATTAAACAGCAAGAATTATACAAGAATTTTCTTCGTTTTCAGGTGAAGTGCTTATTTTATCATAGTTTCAAAGTTTTGTTAGAATTGTAATAAACTAAACTTGAAAAGATTTTACGCACGGGATAAAGAATAAATTCTAAAATACCTCCACAGTTATTTAAGATATCTAATTTACATCAGATATAGGTAGTACTAAAATGATATTATTTCATTTATATCTGAGAAAGGAATATGGAGACATGTTAGGCATGCCAGTTGTCTTACTCTTTTTTTTTTTTATTATTAACATATACTGTATTATTTGTTTCAGGGGTACAGGTCTGTGATTCATCAGTCTTACACAATTCACAGTGCTCACAATAGCACATACTCTCCCCAGTGTTCATCTCTTTTCTAAACTTTATTAAATCATTGTTAAAGAATGCTGACATTTCTAAAACTGAATGATTTAATAAAATATTTGCTTTTTAGGCATAGAATGAATATTTCTAGATGCTTATGTGTTAGTAGAAAATCAATAGTTTTGGGGCGCCTGGGTGGCTCAGTCGTTAAGCGTCTGCCTTCAGCTCAGGTCATGATCTCAGGGTCCTGGGATCGAGCCCCGCATCGGGCTCCCTGCTCCGCAGGAGGCCTGCTTCTCCCTCTCCCACTCCCCCTGCTTGTGTTCCCTCTCTCGCTGTGTCTCTCTCTGTCAAATAAATAAATAAAATCTTTAAAAAAAAAAAAAAAAAAAAAGAAAATCAATAGTTTTTTTCCAAATGATATATTCTTGACTCATTATAGTTTGTAAATTATTAAAAATCAGATGTAATCACATTTTGCAATTATTTGCCTCATTTATGCATGTAAGCAAATAGCATTTAAAAATAGTAGAAATGCCCAAAGGAAGACACGAGTATCCAGGGTTTATTAAGCAAACAGAATTATTGAATACCCATACTGTGTCTGCTAGGGGTGGAGCCTGAGGTGAAAGAGAAGGACTCACAATTTCTTCTCTTCTCACCTCCACACCCCTTCCCACCCACCCTTAACATCCCATTTCAGATTAACCCTGTGGTCTTGGTGGTCTTCCTTTGATACGACTTCTCATGTTACGCTTTGCTACTCAAAAACTGGTGGTAGCTTTTCTTTCCTACAGAAAATACCCAAATTCCTTAGTCTGAGACCTAAAGCTATCCAGTCTAATCCCAAACTCTTAAATTCTTCTTAAAAAGGTTCTACTCAAATATGTCCTCTTTCTAATCCTAATTATTGTGGACTCTTCAATAAGGCAGTGATGTAATGGATATGCTCTTGTTGGTGACTGATCTAGCATTAGTCTTTAAGATGTATTTTTGGAGGATTGAAAAGATTGGAAGCAAGGGTATTTTACTAGACGGGCAACAACGGAAATGGATGGAAAGACCTTTGTAAGGATCGACAGAATGAATAGAGATAATGAATGTAAGAGAGTGGCATCAGAAGTCCCTACGGTATTGGCCACTCATGTAGCAGCTGATTGAGGGTCACAGAGTCACCTACTGAACTTGAAATGCCCTGTGGTATATGCCCATAATGACAGCAAGTCAAAATTATGTAACTCCTATTATACTTAACAAGTGTTAGCATGGTTTAGGGTAGAATTCAGGGGGGAAAACAGTCTTGAAATTATATAGCCTTTTATTATTTAGAAGGTACTTTTGCATACAGTATCTCATTAATCTTCAAACTCGCCAAGGAAGGTATTACTATTTCTTTTTTATGACATGCAACTAAAACCCAGGCTAAGACGCTTACCCATGGTGGCAGAGCCAGCAAATTGAACCCAGGTCTCCTGACTTTAAGTACAATACACAATACACACTTATATTTCTAGAGGTCTCTCAGAGTCTTTCCCTCTGGCAAAAAGTAGTAATAGGGGAAGTTTGACTATATCAGTTTTAGAGTAAGTTTAGCCTTCAGTTCTCCCAACCTGTAAATCCTCAGTGTACCTGTGAATGGATTGCTCTCGAATGGTGGCTTACATATTTTTCTTTAAGCAGCCCCTTAAAACTCTCCCTCTCAAGCAAAATCTAACACAAAACTCTAAGAAAATTTAAAATATCTAAATGGTATTTATTATTACTACCAACACTAAAGTGTCAGACAAGAAGTATCCCCAAACTTAAATGTCAAAAGAAATGTTATAAAATGTTCAGATCTGTGTACCAAGATGGCAAAATAAGGCTTAGCTCCATGTATGAATAAAAAAGTTATACTGTTAAAGTTAATGCAGCAGAAGTCTTCATGTGGTTAAAATCTGATAAGTAATGCAAATGAGTGTTTACATAACATTTTTAATTACAGCTTTAGAGATAATTTAATCTTTTCAGCTGTAAGATAAAATTTGATAAAATATTTGCAGGACCCTTGAAGCACCTTTGTATTATACAATTTGAAAACAACTGACCTAGATGATAGCTTTCCTCTTTCTGTTGAACTGCTGTGTAGCATTTTTGTTGGAAGGGCATTTCTGTGGATTTCTTCGGTGTGTGATCCATTTATGATTGTGACCTTTAATGGAGAAGTGACTTTGTGACTGTAAATTTTTTTTTTGTGTGTGTGGAATAGGAAGAAGGGGGAAATGAGTGTTAAATGTGAGGTTTTGTTGTATAGATCATAATTGACCTTTTGTCTAGGTGTATTGTATTTGAAGAAGTGATTGTGGGTACCTTATTAGTACTAAATATTAGGATTGTGCTTATTTAATAGTGTTGTTTGAAAAAAGTGTTGGAAGAAGCCCTAGCATGTAAAGTCATGGGACATGTAGGAAGAGTAAAGTTCTTACAGTTGAAAAAATTGATAACACTAGATATAACAGCCTTGAAGCTAGAGGAAATGTAGACAAGAACAATGAAAATAATTTGAATATCCATAACTATTTCATATTTAAAAGTAACTAAAATCTATTGATAACCTTAAAACCAGCATCATGAATTCCCAATACCTTTGCTGCCATTCTTCCTTACCTCATTCATGGAGGATGTAGACTGTATCTCAGGGTCCTCTTCCTTTCACATCTCAGACTTTGCCTTAGAATATTTCTCCAGAGTACTTAGCACTGTAGGCCCCAGGTGGCATTCAAGATGAAACTTAATTATGAACCCTTGTGGCTAAAATCCTTGTTTACCTTACCACTTGCCAGTAGATAGGAAAGAAGAAAGGGCATTCTGGGGAAGGGATTCTTGCAAAAGGAATGATTAAATGCTAAAATACTACACTGTTGTTTCAGGATACTAATCAAGCCAAGGAACTTTGAGACATAATAGTAATGATCATTATAAAGTAATATAATCATGAGTTATTTACTGAGTATTTGTAAACAGGAATTTTTATTTATTTTTTTTAACGTACATTGTTTCACTTCAGTTCTTTAAGTACTCCTTGGAGATATAGACATTAATAGCTCTTTTTACCAGATGACAAAACTGAATAAGAATGTCTTCTTAAGGTCACTCAGTGAGTAAGTATTTGGTGGAGCTGGAATTTTACTCATATCTCAACATTACATCATGTAGCCTCCCTAATAAAATATAGGAAACTGAAAAATTTAGGAACTTAAAAAGAGGGTATGAATGTTGAATTCATAGGATACTAGAAAATATTACATGGTATTCTAACTTTCATTAGTTTCCCAAAGTAATAACTAGGTTTAATTCTTTAGATTGAGGAAAAGAAACAGAGAGAGGAAGCAGAGAGAGAGAGACTAAGAATTGCAGAAGAAAAAGAAGAAAAACGGCTTGCAGAACAGAGAGCACGAATTCAGCAAGAGTATGAAGAGGAACAGGAAAAGAAAAGGGAGAAAGAGGAGGAGGTGCATTTTTTTCCTACTTTCTTTTTATACTTATCCTGTAAGTGAAATCTTTATTTTGACTTGGAAAGGTATTACAGAGAACAGTCCTAGAGTACATTTAGAAAATATCAGATCAATATTCATTTATTGGATACTATTTTATTAAAGTGAAAGACTAAGTTAAGAAAAGAGATTAATGATGACTTTTTTAAGCCAAAAATTAGTTTAGGCTTACTGGGATGTTATACAAGATGCCTAATACTTTATTGTTAAATAGCTTCTTTTTGTTACCACTGTATCATCTATATCTTCAATTTTATCTCTTTATTTCAGACAAATAAGACAGCAGATATTTGAGTGGACTATAGAATGTATGTATGGAGTGTGTATTTTTCTCTTTATTTTAAAGCAAAGGCTAAAAAATGAAGAGCTTATTCGGTTAGCCGAAGAAAGACGAAAAGAGGCAGAAAGAAAGAAGAAAGAAGAGGAAGAAAAACATAATCTGCAGCTTCAGCACTACTATGCAAGAGAAAATATAATTGGGGAAGAAACAAAGGTACGTTTAAAACCCCTTTCACTGTGGCCTTGGGAGCAAAAGAGGTGGGGGAGGGGAGGCTTTTGTTCTTCCCTTCCATCTTGCTACTTCATCTGGGTGCAGCACACTGGGCTTCCTGTACAGAGCATGTCATGTGCTTGCTGCTCTTTCCCCCCTCAGTGAGTGTAAGGGCTTTACTTACCTTAGTCATTCTTAATCTTGTTCTCGTGGTCTGTGGAGTAGCACCTGGCCAGCTATTCATGATAAGAGTAAGTACAGAAATGGAAAGTAAGTGTCTGGAAACTTTTGTAGCAATTTGTCAAAGTAATTCTGTGTCTGTTGGATGTGATAAGAAAGTTGGACTTGAATTGTGTAATGTCTTTTAAAAATTTTCATGTATTTAGTAATTCATTTTTACTGTTTTACACTTTTATCCTTGATGGATTGGAAATTAAAAAAGAAATTGGTGGGCGCCTGGGTGGCTCAGTTGGTTGGGCGACTGCCTTCGGCTCAGGTCATGATCCTGGAGTCCCGGGATCGAGTCCCGCATCGGGCTCCCTGCTCGGCAGGGAGTCTGCTTCTCCCTCTGACCTTCCTCCCTCTCATTCTCTCTCTCTCAAATAAATAAATAAAATCTTTAAAAAAAAAAAAAAGAAATTGGTGGCTCACAATGGACTGGTTTGAAGTCCATAGCTGAGACTGATTGATACTCACTGTTAGGTGTGTGGTGGATCAAAGAGGTTTTCTCTCTAGGAAGCCACTTGGCCCCTGTGAGGCTCCAGTTTACACCCTTGCTCATATTTCAAAGCTATTTTATATGCATATTTTATATGCATAAGTATCACTGGGGATTTGTTAAAAATGCATCTTCAGGTCTTATCCACAAAGTGTCTGATTTTAATAAGTCTGAGGGTAGTCCAGGAATCTGCATTTTACAAGCATTCTTAGGAGTTCAGATGTAGTTGGCCTGTGGACCACATCTTGAAAAACTCTGTATGTGCTATAGCTTTAGCCCAATTTAATTTAAGAAAATGGTTTTCAGAAGTTTAGATTTATACAGACATTATTTCTTCTAAGCAGCATTCACAGAAATACTACTTTTAACCAGTGGGCTCTTCTAGTGTATTTATGATGTGGTTTGGTACACTTTTCAATGTGTAACCTGCTATAGACAATGTGAGCCATTTTTGATGGGTTCAGATACACTATTTGATTTCTCACCCCAGGATTTTATGGTGATAGAAATAAGGGTTTACAGTTAGAATCTGCTGAAACATTATTTAAAAGAGAATTTATAAGTAACACCTATGTTTTTTGTTTGCTTTATTTATTTTCAGTGTTCTAGTAATGTTAGGCAATACCCTTCATTTTTAAAGTTGGATATATATTTGTTCTGCCTTTTAAAATATTATTCAAATGTCATTCATTCATTTTTTAAATTAATAGCATTATTTTTTAGAGCCATATTAGACTTGTAGCAAAATTGAGTGGAAAACACAGAGAATATTTTCTTGTAAAATTATTTAAAAATGAAAGAACATTTGTTTCTGCCAATTTCTAATTATGTTTAAGAGAAAGTGCTTTCCTTAGGAATATACAGTTTTATGACTGTTCTAGTTCAATTATGAAGTACCATAGTTTTAAACCAGCTTTGTTCCATTTAATGTATTTTGCTCTCAGTGATGTAGTTATCACTGCTAGCTATAATTTTTCTTTTATTTATGTATGCCTGATAATATATTTTTGTCCATTTTCTTAGTTTTTACTTTTGTGTCATCATTTATTTTTTATTTAGCTTGTGTATTTGGTTTGTTGAATTTGGTTTTATGTTTTTTTTTTAAATTCAGTTTTTTACCCTAATCAGAGAATTATAGTCTTTTGAACAGTGATACCTAGATCCATCTATTTTTATCATACCCAATATATTTGATCATATTAATTGAATTTCTGGATTTTTTTTAAATTTATGCTTCCTTGATAGTTATTTGTTTTCTTACTCTGTGGAGTATGCTTTGTTTGCTTCATCCTCTGTGGTCCTTTAGAAGGTTTATATTGTCGTTATAATTCTGCTTGTGGTCATCTACTGGTTTTAAAAGAACAGATTTTCTCATATATTTCTGATTTTGTCAGAGTCACCAGTGAAAGTAATATTTGATTTTGTACCATGCAAAATCAACAATTTAACATCCATACATATACTCTGTTCTGGCTGTTTTTTTTTTTTTTTAAACCAGATAATTATTACTGCATTTTGTTGGGAATTTGTTTTTTGCATTTTGATTTTAATATGAAATTGGGAACTATTTACTTTATTACACTGGAAACTGAAACCCTCTTTTATCTCTTATGGAGACATAGAATGCTGTTGTTATCTGGAACATTCCCTCATGGT
The DNA here is from genome assembly GCF_004348235.1 of Phoca vitulina. NCBI lineage: Eukaryota > Metazoa > Chordata > Mammalia > Carnivora > Phocidae > Phoca > Phoca vitulina. The sequence goes on from NW_022589728.1 coordinate 18,142,464, forward strand.
GATGCTCTTGGTGACAAGAGATCTAGGTTTTAGATGTTGATTTATATTATTTTCCAGAAAAGAATTTTTGTTTTTTTGTGTTGTCCTGTTTCTTTTTATTATTAAAACAAGTGTTTACCTTAGTTCTGTTTTTTGTTTTTGTTGTTTTCCTAATATTTGGTATGGTATTGCTTTACTTAAGTTTGTTGGATTTTTTTGTTCTAATCTGAGAGTACTTTGGTTTTAATAACAATATCTAAATCAATTAGTGTTTATCATAACTGATGTTTTTGATCTTACATAATTGAATTTCTGACTTTCTTTTTGGTAAAAAGTGTTTTATTAAATAAAAGCAATAGCTTTCTGAACTTCCTAAGTGGTCTTGTTAACTATTAGGGGTGTCTGTGCACACAGGCACATATATATGTAGACATACATATATGTATGTATGTGTATAGACATATGTTGGTGTGTGTGTGTATATATGCATATGTGTTTATATATGTATGTGTTTGTATGTGTATATATATACATACATATATATGTATACTTTCTTCCTCCCAGCGCTTGAGACAGCCTTCTCCTGTAGTTCCTGCTCTTCAGAACAAAATTGCAAACAGACTTCAAAGACCTCCTTCAGTTGACAGCATTATAAGTTCCTTTATTCAGGTATATACTTTTTCTTTTGATTTGTTAATCTTAGCTAAATTAGTTTAGATGAGGGGAATTGAGTGAGTTTTTTTAATTCATCATATTTAGCTATGTTACATTTTTTCAAATCTGAAATACAATGGTTGCATTTATTTGTTGCATCAGTTGTAACTGGTAATACTTGGTGCCATAAAGTTTAAATTCTTTTGACAGATTATAATTTAGCAAATGGTTCTTGTCCAGCCCTCTCAAGAAGGCCTTTTCTTTGATAATATATTATCTGGCTACCTGTAATTATGCCATTGAAGTCCCTTATACTTTAGACTCAGCTATGATCAAAAAAAGAGAGCTGGGAAAATGTTCCAGAAGGGTTGATCCTTGAGTTGACTCTTGAAGAATGAGTAGGAATTTGCCATAAAGAGGAGGAGGAGATGTGCCAAATCATGGAAGGAAGTGGCACACACGGAGAAGAATACCCCATGGTTTGCTCTGGCCTCAGAATGCCTGACCAGGGTGGCAACAGAGGTAGAGGTCAAGACATGAGTAGCATGTGGTATGGAGTTTGACTTGATTCCCATAGATGAGTGGGTACCAAATGGACTAATAACCAGAATAGACAAAGCAAATGTTAGAACATTGCCCTAATCCCGCTCTCTCAGATTCTGATTTAGTCGGTCTGTGATAGATAATGAATGGTATGCTTTGTAATACTTTAAGTAGGAGAATGACATATGTCATAAGTTGGAGGATGGCCATATTTGTCTTACCTAACGTTCTCTCAGGCACTGGTGTGGAGATGTATTTTAGAGGTCGGGTAAGACCATAAACATGGAGAGAAGTTACAGTGGTTTTGCAGAAGTCCAGTTGTGAGACTTTCAGGACTTAAAGGCAGTGACATTAAGAACTGAGAATGGGTGACAAATTCAAGACATACTTAAGAGACACAAATAATGGCATTCACTGTGTGTGGGGGGTAGGCATCAGTGACAACCTTCAAGTTTCTTGTGAGATTTATATAGAGTGGGTGGTTGAAAATATGGGTTGTGGCTAAGGAAGGAGTTCTGGACTGGTTTGGAAGCCATTAACATTGTTCCTTGTCAGATTAGTACAGTTGTCTGGGATGGGTTTGGGGGAAGTAAAGAGGGCTGAGGATGGAACACCAGGGAATTAAATATTTAAGAGGCAGAGAAAGGAAATAGAGACAGAGAAAGTGATAGAGAATGGCAATATCAGTTGCTACTGGCCAATTAAAATAAGGGTGTAAAATGCCCATTGAATGTGTCACTTGGGGATCCCCTGGTGACTTTGGTGAGAGCTGTGGAGTGATAGGGTGTAGAAGCAAAGGCAGTAGCTGTATGGTGAGGAGTGAATGGGCATGAGGAAGTAGACACCGTGTTGCATCTATTCTTGAGAGGATGGCTATGGAGGGAAGTAGAGAAGGGACAGTAGATAGTGATGAAGGAGGAGATAAGAATGTTTTTTTAAGAAGGAAGGGATTTTTTTTTTTTAAGATTTTATTTATTTGAGAGAGAGAGAAAGAGAGAGAGCACGAGAGGGGGAGGGTCAGAGGGAGAAGCAGACTCCCTGCTGAGCAGGGAGCCCGATGCTGGACTCGATCCTGGGACTCTAGGATCATGACCTGAGCCTAAGGCAGTTGCTTAACCAACTGAGCCACCCAGGCGCCCCAAGAAGAAAGAGATTTTTAAGCATAAGCTAAGAAAAAAGAGTGATTGGAGGAGGTGGGAGTCACCAGATACAGAGAACAGGTGACAGGGTTGTCTTTGGGTGGAGCAAGGACACTTCCATTGTGATGGGAAGGAAAAATACATATAGGAAAGTGTATAGGTAGGATAGTGGGAAATCTGGTTTCTTTTACATATAGTTGCTTCAAAAAAATTATTCTCTTCAAGCTTCTGAGTAGGCAAGACATACTGAGTATATCTTTGTTATGATTGTTAAACAGGAAAGTTCCATATCCAGGGCACAGTCTCCTCCGGTACCTGCCAGGAGAAACCAGCTCCGTGCAGAAGGTAGAGTTAACTATTAAGTCTGTAACCTATAATATTTCTCTTTTAAGCTTTTTATTTTGAAATAATTGTAGACTCACAGAATGTGGCAGAAGAGCATAGTGAAGTCCCGGGTACCCTTCCTGCAGCTTCCCTCAGTGGTACTATCTTATATAGAACAATAACCAGGAAATTGACATTGGTACGCTCTACAGACCTCCGTCAGGTCTCACAGTTTTAACACAAAGTAATTGATGTGTGTTTGTGTTTTGTGTGTGGTTCTGTGCATTTGTATTGTGTATAATTTGTGTGACTACACAAAGTATAGAACTGTGGCATCAGGGGCGCCTGGTGGCTCAGTCAGTTAAGTATCTGCCTTTGGCTCAGGTCATGATCCCGGGGTCCTGGGATTGAGCCCCACATCAGGCTTCCTGCTCAGTGGGAAGTCTGCTTCTCCTCCCTCTGCCCCTCCCCTCTGCTCATGTTCTCTCTGTCTTTCTTTCAAATAAATAAAATCTTTAAAAAAAAAGGAGAAGAACTGTGGCATCACCACAAAGGAACTCTCTTGTGTGCCTCTTTATAGTTGCACTCGCCCCACCCCAAGAGTATTTCTTAAGTCTGGCAATTCCTGTATTTTCAGAAATGTGTATGTGTATCTTACTGGTATTCATAAATACGATCTGTATTTATAAAATATTAACAGCAACCTTCATAAAAATGTGTCTGTGAGCATTTTAGTTTTGTGATAAGTCTGGTTATGTTTTAATGTTTAATCTTCTGTTCATTTTTTTTTTTTTTTTTAAGATTTTATTTATTTGAGAGAGAGCACGAGAGAGCGGGGTGAGGGGATGAGGGGTGGAGGGAGAAGCAGAATCCCCGCTGAGCAGGGAGCCTGATGTGGGGCTCGATCTGGGGACGCCAGGATCATGACCTGAGCCGAAGGCAGGCGCTTAACCGACTGAGCCACTCAGGTACTCCTAATCTTCTGTTCTTATACCTGTCTTATTTTTTACTTACTGTGAATTTGCAGAGGAGAAAAAAAATGTAATTATGGAGTTATCAGAAATGAGAAAACAGCTTCGCAGTGAAGAACGGCGTCTACAAGGGCGGTTGCTACACATGGACAGTGATGATGAAATTCATATAAGGCAAGATTCAACTTGCGTTTTTTGTTTGTTCTTGTGTTTTGTTGTTCTTGTGTTCAGGAAAAGGAATTATACGTTAATCAGAACCTATTCAGTAATTCTACAGTTTTGGACCAGGATTAATCAGTCTTTATTGTAAAATCACATTTATTAGAATAGTTAAGTAGCATGCTTGAGAAAAGTTTTTAACAGATTGTTGGTGAAATTGTAATACTGAAATAGCCTTTTCCCCCAAAAGAAATATAGCAAAATAATTATATCCCAGTGGAGGGACTCAGTGCAACTAATCCAAAATAGTATATGATTTATTGAGTCTGTTTGTGTTTAAAGTATGTGGTAGGTTTTCTTTTTCTTGACTTCTTTCTTTTCTTTTTTGCAACGTAGCTTTTTCTTTAACCAATATGCTTTTACTTTATTTTTTTCATTTAAATTCAATTAATTAACATATAATGTATTACTAGTTTCAGAAGTAGAGGTCAGTGATTCATCAGTCTTATATAATACCCAGTGCTCATTACATAATGTGCCCTGCTTAATGGCCATCACCCAGTTACCCCAACCCTCCACCTCCCGCCCCTCCAGCAATGCTGTTTGTTTCCTATGATTTAGAGTCTCTTATGGTTTCTCTCCCTCTCTGATTTTGTCTTATTTTATTTTTTCCTCTCTTCCCCTGTGATCTTCTGTTTTGTTTCTTAAATTCCACATATGACAGATCTTACGATAATTGTCTTTCTCTGATTATTTTGCTTAGCATATTACCCTCCACTTCTATCCATGTCATTGCAAATGGCAAGATTTCTTTTTTTCTTTTTGATGGTTGAGTAGTATTCCGTTGTATGTATATATAGCATCTTCTTTATCCATTCATCTGTCACTGGACATCTGGGCTCTTTGCATAGTTTGACTATTGTGCACATTGCTGCTATGAACATTGGGGTGCCAGGTGCCCTTTGGATCACTAAATTTGTATCGTTGGGGTAAATCCCTAGTAGTGCAATTGCTGGCTCATAGGGTAGCTCTATTTTTATTTTTATTTATTTATTTATTTATTTATTTTTTTTTTTAAAGATTTTATTTATTTGACAGAGAGAGACAGCAAGAGCAGGAACACAAGCAGGGGGAGTGGGAGAGGGAGAAGCAGGCCCCCCGCGGAGCAGGGAGCCCGATGTGGGGCTCGATCCCAGGACCCCAGGATCACGACCCGAGCCGAAGGCAGACGCTTAACGACTGAGCCACCCAGGCACCCCGGTAGCTCTATTTTTAACTTCTTGAGGAACCTCCATACTGTTTTCCAGAGCTGGCTGCACCAGCTTGCATTCCCACCAACAGTGTACCCCTTTCTCCGCATCCTCACCAATATCAATCGCTTCCTGACTTGTTAATTTTAGCCATTCTGACTAGTGTGAGGTGGTATCTCATTGTGGTTTTGATTTGGATTTCCCTGATGCCGAGTGATGTGGAGCATTTTTTCATGTATCTGTTGGCCATTTGTATGTCTTCTTTAGAGAAATCTCTCTTCATGTCTTCTGCCCATTTCTTGAGTGGATTATTTGTTCTTTGGGTATTGAGTTTGATAAGTTCTTTATTGATTTTGGATGTTAGCCCATTATCTGCTATGTCATTTGCAAATATCTTCTTCCATTCTGTTGGTTGTCTTTTGGTTTTGTCAACTATTTCCTTTGCTGTGCAAAAGCTTTTTATCTTGATGAAATCCCAATAGTTAGTTTTTGCCTTTCTTTCCCTTGCCTTTGGAGATGTGTCTAGCAAGATGCTGCCGCAGCCGAGGTCACAGAAGTTGCTGCCTGTGTTCTTTAGGATTTTGATGGATTCCTGTCTCACATTTAGGTCTTTCATCCATTTTGAATCTATTATTTTGTGTATCGTGTAAGGGAATGGTCCAGTTTCAGTCTTCTGCATGTGGCTGTCCAATTTCCCCAACACCATTTGTTGAAGAAAATGTCTTTTTTCCATTGGACATTCTTTCCTGCTTTGTCCAAGATTAGGTGACCATAGAGTTGAGGGTACATTTCTGGGTTGTGTGTTCTGTTCCATTGATCTTTGTGTCTGTATTTGTGCCAGTGCCATACTGTCTTGATGATGACAGCTTTGTAATAGAGCTTGAGGTCCAGGATTCTGATGCCACCAGCTTTGGTTTTCTTTTTCAACATTCCTTTGGCTATTTGGGGTCTTTTCTGGTTCCATACAAATTTTAGGATTATTTGTTCCAGCTCTGTGAAAAAAAGTTGATGGTATTTTGATAGGGATTGCATTGAAAGTATAGATAGCTCGAGGTAGCATAGACATTTTAACAATATTTGTTCTTCCAACCTAGAGCATGGGACGTTTTTCCATTTCTTTGTGTCTGCCTCAGTTTCTTTCATGAGTGTTCTATAGTTTTTTGAGTATAGATCGTTTGCCTCTTGGGTTAGGTTTATTCCTAGGTATCTTAGGGGTTTTGGTGCAGTTGTAAATGGGATCAACTCCTTAATTTCTCTGTCTTCTCATTGTTAGTGTATAGGAATAGAACTGATTTCTGTGCATTCATTTTATATCCTGCCACTTTGCTGAATTCCTGTATGTGTTCTAGCAATGTTGGGGTGGAGTCTTTTGGGTTTTCCACACAGAGTATCATACCACCTGCAAAGAGTGAGAGTTTGACTACTTCTTTGCTAGTTTGGATGCCTTTTATTTCTTTTTGTTGTCTGATTGCTGAGGCTAGGACTTCTAGTACTATGTTGAACAACAGTGGTGAGAGTGGTCATCCCTGCCGTGTTCCTGACCTTAGGGGAAGAGCTCTCAGTTTTTCCCCATTGAGAATGATATTTGCTGTGGGCTTTTCGTATGTAGCTTTTATGATATTGAGGTATGTTCCCTCTATCCCTACACTGTGAAGGGTTTTAATCAAGGAAGGATGCTGTACTTTGTCAAATGCTTTTTCTGCATTCACTGGGAGGATTATGTGGTTCTTGTCCTTTCTTTTAATAATGTAGTGTATCACAATGATTGATGTGCAGATGTTGAACCACCCTTGCAGCCCAGGAATAAATCCCACTTGGTCGTGGTGAATAATCCTTTTAATGTACCATTGGATCCTACTGGCTAGGATCTTTTTAATGTACCTTTGGATCCTACTGGCTAGTATCTTGGTGGGAATTTTGGCATCCATGTTCATCAGAGATATTGGTCTGTAATTCTCCTTTTTGGTGGGGTCTTTGTCTGGTTTTGGGATCAAGGTAATGCTGGCCTCATAAAATGAGTTTGGAAGTTTTCCTTCCATTTCTATTTTTTGAAACAGCTTCAGAATAGGTATTAATTCTTCTTTAAATGTTTGGTAGAATTCCCCTGGGAAGTCATCCGGCCCTGGGCTCTTGTTTGTTGGGAGATTTTTGATTACTACTTCAATTTTCTTGCTGGTTATGGGTCTGGTTCAGGTTTTCTGTTTCTTCCTCGTTCAGTTTTGATAGTTTATACATCTCTAGGAATGCATCCATTTCTTCCAAGTTACCTAATTTGTTGATATATAGTTACTCATAATATGTTCTTATAACTGTTTGTATTGCTTTGATGTTGGTTATGATCTCTCCTCTTTCATTCATGATTTATTTGGGTTCTTTCTCTTTTCTTTTTGATAAATCTGGCCAGGTGTTTATCGATCTTATTCTTTTTTAAAGAACCAGCTCCTGGTTTCGTTGATCTGTCCTACTGTTCTTTTGGTTTCTATTTCATTGATTTCTGCTCTAATCTTTATTAATTCTCTTCTCCTGCTGGGTTCAGGCTTTATTTGCTGTTCCTTCTCCAGCTCCTTAGGTGTAAGGTTAGGTTGTGTATCTGAGACCTTTCCTGTTTCTTGAGAAAGACTTGTGTTGCTGTATAATTCCCTCTTAGGACTGCCTTGGCTGCATCCCAAAGATTTTGACCAGTTGTATTTTCATTTTCATTTGTTTCCATGAATTCTTAAAATTCAAGATTTCCTGGTTGACCCATTCATTCTTTAGTAGGATGCTCTTTAGCCTCCATGTATTTGAGTTCTTTCCAAATTTCCTCTTGTGATTGAGTTCTAGTTTCAAAGCATTGTGGTCCGAAAATATGCAGGGAATGATCCCAGTCTTTTGGTACTGGTGGAGACCTGATTTGAGACCCAGTATGTGATCTATTCTGGAGAATGTTCCATGTGGACTCCAGAAGAATGTGTATTCTGTTGCTTTAGGATGGAATGCTCTGAATATATCTGTGAAGTCCATGTGGTCCAGTGTGTCATTCAAAGCCCTTGTTTCCTTGTTGATCTTCTGCTTAGATGATGTGTCCATTTTAGTGCCTGGGGTTTTAAAGTCCCCTACTATTATTGTACTATTATCGATGTGTTTCTTTTTTTTTTTTTTAGATTTTATTTATTTATTTGAGAGAGAGAATGAGAGAGCACGAGAGGGGGGAGGGTCAGAGGGAGAGTCTTCCCCACTGAGCAGGGAGCCCAATGCGGGACTCGATCCCAGGACTCCAGGATCATGACCTGAGCTGAAGACAGTTGCCCAACCAACTGAGCCACCCAGGCGCCCTCGATGTGTTTCTTTGATTTAGTTATTAATTGGCTTATGTATTTGGCTGCTCCCATGATAGTGGTATAAATATTTACAGTTGTTAGATCTTCTTGTTGGATAGACCCTTTAAGTGTGTTATGACCTAGCCTGGTGATGGGTATTAAAGAGGGCACATTCTGCATGGAGCACTGGATGTTATGCACAAACAATGAATCATGGAACACTACATCAAAAACTAATGATGTTGTTTGGTGATTAACATAACAATAAAAAATTCTCAAAAAAATCTAATTTGTGTGATATAAGGATTGCTACTCCAGCTCTCTTTTGATGTCCATTAGCATGATAAATGGTTTTCCACCCCCTCACTTTCAATCTGGAGGTGTCTTTGGGTCTAAAATGAGTATCTTGCAGACAGTATATGGATGGATCTTGCTTTTTTTATCCAATCTGATAGCCTGTGTCTTTTGATTGGGGCATTTAGCCCATTTACATTCAGGGTAACTACTGAAAGATATGAATTTAGTGCCATTGTATTGCCTGTAAGGTGACTGTTACTGTATATTGTCTCTGTTCCTTTCTGGCCTATGTTACTTGGGTTCACTCTTCACTTAAAGGATCCCTTTTAATATTTCTTCCAGGGCTCTTTTAGTGATCACAAATTCTTTTAGTTTCTGTTTGTCCTGGAAGCTTTTTATCTCTTCCTCAGTTTTGAATGACAGCCTTTCTGGATAAAGTATTTTTGGCTGCATAGTTTTCTCATTTAGCACCCTGAATATATCATATCAGTCCTTTCTGCCCTGCTGGGTCTCTGTGGATAGGTCCCCTGCCAGTCTAATGTTTCTGTCCTTGTAGGTTATGGACCTCTTGTACCAAGCTGCTTTCAGGAATTTCTCCTTGTCTCTGAGATTAGCAAGTTTCACTATTATATGTCGAGGTGTTGACCTGTTTTTAACTGATTTTGAGGGGTGTTCTCTGTGCGTCCTGGACTTGAATGCCTGTTTCCTTTCCCAGATGAGGGATGTTCTCCGTTATAATTTGCTCCAGTATACCTTCTGCCCTTCTCCCTTTCCTCTTCTGGGATCCCAATTACTCTAATATTGTTTTGGTTTATGGTATCACTTACCTCTCGAATTCTCCCCTCGATATCCAGTTGTTGTTTATCTCTCTTTTTTTAAAGATTTTATTTATTTGTTTGACAGAGAGACAGCCAGAGAGGGGACACAACCAGGGGGAGTGGTAGAGGGAGAAGCAGGCTTCCCTCTGAGCAGAGAGCCCGATGCGGGGCTTGATCCCAGGACCCTGGGATCATGACCTGAGCCGAAGGCAGAGGCTTAACGACTGAGCCACCCAGGTGCCCCTGTTTATCTTTTTTTCTCAGCTTGTTTATTCTCCATTATTTTGTCTTTTTTTTTTTAAGATTTTATTTATTTATTCATGAGAGGCGGAGAGAAAGAGGGAGAGAGAGGCCGAGGGAGAAGCAGGCTCCCAAGAAGAGAGCCCAATGTGGGACTCGAGCCCCGGACCCTGGGATCATGACCTGAGCCGAGGGCAGAAGCTTAACCATCTGAGCCACCCAGGCGCCCCGTTATTTTGTCTTCTATCTCACTAATTCTCTCTGCTGCCTCATTTATCCTAGCAGTTAGAGCCTCCATTTTTTATTACATCTCATTAATAGCCTGTTTTATTTTGACTTGATTAGATTTTAGTTTTTATTTCTTCAGTATAGGCTTCTTTAGTGTCTTTTATGCTTTTTACAAGCCCAGCTAGTATCTTTATAATCGTTATTCTGAACTCTAGTTCCAACATTTTATTCATGTCCGTACTGATTAGGTCTCTGGCCGTCATTACTGCGTCTTGTTCTCTTTTTTGAGGTGAGTTTTCGTCTTGTCATTCTGTCCAGAGAAGAATAGATGACGAAGAGAACAAAATACTAAAATGGCAACAATGACCCCAGAGAAATATACACTAAAATCAGAAGAGACGCCACACCAGAAAAAATTTTAAAAAAAGAGTGAGAGAATATAATCAGACAGGTGAACAAAACAGAGCAATACACTGGATCCTGTGTGCATTTTTGTCTGTTTGTTAGAAAACTAGATTCCAAAATTGTAAAGAAAGAAAAACTTATATACATACAAAAATAAAGGATAGAATGTAACTGTAAAAATGAAAATTAAAATCCAAAAAAATTAAAAAAGGAAAAAAAAGGAATATAAACAGACAGATGAACAGAACAGAGCAATACACTATATCCTGAGTGTGTTTTGGTCTGTTTGTTAGAAGAAACTGCATCCCAAAATTGTAAGGAAAGAAAAACTTTAATATGTATACAAAAATAAAATTAAATACAATGGAAGGATAGAATGTAAGTGTAAATATGAAAAATAAAAAAGATTTTAAAAAAAGAGTTGATTCAAAAAATAAGAAAATGGTTGAAAAAGGAAAGAGCAAAAAAATTAAAATTGAAGTGCTAAGGAATCGTGGCAAAAAGACCATAAATTCTATATAGTGTTTTCCCTTAGCGCTGGAGTTTTGCAGTTCTGTGTGATCAGTAAACTTGGTCTTAGCTGGATATTCTTGGTGATCCTCTGGGGGAGGGGCCTGTTGTGCTGATTCTCAAGTGTCTTTGCCCCGGGGGGAACTGCATCGCCTTTGCCGCGGGTCCATGCTAAGTAAGCTGCTCTGGTTTGTTCTATGTGGTTTTGTTCCCTGAAGGCTTTCTGCTCTGCTTTAGAGGATGAGAATGAAAATGGCGGCCTCCCAATCTCCAGTCCCGGAGCCAGAGCTCGGGGCCCACTCCTCAGTGTGTCCTCATGCAAAAGCAGTCAATCACATCTGTTTCCCTGGTCTCCATCTGCACGAAACCCCGATTGGAGTCTCCAAACCCTGCAGCCTCCTATGGCACACACTCACACCGTTCCTCCCTGGGGGAGGAAGTAGGGTCAGTTCTGAATATATCATGGCAGTCCTTTATGGCCTGCCAGGTCTCTGTGGATAGGTCTCCTGGCAGTCTAACGTTTCTACCCTTGGGGTTTATGGACCTCTTGTCCCTAGCTGCTATCAGGAGTGCAGTCTCCCAACCGTTTGGCGGTTCGTCATTTATGGCAACACCATGCTGAGAGCCCACACCTGGGCTTTCTGATTGCAGCCCATCTCTCCACTCTGAAGTCTGGGAGCTCTGCCACCCCCAGGCACCCCAGGTCTTTCTGTGATCCTGAGGATCCAGAGACCACACTGTCCCACCTAGGTTTCTGCCCCGTTTTACCACCTTAGCATGCCTCTCAGGCAGGGCCGTCCCTCACTGGAGCCGACTTCTAAAAGTTCTGATTTTGTGCTTGGCTGCTATATCAGTTTCTGGTGTTGGCTTCGGGAGGCTCCCCACCCCCCCCTCGCCCCACGGTTTATCTTCCCATATATAGTTTCAGATTCACTTCTCTGCACATTCTACCTTGCAGAAAGTGGTCACTTTTCTATTTGTAGAGTTGCAGCTATTCTTTCCTTAGATCTCTGGTTGAGTTTACAGGTGTTCAGAATGATTTGATAGCTACTAGTTGAATTCCTGGAACCAGACAAAACTAAGGTCTCCTATTCCTCTGCCATCTTGGACTATCTCCACCAATATTCTCTTAGATTCACATTCTTGAATTATATGTAGATTAAGTTCCCTTCATAAAACATTTATCCATACCTGTTCAGTCTTTTCACTGCAAAAATATGGGATATTTAATGAATATTTAACCTAATATAAAACATTTAAATTGATGTCTTAACTGTCCTTCCTTACTGTCAACAATATATTTATGGTGATGATGATGGTGGTGGTGGTGACAGAGATGTTGAGATTGGGGAGGAAGAAAGAAGTAGCACTTTTTTAAAAAAATATTTATTAGAGAGTGAGAGAGAAAGAGAGCACGAGTGGGGTGGAGAGGCAGGGGGAGAGAGAGAAACACACTCCCTGCTGAGCAGGGAGCCTGACACAGGGCTCGATTCCAGGACCCTGGGATCATGACCTGAGCTGAAGGTAGACGCTTAACCAACCAAGCCACCCAGGCGCCCTGAAGTAGCACTTTCTTGAAGGAAAACCAGAAATACTGGCCCTAATCATGAAATGTTTAATAGGATTAGACTCAATAAAAAATGAGTTTGGGGCGGGCATACCATTCTTCCAGCTCTATCTTAGAATGGACTTTTTTGTCTCACCACAGAAATCAGTGAATGAAAATAATTGACTGATTTCAGTCCGTATGTACACAAGGCAAATGGGTGCAGAAGTTGCTTTGTAAGCTAATCTAAGTGGTAGGGAAGTCCATGCTGGGAAGAAGATAATTGAAACAAGACTAGAAATAGGAAATTATGAAAACATTCTCTTTACTTTCCCATTTTTAGTCTTCTACAAAATCAGGCACAGAAATTTAGTCTTTCAGGGGGAAAATGATATAGGAATGGACAACTTCAGAGTTGGAATAATCATAGACAGTTACATTTTAAAGCTGTTTTTTACATTTTCCATCAACAGTCTATTTTCTAAAATACAGACTATCAAACATTTCTGATCATTTTTGCCAAAAGGACTCATAAATTTTTTTAAAGTAGTGTTCTTCAAATTGCAGAGCAGTTTTGTTCAAAATAAACTTTTATTTATTTTGGCATCATTTTAGATTAAAAGAAAAGTTGCAGACATAGTACAGAGTTTCCGTATGCCCCTCACTTAGTTTTCCCAGTTGTTAACATCTTGTGTTACTGGAGTATGACTGTCACTAAAAAACTGATGTTGGAACATTACTACTAAGTTCTAGACTTTTAAGACTTCTCTAGTTTTTCCATTAATGTTCTCTTTCTATTCCAGAATCTAATCAATGTAGGTACCACATTGCATTTAGTTGTCATGTCTCCTAGTCTCCTCTGGTCTGGGACAGTTTCTTAGTCTTTACTTGTTTTCATGACTGTGTCAGTCTAGAGGGGTATTGGCCAGGTAGAATTCTATAGAATATCCCCTAGTCTGGGTTTGTCTGAAGTTTACTCATGATTAGACTGGTATTAAGGGTTTTTGGAAAGAATAGCACAGGGTGGATGGCCTTCTCATCACATCATATAATGGTGGTATGTGGCATCTACATAGACATTCCTGGGGATGGGAACCTTCATCATTTGGTTAAAGTAGAATTTGCCAGGTTTCTCTGCTGCAGTTACTATTCTTAGGACATGACTCAATGAATTTGGCATACTCACAAGAATGGGTAGGAGGTAGGATTAAGCTCCATAGCCTGTAGAGGGGCTTAGTTATCTATCTATATATTTTTTAGAATTCTTTAGTAAGAAAGATTTGTCCCTTCTTGGCGTGCTTGAGTAGTCCAGTTGGTCGAGCATCAGACTCGATTTTGGCTCAGGTCGTGGTCTTGGGGTCATGCGATTGAGCCCCATGTTGGGCTCTGAGCTCAGTGGGGAGTCTGCTTCTCTCCCTCTCCTTCTGCCCCTCCCCTGCTCATGCTCTCACACGCTCTCTCTCTTTCTCTCTCTAAAATAAATAAATCTTAAAAAAAATGGTCCCTTCTCTTCCCTTTATTTATTCAATCATTTATCACACATTTATCACATATCACTTTTGATTCATGTATATTTATTTTGTACTTTGGGGTATAATCCATTGTCCATTTTTTTGAGCACTTCCTTCCTTTTTGGTATTACAAGAGACACTCCAGGATGCTCTTGTATTTCCCCTACCCCAGCCCTGAAATCCGCTATTTCTCCAGGAAGCCATGGTTCCTCTTGGAGAATGGTATTTAGAAACCAAGCTCTGGATGCTGGATGTGCTTTCTGGGTGTCTTTGCGTCTGGGCCCTGTTTAGTGGACAGAGCTAGATAATATATGTGTACTAAGAAACAGATCTGTCATTGTTCCTGGCCTATCATTTTGTATTTCTGTGAAATTTATACTGAGGTTTAAGACTCTAATCCAGTATGTGGTAGGATTTTAATGTCACAGCTTAATCTCCAAGCATGTTTAGCTAAGTAAACACAGTGAGAAAATTTCAAAAGTACGGAATGGCTAGGTAATGAAATGATAACCCAAGGCGGTAATTTTCAGTGAATAGTTCTATGTTATTTATTAACTACTTCTAAGTAGTTGAGAGGTCAGTATAGTTTTTCTTTATTTACTTTTATGATGTTATAAATGTCTTAACTGTTGCAGCTTTACATATTCAAAGATGCATGTTTAATTCAGTATAGTGGGTTATTGACATTAATTTTCTTTCATAAATTGAACACTGTACTCTCTTTTGGCAAACCAGTATAAGAGAGAGAAACCAGACAGCTTTTCAATTTTCTCATTTGCAAGTGATAGCAATAATTTCTACCCCATGAGGTTTTAGTGAAGCATAAATACATGTATGTATTTGAAAGTACCTTGTAAATTCTACATGCTAACTTAGAGAATATATGTTAGATTGCCATCATTTAACAAGAATTGGTTAAATACATTTACTCTGGTATAATTTTTAATATGTATCATAATCAGAGACATCTCAGAGTTGATTATTCCAATTTTATAAATTGTTTCACAACAAGAATCTCCTATTCATTAATTAAGCTCACAATATTGAGCTCTTACTTTGTGTTAGGCACAAAACAAACATTAGCCAGCCCACATCCAAAGAGATCTAATAATCTAATTCCTAACTTAGTAGCCTATTTAACTTTTAGCAGTAATGGAAACTAGGCAGGAGTCCAGTTCACTAGAAGTCTTTGTCAGCCTTGACGAGGTACTTTTGTGATTTGTTATCCTCACCTCGAAAGGAAACTCCAGGAGAGCAGTAGTATTGCCTTTTGGGATCCAAGCTTTCCCATCTAGGTGCTTAGGGAAGATTTAGTGAACAAAGAAATGAAGGCAAGAGTTGCGCCAAGTCTCTGACAGCTATAGCTTAAAGCCTAATTTTCAGAAATAGAGGGAGCCTGTGTAGTGCTGCGGGAAGCACAGGTAGGTCTTTCTTTTCGGGGCTAGAGACACTGTCCCCCATCCTTTCCTCTTCTTAGTCACTCCCCCAAAGCCCTAGCAGGAAACTCGCTTACTAAGCCCCCTATTATGTTAACTTCCTAGGTACCAGAGTATCAAATGAACTAATTAGGTATTGAGTTCCCTGAAAGCCCGTTGTAAAATTAGTGTTGGAGACTGTGGATAGTACCCATTATATTGGGTGGTGTATTAATACCATATTTCTCTGTATAATTTTTATTTTAGGCTGAGGGGAAGATAACATTTATTGATTACCTAACATATGTCAAGTACAATGCTGGGTACTTTACAGTGTATAACTTCACTTAATTAGAAGGAGTAGACATCATCTGCATCATACAGATGATGAAATCAAGGTCAAACTGCCAATAAATAGCAGAGCTGGTCTTTGAATCTTGGTTTTGTTGACTTCAAAGACTATGATCTTTCTACTATGTGAACATTTTTAAGGTAAAGCTAACTCATTTTACTCTTCTAATAAGGTACTTTGCATCAGAATATCTTGGAAGATTACACTGACCTTTACTATATTTTTTAATATAAGAGATTGAAATAACGTATTAAAGTTTTGTAGTATACTGTGATGTAAGATGCCAGATTTCTTTTTTTTTTTTTTTTTAAAGATTTTATTATTTGACAGAGAGAGACACAGTGAGAGAGGGAACACAAGCAGGGGGAGTGGGAAAGGGAGAAGCAGGCTCCCCACTGAGCAGGGAGCCTGATGTGGGGCTCGATCCCAGGACCCTGGGATCATGACCTGAGCAGACGGCAGACGCTTAACAACTGAGCCACCCAGGCGCCCCGAGATGCCAGATTTCTTGTACAGGGAGTCAAATGTGAACTCCAATTCTCTTCCCATTAAAACACATTTACCAAAATTTGTCGTCTATCTATAGGAAAAGAGAAAGGAATCCCATGGATATATTTGACATGGCTAGGCATCGACTGCAAGCTCCTGTGAGAAGACAGTCGCCTAAGGGCTTAGATGCTACTACTTTTCAGAATATTCATGACTTCAATGAGCTGAAAGATAGAGGTGAGTAGAATGCTGCTCTTTTATATACAGCCTGTGTTCTCCCCATATTCAAGTATTTATTTTTATCCTTTTTCTAAAGTAAAGTTTCATCTAGGATACCTATTTCAAATAATGATGAATAAAACTTCTATATACTTTAGTTCTTCATGTTACCAATCTGGTAGATGAGGCTTTGGTTTGTCTCATTTCTTTTGGAGAGCATACAGCTGTTAAAGCCTCTCCGGAGTGGATTAGATCAGGTAGACTAATGAGAAGAGTGGCACTTAATGGAAGTCATTAATGGAAGGGGGACAGGGCAAGCTGAGCTTGGGAAAGAGACTAAGAAGGAACAGCCAGAGTGACTGGAGAATGTGGTATCCTGAGAGCTGAGGGAACAGAGTGTGTCAAGGAGAAAGAATCACGTAAGAGGAATATTACAAAGTATCGTTTGGATCAGAGGTCACTGGTGACCTCAATTAGATCTTTTCTGGTGGAATTAGGGCATCAGAAGCCAACTGACATTGGAATGAGGCCTGACGAGGAGGCAGAGTGTTGGAGGCAGTGACAACCCCTGGAGGAAGCTTGGCTGCGAAGGGGAAGAACGGAGGGTCCAGAGCTGGGGGAGCGCATTCGGATGCTGCTGTGGAGGGTGGGTTGTGACAGGGTAAGCGGTGTGTGTAGGATATGAGGGAGAGGGAGGGAATGGTGAGAGCAGAGTCCCTGAGTAGGCAGGAGCAAATAAAGGATATTTGAAGGAAGAGAGTTGAGAAGATTTGATGTAGCGCTTAGAAGGGAAATAGGATTACCAGGAGACATAGGGGCCTGGGAGACTGAAAATGTGTAGAGGAACCAAAGTGTGTGTTATATGTGATTTTTCCTTTTGGACCATTTAATAGAGCAGGTGTTGGAGTTGAGGTGGCAAATTGTTGGATGTGTGGTCATATGACCTATACCAGATGAACCAGAATTGAACTTTTCTTCTTTTTACTTTTAGAAGTAGTATCTATTACAGAAAGTTTTGAAAACACAGAAAGATAGATAAGGGGAAAATCGCCTTACTCAAACCACCTAAATATTTCTGGTCTTCTTTCTGAGCCTATTTAAAACAAAAAAAGTATGGGGCACCTGGGTGGCTCAGTCGTTTAAGAGTCTGCCTTTGGCTCAGATCATGATCCCAGTGTCCTGGGATCGAGTCCCACATCGTGCTCCCTGCTCGGCGGGAAGCCTGCTTCTCCCTCTCCCACTCCCCCTGCTTGTGTTCCCTCTCTCGCTGTCTCTCTCTCTCTGTCAAATAAATAAATAAAATCTTGAAAAAAACAAAAAAAGTAAAACAAAGACAACATATAACTTATTTAATTTTCTCTTTTGTTTTTCATTTAGATTTACAAGGGTCATCAGTTACATTTACTGTTGTTTTTTAATGCTATCATTTATTTATTTGATCGTTGGTTAACTAGAATTTGGTTAATTTATTAAAACAATCCAATTGCAAAGCAACCCATTTATTTATTTATTTTTTATTATGTTCAGTTAGCCAGCATATAATACATCATTAGTTTTTGGTGTAGTGTTCAGTGAATCATTAGTTGCGTATAACACCCAGTGTTCATCCCAACACGTGCCCTCCTTAATACCCATCACCCGGTTACCCCATCCCCCTCCTTCTGTAACCCTCAGTTTGTTTCCCGGAGTCCAGAATCTCTCATGGTTTGTCTCCCTCTCTGATTTCTTCCCATTCATTTTTCTCTCCCTTCCCCTATGGTGCTCTGTGCTATTCTTTATGTTCCACATATGAGTGAAGCCATATGATTGTCTTTCTCTATTTGACTCATTTCACTTAGCATAATCCCCTCCAGTTCCATCCATGTCGATGCAAATGGTGGGTATTCATCCTTTCTGATGGCTGAGTAATATTCCATTGTATATGGGAGGCGTCGTATTAAGCCAGTGGGTCTCAGAGTTTGGTCAGGGGACCTGTGCAGTCAGAACTGTTTTCATTATAAACTAAGACATTATTTGTCTTTTTCATGTTTATTCTCACATGTGTGTACAGGTTTTCTGGAGGTTACATATGTGATAACTTCATTGCTCTGATGCTAATAATATATTTGTGTATTCTCATGTTTTAAAAATTTCTTAATTTTAATTTCTAATAAGGCCTGTGTGTGTGAGAAAGAGAGACATAGATAAAAGCTCCTTGGGGTCCTCAAAGAGTATAAAGAGATCGTGAGAACAAAAAAGGTTTACACCATAAAATTGAGCCATTCATTTCCCTGTATGATTTCCACATTGAATCCTCGTTCATTATATGACTCGGTTTTTGAGGTTTCTTAAGGTTTTTACAGAGAGGAAACTGAGTCTGGAAGTGGCCAAGTCAGGGTCCATCCAATCCAAGTTCATGTGTCCAGAGTATCCTCTGTTAACTTTGCTCTTAACCATTTTCTAGTTCTTACTCAACCTGGCTCCCATGTTTTTATTATATTATACTTTTAAATTATTTTGGTAATTGTAATTTCTGATCATAAAGCCTTTTACATATTTATGATCATTTCTTTAAATTATATTCCAGTAGTATAATTAGAAGATCAACGGGAATAATAGTTTCAAGGCTTTTTAAATGTATGAACTATATTTTTGTTCTCAAGATTTAAAAATTAAGTTTTAACATTTTCATTCTGATCACTTGATATTCTTGAACTTGTGGCATAGATGAATTCTTAGATTGTCATTTCCTCCACTAATGACATCTCTCCTAAAATTCCAGCCAGTCTGCCTTTATCTTGCTTTTTGTATGATATTTGCAAGGGTTAAAATATTAATTGGCCAATAACATTATGTTTCATTTTTTCAGTATATTTTAGGGACTGGTGTGATTACAGTGTCTAATGGCTCCCTGAGTTGTAGCCCTGTGACTAACTGCTTGGCTGTCACCTGTACTTAGTTGCCCAGCTGTGTGCTCTGGGGGGCATCTTGGGGAGTGGGGAGGTACGGATGGAGAATGCATAATAAGCTACTGCTTGTTCTGGGGTGGGGCAGGGGGGTTCCTTTTAATGTTGATAAGTTTGTGAAAGGGCATTTACTTAAAGAATATTAATTTCGTGTTCTTGAGTTTTATGATAATTTTAATATCTTTTGACTTTGGTGATATTTTATTATTTTAATTGTTCCCTTGATTTTGAAATTAGGTTACTCATATGTTACTTATAGTGAAGTTTTATAAAATCTCCTTTGGAAACAAGATTGAACTTAGCTATATATTTTTTGTACTAGATTCAGAAACACGAGTTGATCTGAAATTTGTATACCCGGATCCTCCAAGAGATCACCACACCTTAGAGATTCAGCAGCAAGCCCTGCTAAGAGAGCAGCAGAAGAAACTGAATAGAATGAAGATGCAGGAAGGTGCTGAAGGTAAGAAATAATCATTCCTATCTCAAATAGTATCAGTGGGTTGTTTGTTGTTGTTGGCTTCTTTTCTCTCTGGTATTGATTTCAGTCCCAGGCAGCTTCCCGCCACTGGCAGCTCCATGCTCACGTGGCCCTTTTGGCAGATAGTCCCAGAAAAGGACAGGTCCCGAGAGGGCTCTGATTGGTGTGGCTGAGGTACGTTATGTGTGAGAGGAGTCCAGGGAGGATTGAGGACCTCGGCTAGGCCAGGTGCCATCTGCAGCAGGAAGTAGGAGCCAGGGGAAGGAGTGCTGGGCAAACACACTGGTGCCCTATGGGGCATTTCTTTGCCATGTGTGTCTGACAGGTTTGGATATGGCATCAAATCTGTTCAGCGAGACTGGGCTATGAAGGTGTGTTTGTATAATCAGCCAGTCAACAGATACTGAGTGCCTATGGTGAGCACAAGTACTGACCCATATCCGGGGGATGTGATGATGAATGAAATATGCTCCTCCTGTCAAGGAGCTTATACTTTGTTGGAGGAGTTAGATGCTAAATAAGCATAAGTGTGCTGAATGCTGCAAAGGGAATCTAGGGTCCCTTGGGAGTATGGAACTGGGGGTGGGGGAGCACCTGATGGCAGAGTGGGGGTAGCTGCCTCACAGAGCAGAGCATCTGTGGGCCCTGTTGGCCCAGTGTCCTGCAGGACTTCACATATTTCCCCAGCTTTGCCAGCCTGCAGGCCACTGAGGATGGCCATGGAAAATGAGTCCTAAAAACACAACAATCCAGTAATAAGAATGAGAAGACATTCTCATTCTCAGGCCTGCAGGATCTGAGGAATGTTTTTTGACCAGGAGACATTATCACAGGAGTAAGTGGTGCACCATTTTAGGCCCAGGTCAGGACTTTGATAAAGATTGATACAGGGAAAGTCTTTCCTCCATCTTGTACAGGACTTTTCACAGTAGTCTCATAGATCACCCTCTGACAGCAGAGTAACCCAGATTCTATGATAAATAGTAGGCATGTCATCAGAGAAGAAAAGCTAGGACATTCTTCAACCTTTACAAGCATTTTGGTGGAATTTTTCCCAAGGAGACCCAGCTGATGATCTGATCTGGTGTAGTCTTGGCATATTAGGCTGATTAACCCAAAAGTAGTCCCCAGGTGGAGGGATGCAGGTGCATTTTGGCACCGAGGGTATTCATCTGCCATAGCAGCCACCGGCCAACTTCCAATAAACACGATGATGACTGAATTAATAAGCAAATGGCTTAACTATAAAAGTCACAAACATGGTATAAAATAGTCTGAGAAGGAATACAGGCTGTCATTCATTGGTAGCCTATTTATTCCCAAAGGCAGTCTCTAAAAGACAAAATGCACTATTCAGAGGAACACAGAGGAACACTGGTCAAATCCACGAGGGGCCTTTGGGACACCTGTTCCAGAATCTCTGTGGAACCAGGTGCCTGGAGCTGAACTAATTCCATGTGAGGGGCCATGTTTAATTCCACTCAGCCACTGGAAATTGGGTTGTGGAAATAGGAGTGAAACTGGTGAAGAATCCTGCTTTTCTTTTTCTGCAGACATCAGTTTTAAGCTCATAATGACTTTTAGTTTTTCTAGTCAACTAGAATGGGTGCTGAGTTAGTTACATTTATTAATAAGTAATATCTTAACATTCTAAAATGTGATAGTTGAAAAAGAATTTCCGTAGAGAGCTAGTCACAAAAGATATTCTAAAAGGTTTTTTTTTTTTTATATTCTAAAAGTTTTTATTTTAAAAATGTTTTCTTTTTTTTTTTTTTTTTTCCCTCCATTAACTACAGTTGACTTGGATGCCATCCCAAGTGCTAAAGTACGGGACCGCAGAATGGTAAGAAACCAGTTACAATTTTTCAAGATAGTTTTTGGGGGATAAAAAATTTTAGGCATATGGTAAGTGAGTAATCCAGTTTTGAATATTGAACTAAGAAAGAATTTAAATCTTGTCTCATCTATGTAGTGGGTAGGTAGAGATATATTAGTAGAATATGTAGAGAGAAAGCATATTGTTATACGAAGTGTAGTGTGTTACAAGACTTTAGAGCTAGGCTGTTCAGGTTGGTCTGTTTTAGCTATGTGACTTCAGGCAGGGTATTTAATCATTCTGTGCCTTAGCTCCCTTATCTGTAAAATGGGATAATATTACTTATCTCTGAGGGTGGCTATAAGAATTATTATTTGCGAGAGGAGAAGCAAGATGGCGGAGGAGTAGGAGACCTAAATTTCATCTGGTCCCAGGAATTCAGTAGATAGTCATCAAACCACTCTGAATACCTACGAACTCAACAGGAGATCGAAGAAAAGAATAGCAGCAACTCTCTGAACAGAAAAGCGACCACTTTCTGGAAGGTAGGACATGCGGAGAAGTGAATCCGAGGCGATATTCGGGAAGATAGACAGCGGGGCAGGGGGCCTCCATCAGCCGCTACTGGCAAGTGATAGAGCAGCAGAGCACAAAACCGGAACTTTTAGAAGTCTGCTCCACTGAGGGATGTGGCTCCAGTGGCTAAGCGGGGGGTGGAACCCTCGCTGGGACAGTGTGGTCTGAGGACCCTTGGGGTCACGGAAAGACCAGGGGTGCCTGAGTGCAGCAGAGCTCCCAGGTATTGGAGCAGGGAAGCCGGCTGCAGAGACGGAGCTGAGGTGTGGGCTGTCAGCTTGGGGTTGCCATAAACCGTGATCTGCGGCACAGTCGGGCCACTGCTCTTCCAGCAGGGACCCAACAAGCGGCAGATCCGGGGAGACTCCCCTTCCTCCCCTGGGAGGTGCGGCGCGGGAGCGCACCGCAGGGATCTGCTGGGTTTGGAGACTCCAAACGGGGTCGTGTGCCAGAGATAGAGACGCTCGGTCACAGGCCGGGTGAGCACGGAGGGCGGCCGGAGACCGGGGAGACAGGAGTGATTGACTGCTTTTCTCTGGGGGCTCACTGAGGAGTGGGGCCTCGAGTTCTCAGCTCCTCCGGGGCGGAGATTGGGAGGCCACCATTTTCACTCTTGTCCTCCAAAGCTGGACGGAAAGCTTGCACGGAACAAAAAAGCTCCTGAGAGCAAACCCGGGCAGATTACTTAGCCCAGACCCGGCAAGGGCGGGGCAATTCCGCCTGGGGCAAAGACGTTTGGGAACCACAGCCACAGACCCCTCCCCCGGAAGATCAGCAAGAACAGCCAGCCAAGACCAAGTTTACTGATCAATGAGAACGACAGAACTCCAGAGCTAGGGGAATACTGCACATAGAATTCATGGATTTTTCCCCCCTGATTCTTAAGTCTTTCAAAGTTAATCTTTTTAATTTCCTTTTTTCTTTTTTTTTGAATTTTTCTTTTTCCCTTTTTCAAACAACATCTTATCAATCCCTTTTTTAAAAATCTTTATTTTTCATTTTTAGAGTCATAGTCTATCCCTTCATAGGAGTTAACCTTATTTTTGGTATATATATAAGTTGTTCTCTCTTTAAAATTTTGGGATACAGTTTCTTCTAACAGACCAAAATATACCCTAAATCTCTAGTGTATGGCTTTGTTCTAGTCTCCTGCCTGATCACATTCTCTTCCTTTCTTTCTTTCTTTCTTTTTTTTTTTTGTAATTCCTCTTCTTTCTTTTTTCAACCAACTTGTCTTCTCAATTCCTTTTATAAAATCTTTTATAATTTTCATCTTTACAATCATATTCCATCCCTTCATCATATTTACCCTTATTTTTGTACATATATAAGTTTTTCTTTCTTTAAAATTTTGGGAGGTACTTTCTTCTAACAGACCAAATTACGCCCAAAATCTAGTGTGTGGCACTGATTTATGCACCAGCCTGATCATATTTGATCATATTCTTTTTTTTTTTATCTTTTTCTTTTTTCTTTCTTTCCTTTTCTTTTCCCCCGGTTTCAGGTCCCTTCTGTTTTGTTTAGTGTACATTTTTCTGGGGTCGTTGTTACCCTGTTAGCATTTTGTTCTCTCATTCATCTGTTCTCCTCTGGGCAAAATGACAAGATGGAAAAAATCACCTCAAAAAAGAGAACAAGAGGCAGTACCGACTGCCAGGGACCTAATCAGTACAGACATTAGTAAGATGTCGGAACTAGAGTTCAGAATGACGATTTTAAAGATACTAGTTGGGCTTGAAAAAAGCATGGAAGATATTAGAGAAACCCTTTCTGGAGAAATAAAAGAAGTAAAAACCAAGTCGAAATCAAAAAGGCTATTAATGAGGTGCATTCAAAAATGGAGGCTCTAACTGCTAGGACGAATGAGGAACAAGAGACAATTAGTAATATAGAAGACCAAATGATGGAGAATAAAGACGCTGAGAAAAAGAGAGAGAAACAACTACTGGATCACAAGGGCAGAATTCGAGAGATAAGTGATACCATAAGACGAAACAATATTAGAATAATTGGGATCCCAGAAGAAGAAGAAAGAGAGAGAGGGGCAGAAGGTATATTGGAGCAAATTATTCCAGTGAACTTCCCTAATTTGGGGAAGGAAACAGCCATCAAAATCCAGGAGACACAGAGAACCCCCCTCAAAATCAATAAAAATAGGTCAACACCCCGACATCTAATAGTAAAACTTAGGAGTCTCAGAGACAAAGAGAAAATCGTGAAAGTAGCTCGGGACAAGAGATCTGTAACCTACAATTGTAGAAACATTAGATTGGCAACAGACATATCCACAGAGACCTGGCAGGCCAGAAAGGACTGGCATGATATATTCATAGCACTAAACGAGAAAAATATGCAGCCAAGGATACTATATCCAGCTAGGCTGTCATTGAAAATAGAAGGAGAGATAAAAAGCTTCCAGGACAAACAAAAACTAAAGGAATTTGCGAACACTAAACCAGCCCTACAAGAAATATTGAAAGGGGTCCTCTAAGCAAAGAGAGAGCCTAAAAGTAACATAGACCAGAAAGGAACAGAGAAAAATCTACAGTAACAGTCACCTTACAGGCAATACAATGGTATTAAATTCATATCTTCCAGTAGTTACCCTGAATGTAAATGGGCTAACTGCACAAATCAAAAGACACAGGCTATCAGATTGGATAAAGAAACAAGACCCATCGATATGCTGTCTGCAAAAGACTCATTTTAGACCCAAAGACACCCCCAGACTGAAAGTGAGGGGGTGGAAAACCATTTACCATGCTAATGGACACCAAAAGAAAGATGGGGTGGCAATCCTTATATCAGACTAATTAGATTTTTAAACCAGATTATAATAAGAGATGAGGAAGGACACTATATCATACTTAAAGAGTCTAACCAACAAGAAGATCTAACAATTGTAAATATCTATCCCCCTAATATGGGAGCAGCCAATTATATAAGCCAATTAATAACAAAAGCAAATAAACACATCGACAACAATACAGTAATAGTAGGGGACTTTAACACACACCTCATTGAAATGGGCAGATCATCTAAGCAAAAGTTCCACAAGGAAATAAAGACTTTAAATGGTACACTGGACCAAATGGACTTCACAGATATATTCAGAACATTCCATCCCAAAGCAGCAGAATACACATTCTTCTCTAATGCCCATGGAACATTTTCCAGAATAGATCACATCCTGGGTCACAAATCACGTCTCAACCGGTACCAAAAGATTGGGACCATTCCCTGCATATTTTTGGATCACAATGCTTTGAAACTAGAACTCAACTGCAAGAGGAAAGTTGGAAAGAACTCAAATACATGGAGGCTAAAGAGCATCCTACTAAAGAATGAATGGGTCAACCAGGAAAATGAAGAATTAAAGAAATTCATGGAAACAAATGAAAATAAAAACACAACTGTTCAAAATCTTTGGGATGCAGCAAAGGCAGTCCTAAGAGGAAAGTATATAGCAATACAAACCTTTCTCAAGAAACAAGAAAGGTCTCAAATACACAACCTAACCCTACACCTAAAGGAGCTGGAGAAAGAACAGCAAATAAAGCCGAAACCCAGCAGGAGAAGAGAAATAATAAAGATCAGAGCAGAAATCAATGAAATAGAAACCAAAAGAACAGTAGAACAGATCAACGAAACTAGGAGCTGGTTCTTTGAAAGAATTAACAAGATTGATAAACCCCTGGCCAGACTTATCAAGAAGAAAAGAGAAAGGACCCAAATAAATAAAATCATGAATGAAAGAGGAAAGATCACAACCAACACCAAAGAAATACAAACAATTATAAGAACATATTATGAGCAACTATATGCCAGCAGATTAGATAATCTGGAAGAAATGGATGCATTCCTGGAGATGTATAAACTACCAAAACTGAACCAGGAAGAAATAGAAAACCTGAACAGACCGATAACCACTAAGGAAATTGAAGCAGTCATCAAAAATCTCCCAACAAACAAAAGCCCAGGGCCAGATGGCTTCCCAGGGGAATTCTACCAAACATTTGAAGAAGAATTAATACCTATTCTTCTGCAACTGTTCCAAAAAATAGAAATGGAAGGAAAACTTCCAAACTCTTTCTATGAGGCCACCATTACCTTGATCCCAAAACCAGACAAAGACCCCATCAGAAAGGAGAATTATAGACCAATATCCTTGATGGACCTGGATGCAAAAATTCTCACCAAAATACTAGCCAATAGGATCCAACAGTACATTAAAAGGATTATTCACCATGACCAAGTGGGATTTATCCCTGGGCTGCAGGGTTGGTTCAACATCCGCAAATCAATCAATGTGATATAATACATTAATAAAAGAAAGAACAAGAACTGTATGATCCTCTCAATAGATGCAGAAAAAGCATTTGACAAAGTACAGCATCCTTTCTTGATCAAAACTCTTCAGAGTGTAGGGATGGAGAGTATATACCTCAATATCATAAAAGCCATCTATGAAAAACCCACAGGGAATATCATTCTCAATGGGGAAAAACTGAGAGCTTTCCCCCTAAGGTCAGGAACACGGCAGGGATGTCCACTATCACCACTGCTGTTCAACATAGTATTAGAAGTCCTAGCCTCAGCAATCAGACAACAAAAAGAAATAAAAGGCATCCAAACTAGCAAAGAAGAAGTCAAACTCTCACTCTTTGCAGATGATATGATAGTTTGTGTGGAAAACCCGAAAGACTTCACCTCAAAACTGCTAGAACTCATACAGGAATTCAGTAAAGTGGCAGGATATAAAATCAATGCACAGAAATCAGTGGCGTTCCTATACACCAACAACAAGACAGAAGAAAGAGAAATTAAGGAGTCAGTCCCATTTACAGTTGCTCCCAAAACCATAAGATACCTAGGAATAAATACAACCAAAGAGCAAAGAATCTGTTCTCAGAAAACTATAAAATACTTACGAAAGAAATTGAGGAAGACACAAAGAAATGGAAAAATGTTCCATGCTCATGGATTGGAAGAACAAATACTGTGAAGATGTCAATGCTACCTAGAGCAATCTACACATTTAATGCAATCCCTATCAAAATACCATCACCTTTTTTCAAAGAAATGGAACAAATAATTCTAAAATTTGTATGGAACCAGCAAAGACCCCGAATAGCCTGAGGAATGTTGAAAAAGAAAAGCAAAGCCTGTGGCATCACAATTCCGGACTTCAAGCTCTATTACAAAGCTGTCATCATCAAGACAGTATGGTACTGGCACAAAACCAGACACATAGATCAATGGAACATAATAGAGAGCCCAGAAATGGACCCTCAACTCTATGGTCAACTAATCTTCGACAAAGCAGGAAAGAATGTCCAATGGAAAAAAGACAGTCTCTTCAACAAAGGTGTTGGGGAAATTGGACAGCCACATGCAGAAGACTGAAACTGGACCATTTCTTTACAGCACACACAAAAATAGACTGAAAATGGTTGAAAGACCTAAATGTGAGACAGGAGTCCATGAAAATCCTAGAGGAGAACACAGGCAGCAACCTCTTCGACCTCAGCTGCAGCAAGTTCTTCCTAGAAACATCGCCAAAGGCAAGGGAAGCAAGGGCAAAAATGAACTATTGGGATTTCATCAAGATAAAAAGCTTTTGCACAGCAAAGGACACGGTCAACAAAACCAAAAGACAACCACCATAATGGGAGAAGATATTTGCAAATGACATATCAGATAAAGGGCTAGTATCCAAAATCTATAAAGAACTTCTTAAACTCAACACCCAAAGAACAAATGATCCAATCAAGAAATGGGCAGAAGACATGAACAGACATTTTTGCAAAGAAGACATCCAGATGGCCAACAGACACATGAAAAAGTGCTCAGCATCGCTCGGCATCAGGAAAATCCAAATCAAGACCTCAATGAGATAGCACTCACACCAGTCAGAATGGCTAAAATGAACAAGTCGGGAAGCGACAGATGTTGGAGAGGATGCGGAGAAAGGGGAACCCTCCTACACTGTTGGTGGGAATGCAAGCTGGTGCAGCCACTCTGGAAAACAGTATGGAGGGCCCTCAAAAAATTGAAAATAGAGCTACCCTATGACCCAGCAATTGCACTACTGGGTATTTACCCCAAAGATACAAATGTAGGGTTCTGAAGCGGTATGTGCACCGTGATGCTTACAGCAGCAATGTCCACAATAGCCAAACTATGGAATGAGCCCAGATGTCCATCGACAGATGAATGGATAAAGAAGAAGTGGTATATATATACAATGGAATATTATGCAGCTGTCAAAAGGAATGAGCTCTTGCCATTTGCAACGACGTGGATGGAACTTGAGGGTATTATGCTGAGCGACATAAGTCAATCAGAGAAAGACATGTATCATATGACCTCACTGATACGAGGAATTCTTAATCTCAGGAAACAAACTGAGGGTTGCTGGAGTGGTGGGGTGTGGGAGGGATTGGGTGGCTGGGTGATAGACATTGGGGAGGGTATATGCTATGGTGAGCGCTGTGAATTGTGTAAGACTGTTGAATCACAGACCTGTACCTCTGAAACACATAATACATTATACGTTTAAAAAAAATGAAGAAGATAGCAGGAAGGGAAAAATGAAGGAGGGGAATTTGGAGGGGGAGACGAACCATGAGAGACTATGGACTCTGAGATACAAACTGAGGGTTCTAGAGGGGAGGGGGATGGGAGGATGGGTTAGCCCAGTGATGGGTATTAAAGAGGGCACGTACTGCATGGAGCACTGGGTGTTATACACAAACAATGAATCATGGAACACTACATCAAAAACTGATGATATAATGTGTGGTGATTAACGTAACATAATAAAAGAAAAAAAAAGAATTATTATTTGCAAGGCATTTAGGGATAGGCCTAGCACGTAATTTCTATATAAATGTTTATTAAATAAAAAATAGCTCAGGTTGTTGCAGAGATTAAGTGAGATGATATATTAGCACGGGGCCTGGTCCATGAGTGCCGTGTGTTTGCTTTCAACATCATTAGCAGCAGTGGAAGTAGGAGTTTATAATATAAGTAGTGGTGAGGACTGTTAACAAAGTCAGCAATGTAAGGACATCATTCTTCTCCTGAGGAGGTGACGTATGTGCAAAGACTGAATAAAGGGAAGGCATGAGCCACTTTCATGCTGAAGATATGTATTGAATACTGACTGTGGACCAGATACAATCCTAGGTGCTGGGGGTCCTGGAGTGAGCAAAAGGGACAAAAATCCCTGCCCTCTGAGGGCTTAGTTTCTGGTAAGAGGGAGAGACAATAAAATAAAACATACAGTATGTTAAATCATGGGGCTCTGGAGAAAGTGATGGCCTGGAGAAGGGGTCCTGGGTGTCCTGGGGTGACAGGGTTTACAATATGCAATATAATGGGCATGGAAGGCCTCACCGAGTAGGTAACATTTAAGTAAGGGCATCAGGGAGGTGGCCATTTGAATTACCGGGGGACACATCTGGAGGAAGAAGCTTCTAGATGGCAGCCCTGGGCAGGAGGAGGCTTGGTGCACACAGGGAGCAGTGAGCAGACCAGAGAGTCTGGAGAGCCAGGAGCAGGGGGTTGGGAGCAGATGGGGTAGAGAGGTGATGGGCTGGACTGTGGAGCCTCTGAGCCCATCACAGGGTTTTGCCTTTTACGCTGTGAATGTGTTGAGATGCTTCTAAAGTTTTGGGGCAGAGTAGTGACAGGGCTACTGCTATAATCTGGTTAAGACATAACATGATTTAGCCCCAGGCGGGAACAGTGGAAGTGGTCGGAAGTGGCTGGATTTATTTTGAAAGGAGACCTGATAATATTTTGACATATTGGCTGTGGGGTATGAGGAGTCAAAGGTGAACTTCAAGGGTTTTGGTTGGGAGTTGCTGTTTATAGCGGCGGCGAAGGAGGAGAAACACATTTGGGGGTGGGTAAGACTAGGAATTTAGTTTAAAACACGGTAAGTTTTGAGATGCTTGTTAGACAACCATTTGGAACTGGTGAGTAGCAGACAGATAAGAGGTTTAAGGGTAAAAGATTGAGGTTGGAAATAAATTTAATTTTCATGAACACAAACAGTATTTATCACATTTTCAGATTATAAAGGTAAGGCTCAGCTTGGCTGTTTTAGTAGCCCAGGGTTACCAGTTGGTAGCTTTTGGTGCTTCAATTGAAGTGATAATGATGTTGCTAATGGCTACCATTTACAGAGTGACCAGTCTGTGCCAGGTACTTGATGTTTATTTCTCTCAAGTACACAACAAGGTGTGCTTTCCCTATTTGACATAAGAGGAAACTGCGGACCCATGATCACGCAGTCCGTAAGCTGCAAAGCCCAGACTTGAAATCAAGCTAGTCTTGAGAGCTCCTCCTTGTCCCCATGCCATACCTATTCCTGAAGTCTGTGCAGGTCGGTAGGTTCCTCTATGTGGCAGCCACATTTCTTAGTGAAAAGGTACTGAAATTTAACAGCGGGGATTTTGGTTAAAATCCTGGATTAGTAAAACCATATTTTCCTGAGTAGAAACTCAGCATAAGCCAACAGCTTATCATGGCTATTACCAAAAAGCTAATAAATTTTGGGCTCCTCATCTTCCTAGAAACTGGACTGTATAGAAAATACAGATGAAAGTAGGGCAGGTTGTCATGGAGAAGATAGAGCTTACATGGACTTGGATCACTATTTTATTTTATTTTATTTTATTTATCTTTTTTGAAAGATTTTATTTATTTATTTGACAAGAGAGAGAGATAGCGAGAGAGGGAACACTAGCAGGGGGAGTGGGAGAGGGAGAAGCAGGCTTCCCGCCGAGCAGGGAGCCCGATGCAGGGCTCGATCCCAGGACCCTGGGACCATGACCTGAGCCGAAGGCGGACGCTTAACGACTGAGCCACCCAGGCGCCCCTTGGATCACTTTTTAGTTATGTGAAGGACTCTGATGAGGAAGAGAGGTTGGGCGGTATGCAGTGCTAGGAACACCTGGTTCAGTCCATTTGGTAAATATTAGATGCTGTTCATGGTAGAAAACAAAAGTAAAATCAATAGGTGTTAAAAAGGAAAGTTAAATGCAATATATGGAAGAATTCAGTGAAAGAGAACTTTCTAATAATGCTGTGTATTAGTGGAATGTATTTAGAAATTAATGGATAGCTCTTCAGTGGAGTGCTCTAGCACATCCTAGAAATTTGGTGGGGAAGTGGTGGTAGGTGACTTTAGGGTCCTTCCAGAATATAAGGTGACATTATTCTCTAAATGTAAATCTGTTAACCTCTTATTTGAGAGCTCATTATAAGCGCAATCCTAGTGTTATTTTTCCCCCTACTCTTATGTTCCCTCTGTATCTGTGCTATACCTTTGTGACAGCTGCTGTCACATAGGGCTGTCATTGTCTGAGGGCATGCCCCTCTCTGTCCCCCATGGGACTGTGATCCACTCCACAGCAGAAACTCTTACTCATCTTTGTTCCTGGCATGGAGGAAATAATAGTAAGTGCACTGTATGGATTTATTGAAAGAATGAATGAATCTTGGCAATGGTTTAAAGACTTTTATTTTTTATTTATTTATTTTTAAGATTTTGTCAGAGAGCACAAGCAGGGGGAGCTGCAGGCAGAGGGAGAAGCAGGCTTCCTGCTGAGCAAGGAGCCTGATGCGGGACTCGATCCCAGAACCCTGGGATCATGACCTGAGCCGAAGGCAGACACTTAACTGACTGAGCCACCCAGGCGCCCTGGTTTAAAGACTTTTAATATTTAATTGGGTTCATTGCTTCATACTCTGTTTTCATCAGCAATATTGTGACCCATAATAAAACGGGTCTTTCCTATATTTTGGGGGCATAGGAATGTGGTGTAGGGGGCAAGCAGCCAGTCTTACCTGTCCCCATCCTTTTTTGCTAATTTTGGGGACAGTGTGGAGACTTGTGCCTCTTGGTACAGCTTTGTTGTTTTTCCATACAGGACTAATAAAAATCACTAATATATGATGTTCCTTTTAGCCCAGAGAGGACTCTGATGATTTCTTGAAAACTTCATTATTGGAATCTGATAGTGCTTTTATTGGTGAGTATATTTATCTTACCAGTCTAGTTATTTAAATATTAAGCATTATTTATATTTCTTTTAAGTATTTTTCTCCATACTTAACAAAATTAGTACTTCACTCTTTGTTTTGCAAGGTGGTAAAAAGGAAATATCCTATTTTACTAACTTAATAATCATCAAATATGACTTATTCTGAAAACTTTATAAATAAAATGAGCTTTTGAAATCATAGGAATGGTTCACACAAAAACCTGTACATGAACTTTCATAACAGCTTTACTTCTAATAGCCAAAAACTGGAATCAGCCCAGATATCCTTCAGCAGGTGAACAGGTAAACTGTAGTACATCCATACCATGGGATACTGCTTAAGAGACGAGTGGATCAGGATCATATCAGTATCCTGGGTGTGAGACTGTTGCTCTTCTTTTGCAAAACATTACTGCTGGGGGGACCTGGGCAAGGTGTGCAAAGGACCTCTTTGATTTCTTAAAACTGCATGTGGATCTTTCCATTTTAAAAGGTCATAAGAATATTTTTAGTCTTAAGAAAAAATGTATCTCACGGTACCTCTATGTATCTTCTTATGTATTGTAATATACACATAATTATGTACTCTGATCATAAGCATTTCTGCTGTCTTAGGGCCATCAGGGAATTATATCTCCTACATATTAGTTGTATTTCATGAGATGAAAATTCCAAACTAGCCTATACTTTTTTTTTTTAAAGATTTTATTTATTTGAGAGAGAGAATGAGAGAGAGAGAGAGAGCACATGAGAGGGGGGAGGGTCAGAGGGAAACAGACTCCCCGCTGAGCAGGGAGCCCGACGCGGGACTCGATCCTGGAACTCCAGGATCATGACCTGAGCCAAAGGCAGTCGCTTAACCAACTGAGCCACCCAGGTGCCCTATTCTTTTTTTTTTTAGTGAGTTTTTCTTTTCCAGGATGTCATATTATGGAGAGTGACTAGAGATGGAGAAACCAGGAGGAAATAGGGATGGGGAGGTAGTGTATGGAAGCATCAGGGAAATGTGACCTGTTCCTGCTAACAATTAAGACAGTTTGGGGCACTCAAGATGGTGTCTTAGACTATTTCATTATACTACACCAAAGATACAGCAATCTGTCTTTTTGATATCCCACAAATATCCCATAGTCATGACTGTTACCACTGTTCTAATGAATGTGGGTAAGGCTTTTGTGTGTGTGATAACCTAGATGAGAAAGTTCTGAGGATCTAAATATATAGCATGTTGACTATAGTTAACAGTACTGCAGTGTATACACAAAAGTTGCTATGAGAGAGAGTTTTCATGTCCTCACCTGTAACAACAAGAACAACAACAAAATGGTAATTCTGTGAAGGAGGTGAAGGATGTGTTAACTAGCCTTATTGTCAAAAACATTTTGCAATATGTAATTGACCCACATGGGTCAATTGAACAACATGGGTCTGAACTGTGTGGATCCACTTAAACGTGGATTTTTTTCTAGTAAATACAGTACAGTAAATGTATTTTCTCAGTAACATTTTCTCTTGATTCCTTTATTGTAAGAATATATATATAATATATATGGAACATATAAAGTATGTGTTAATCGACTGTGTTATCAGTAAGGCTTCTGGTCTACAGTAAAGTTTCTGAGGAGTCCAAAAGTATACGTGCATTTTCGAACGTGCAGGGCCCCTGCATGATTCAAGGGTCAGCTGTATACGTAGTATCAGATCATCACATTGTACACCTTAAACTTACACAATGTTCTGTGTCTGTAATAAATTAAGCTGGAAAAAACACAAATTGACTATAAACAATAAGAAAGAAATTCAATCAATAATAAGTTTCCAAAACAGAAAGCACCAGGTCCAGATAGCTTCACTGGTGGATTCTACCAAACATTTAGGGAAAAATTCTATGAATTCTCTAAAACCTCTTCCAGAAAATGGAAGCAGAGGGACACATTCTGTGTGTCCAGCATTACCCTAATACCAAAACCAGACAAAGAAGAGCACAAGAAAACTACATACCAATACCTCTCATGAATATAGATGCAAAAATTCTCAGCAAAATATTAGCAGATTGAATTCAACAATGTGTGAAGAGAAACACCACAACCAAGTGGGATTTATATCAGGTATGCAAAGCTGGTTTACAGTCAATTAATATAATTAATCAAAATGTAATCATCGTATCAACAGGCAAAAGAAGAAAAATCACATGATCATTATCAGTAGATGCAGAAAGGCACTGAACAGAATCCAACACCCATTCATGATAACTCTCAGCAAACTAGGGTTATAAGGGAGCATCCTCAACTATCTACAGAAACCCTACAGCCAACATCATATTTAATGATGAGGAGATAGAAACTTTCCTGTAAAGACCAGGAACAAGGCAAAGATGTCTCTTCTCACCACTCCTCAACATCATTATGGAAGTCCTAGCTGATGTGCTAAGTCAAGAAAAGGA
This sequence comes from Phoca vitulina, assembly GCF_004348235.1. Lineage (NCBI taxonomy): Eukaryota > Metazoa > Chordata > Mammalia > Carnivora > Phocidae > Phoca > Phoca vitulina. The sequence continues at coordinate 18,177,131 of NW_022589728.1, forward strand.
GGTATACAGATTGGGAAAGGAGCAATAATACTGTCTTTGTGCATTGATGACATGATTGTAGGAAATCTGATAAATAAAAGAAACCCTGGTACTAATAATAAGTAGTTACAGCACAGTTGCAGGATACCAGGTTAAAACACAGAAGTCAGTTGCTTTCCTATATGTACCAGCAATGAACAAGTGGACTTAGAAAGTTAAAACACAATATCACTTACATTAGCACCCCCCTAAAAAGAAATACATATAGATCTTGTACTGATTTTATTATGAAAAAAACTGCAAAACTCTTATGAAATAAAACAGACATTTCATGTTCATGGATTGGGAAATGCAATATGGTTTAAGATACCAGTTCTTCTCAACCTGATCTATAAATTCAATGCAATCCCAGTTAAACTGATTCTAAAATTTATATGGAGAGGTGAAAGATCCAGAATAGCACAACATGGAAAGAGGACAAAGATGAAGACTGACACTACGTGACTTACTATAAAGTTAACAGTAATCAAGCGGTGTGGTATTGGCAAAAGAATATACAAATAGATCAATTGAACAGAATAGAGTCTAGAAATAGAGCCAAACAAGGATAGTCCATTGATTTTTGACAAAAGAGCAAAAGCAATGCAATGGACAAAAGATGGTCTTTTCAACAAGTGGTGCTAGAACAACTGGACATCTACATTGCAAAAAAAAAAAAAAAAAAAAGGAATCTAGACACAGACCTTAGACCCTTCACCAAAATCAACTCAAAGTGGACCATAGACCCAAATTGTAAAATGCAAAATTATACAACTCCTAGAATATAACAGAGGAGAAGACCTAGAAGAACTTGGGGATGGTGATGACATTTTAGATGCAATACCAGAGGTGTAATCCATGAGAGAGAGATTGGATAAACTAGACTTCTCTAAAAACTAATGCTCTGTGAAAGACAATGGCAAGAGAATGAGAAGACAAGCTAGAGACTAGGAGAAAATACTTGGCTAAAGACCCATCTGATAAAGGACTGTTAGCCAAAATATACAAAGAACTCTTAAAACTCAACAGTAAGAATTCAATTAAAATATGGGCAAAAGATCCAAACACATTTCACTAAGACCTACAGATGGCAAATAAGCATATGAAAATATGTCTTTAGGGAAATGTAAGTTAACAACGAGATACCACTATTAGATAGAATGGCCAAAACCCACAGGAACTCTCACTCAGTGCTGGTGGGAATGTAAAATGGTACAGCCACTTTGGGAGACAGTTTGGATGTTTCTTAAGAAACCAAACATACTCTTATCTTACAATCCTGCAATTACACTACTTGATATGTACCCAAAGGAGTTGAAACTTAATGTCCATACAAAAACCCACACACAGATATTTATAGCAGTTTTAGGTAATTGCCAAGACCTGGAAGCAATCAGGATGTCTTTCAGAAGGTGAATGGATGAACATACTGTGATAACCAGACAGTGCGATATTATTCAGTGCTGAAAAGGAATCACAGACCTGTACCTCTAAAACACATAATACATTATATGTTAAAAAAAAAAAAAGATAGGAGGGGAAGAATGAAGGGGGGGGAATCGGAGGGGGAGACGAACCATGAGAGACTATGGACTCTGAAAAACAAACTGAGGGTTCTAGAGGGGAGGGGGGTGGGAGGATGGGTTAGCCTGGTGATGGGTATTGAAGAGGGCACGTTCTGCATGGAGCGCTGGGTGTTATACGCAAACAATGAATCACAGAACACTACATCAAAAACTAATGATGTAACGTATGGTGATTAACATAAAAAAAAAGAAATGAGCTACGAAACCATGGAAAGATACAGAGGATCCTTGAATGCATGTGTGTGATAGAAGCCAATCTGAACAGGCTACATACTATATGATTCAACTATATGACCATCAGGGAAAGGCAAAACTATGGAGGCAGCAGAGAGATCAGCAGTTGCCAGGGGTTACAGCAGAGGGAGGAATGGGTAGGGGTGCACAGAGGAGTTTTAGGGCAGTGAAGCTATTCTGTGGATCTTGTCATAGTGGATACATGTCAAAACCCATGGACTGTACACCACCAAGAGTGAAGCCTAAACTATGGATGTTGGGTGATAATGTGTCAGTGTGGGTTTATTGATTTTAATGAACATACCACTCTGGTTGTTGATAGTGAGGTAGGCTATGAGTGTGTGAACAGGGGGTATATAGGAATTCCCTATTTTCCACTCCGTTTTCCTGAACTTAAAAACTCTTGTAAACAGTCTATGTTTTGTTTTTTCGTTTTTTTTAAAGCAAGTGCATTAGTGGTAGGGTATATACAGAAATCAGAAAACTTTATTTTTGGAGTTTTAGAAAACCACACCTCATTCAGTAAAATGTAGTATTGCTGCCTTAAAAAAAAAACAACTGTACATTTTATTTTATTTTATTTTATTTTAAAGATTTTATTTATTTATTTATTTGATGGAGAGAGAGCGAGAGAGGGAACACAAGCAGGGGGAGTGGTAGAGGGAGAAGCAGGCTCTCCGCCGAGCAGGGAGCCCGATGCGGGGCTCGATCCCAGGACACTGGGATCATGACCTGAGCCAAAGGCAGCCGCTTAATGACTGAGCCACCCAGGCGCCCCACAACTGTACATTTTAAATATCAGAAATTTGAATATCACTTATAGGGTAAATGATAGTGTTGTATCAGTGTTAAATTTCCTGAACGTGATAATGAAATTGTAGATATAATGTAGGAGATAGTCCTTGTTCTTAGATAGTACATGCTTAAGTATGTGGGGATGAAGTGTCATGCAACTTGCTGGTTCTGCAAAAACAAGCAACACCACCCCCCATATAGAAATAAAGTAAATGTGGCAAAATAAGAAATGGTGATTTTAGGTATTTATTATAACTTTCCTTTAGGTTTTAATTTTTTAAAATAAAGAGTTGGAAAAATCCTTACCTCCATGATCACTAGAGAGGCTATGATCAGATCAAAAAGACTGACAATACCAAGTGTTGGTAAAGATATGGGAAACTAGAACCTTCTTAAAATGTAAAATGATAGAACCACTTCTGAAAATGGTTTGGCAATTGCTCAAAATGCTAAACGTAGAGTTACACAGAATATCCAACAATTTTACTCTTAGGAATATAGCCCAAAGAAATGAAAACATGTGGCCACAAAGACATATACACGAATGTTCATAGCAGAATTAATAATTGCCAACTAGAAACAGTTCACATGTCCATCACCTGGTGAATACACAGATAAAATGTGATATATCCATATGATGGAGCACTATACAGCAATAAGAATCAATTGATACGTGGTACAACATAAAAGAACCTCAAACACATTATGCTAAGTGGAAGACACAAAATATTACATTGTATATTCCATTTATACGTAATCTCAGGAAAGGTAAATCTCCTGAGCTTGAAAGCAGATCAGTGTTTATTTGGGGCCAGGGAGGTGGGAGTTGTGAGTGATTGCCTGTGAGCACAAGGGAACTTTTTGAGGTGATAGACATGTTCTAAAACTAGATTGTAATGATGACTGCACAGTTCTATAAAAGTTAATGAACTGTGTACATTTGTAGTAGCTGAGTTTTATTACATGTAAATAATATCTAAAGCTATTAAAAAAGAGTCTTGGTTTAGCTCGGAGTAAAAAGATTTGAAATGTTTGTTGTTTAAGACTTCTCCTTTGTGTGGTCTTCTTAGGTGCTTACGGCGAGACATATCCTGCCATTGAAGATGATATCCTCCCTCTACAGTCCCAGCTGTCCTCTGCAAGACAGCGCAGGAGGAACAAACAGAAAGGATTGGACTTTGTATGTATGAAATATCTTTTTCTTTTTTCCCTTCTCAGTTTAAGAGAGGTCTGGATTCTGACCCATGCTAAATTGGTATGGTCCACAAGAGACTCATTTTAGAACCAAAGACACCTCCAGATTGAAAGTGAGGGGGGTGGAAAACCATTTATCACGCTAATGGACATCAGAAGACAGGGGGGTGGCAATTCTTATATCAGACAAATTAGATTTTAAACCAAAGACTGTAATAGGAGATGAGGAAGGACACTATATCATAATTAAAGGGTCTGTCCAACAAGAAGATCTAACAGCTGTAAATATTTATACCCCTAACATGGGAGCAGCCAAATATATAAGCCAATTAATAACTAAATCAAAGAAACACATCAATAATAATACAATAATAGTAGGGCACTTTAACAACCCAGGCACTAAAATGGACACATCATCTAAGCAGAAGATCAACAAGGAAACAAGGGCTTTGAATGACACACTGGACCACATGGACTTCACAGATATATTCAGAGCATTCCATCCTAAAGCAACAGAATACACATTCTTCTGGAGTCCACATGGAACATTCTCCAGAATAGATCACATACTGGGTCTCAAATCAGGTCTCCACCAGTACCAAAAGACTGGGATCATTCCCTGCATATTTTCGGACCACAATGCTTTGAAACTAGAACTCAGTCACAAGAGGAAATTTGGAAAGAACTCAAATACATGGAGGCTAAAGAGCATCCTACTAAAGAATGAATGGGTCAACCAGGAAATCTTGAATTTTAAGAATTCATGGAAACAAATGAAAATGAAAACACAACTGGTCAAAATCTTTGGGATGCAGCCAAGGCAGTCCTAAGAGGGAATTATACAGCAACACAAGTCTTTCTCAAGAAACAGGAAAGGTCTCAGATACACAACCTAACCTTACACCTAAGGAGCTGGAGAAGGAACAGCAAATAAAGCCTGAACCCAGCAGGAGAAGAGAATTAATGAAGATTAGAGCAGAAATCAAAGAAATAGAAACCAAAAGAACAGTAGGACAGATCAATGAAACCAGGAGCTGGTTCTTTAAAAAAGAATAAGATCGATAAACACCTGGCCAGATTTATCAAAAAGAAAAAAGGGGGGCGCCTGGGTGGCTTAGCCGGTTAAGCGGCTACCTTCGGCTCAGGTCATGATCCCAGGGTCCTGGGATCGAGTCCCGCATCGGACTCCCTGCTCAGCGGGGAGCCTGCTTCTCCCCTCTCCCTCTGTCTGCCTCTCTGCCTATTTGTGCTATCTCTCAAATAAATGAAATCCTTAAAAAAAAAAAAAAAGGACCCAAATAAATAAAATCATGAATGAAAGAGGAGAGATCATGACCAACACCAAAGCAATTATACATATTATAAAATTATAAAACAATTATAAAAACATATTATGAGCAACTATATATCAACAAATTAGGCAATCTGGAAGAAATGGATGCATTCCTAGAGATGTATAAACTACCAAAACTGAACCAGGAAGAAACAGAAAACCTGAACCAGACCCATAACCAGCAAGAAAATTGAAGTAGTAATCAAAAATCTCCCAACAAACAAGAGCCCAGGGCCGGATGACTTCCCAGGGGAATTCTACCAAACATTTAAAGAAGAATTAATACCTATTCTGAAGCTGTTTCAAAAAATAGAAATGGAAGGAAAACTTCCAAACTCATTTTATGAGGCCAGCATTACCTTGATCCCAAAACCAGACAAAGACCCCACCAAAAAGGAGAATTACAGACCAGTATCTCTGATGAACATGGATGCCAAAATTCTCACCAAGATACTAGCCAGTAGGATCCAAAGGTACATTAAAAAGATCCTAGCCAGTAGGATCCAATGGTACATTAAAAGGATTATTCACCACGACCAAGTGGGATTTATTCCTGGGCTGCAAGGGTGGTTCAACATCTGCACATCAATCATTGTGATACACTACATTATTAAAAGAAAGGACAAGAACCACATAATCCTCCCAGTGAATGCAGAAAAAGCATTTGACAAAGTACAGCATCCTTCCTTGATTAAAACCCTTCACAGTGTAGGGATAGAGGGAACATACCTCAATATCATAAAAGCTACATACGAAAAGCCCACAGCAAATATCATTCTCAATGGGGAAAAACTGAGAGCTCTTCCCCTAAGGTCAGGAACACGGCAGGGATGACCACTCTCACCACTGTTGTTCAACATAGTACTAGAAGTCCTAGCCTCAGCAATCAGACAACAAAAAGAAATAAAAGGCATCCAAACTAGCAAAGAAGTAGTCAAACTCTCACTCTTTGCAGGTGGTATGATACTCTGTGTGGAAAACCCAAAAGACTCCACCCCAACATTGCTAGAACACATACAGGAATTCAGCAAAGTGGCAGGATATAAAATGAATGCACAGAAATCAGTTCTATTCCTATACACTAACAATGAGAAGACAGAGAAATTAAGGAGTTGATCCCATTTACAACTGCACCAAAACCCCTAAGATACCTAGGAATAAACCTAACCCAAGAGGCAAATGATCTATACTCAAAAAACTATAGAACACTCATGAAAGAAACTGAGGCAGACACAAAGAAATGGAAAAACGTTCCATGCTCTAGGTTGGAAGAACAAATATTGTTAAAATGTCTATGCTACCTCGAGCTATCTATACTTTCAATGCAATCCCTATCAAAATACCATCAACTTTTTTTCACAGAGCTGGAACAAATAATCCTAAAATTTGTATGGAACCAGAAAAGACCCCAAATAGCCAAAGGAATGTTGAAAAAGAAAACCAAAGCTGGTGGCATCAGAATCCTGGACCTCAAGCTCTATTACAAAGCTGTCATCATCAAGACAGTATGGCACTGGCACAAATACAGACACAAAGATCAATGGAACAGAACACACAACCCAGAAATGTACCCTCAACTCTATGGTCACCTAATCTTGGACAAAGCAGGAAAGAATGTCCAATGGAAAAAAGACATTTTCTTCAACAAATGGTGTTGGGGAAATTGGACAGCCACATGCAGAAGACTGAAACTGGACCATTCCCTTACACGATACACAAAATAATAGATTCAAAATGGATGAAAGACCTAAATGTGAGACAGGAATCCATCAAAATCCTAAAGAACACAGGCAGCAACTTCTGTGACCTCGGCTGCGGCAGCATCTTGCTAGACACATCTCCAAAGGCAAGGGAAAGAAAGGCAAAAACTAACTATTGGGATTTCATCAAGATAAAAAGCTTTTGCACAGCAAAGGAAATAGTTGACAAAACCAAAAGACAACCAACAGAATGGAAGAAGATATTTGCAAATGACATAGCAGATAATGGGCTAACATCCAAAATCAATAAAGAACTTACCAAACTCAATACCCAAAGAACAAATAATCCACTCAAGAAATGGGCAGAAGACATGAAGAGAGATTTCTCTAAAGAAGACATACAAATGGCCAACAGATACATGAAAAACTGCTCCATATCACTAGGCATCAGGGAAATCCAAATCAAAACCTCAATGAGATACCACCTCACACCAGTCAGAATGGCTAAAATTAACAAGTCCAGAAACATCAGGTGTTGGTGAGGATGCGGAGAAAGGGGAACCCTCCTACACTGTTGGTGGGAATGCAAGCTGGTGCAGCCACTCTGGAAAACCATATGACGTTCCTCAAGAAGTTAAAAATAGAGCTACCATACGAGCCAGCAATTACACGACTGAGTATTTATCTCAAAGATATAAGTGTAGTGATCCAAAGGGGCACCTGCACCCCAGTGTTCATAACAGTAATGTCCACAATACCCAAACTATGGAAAGAGCCCCAGACGTCCACTGACAGATGAATGGCTAAAGAAGATGTGGTATATATATACAATGGAATATTATGCAGCCATGAAAAAATGAAATCTTGCCATTTGCAGTGATGTGGATGGAACTAGAGGCTATCATGCTAAGCGAAATAAGTCAATCAGAGAAAGACAATTATATGATCTCACTGTTACGTGGAATTTAAGAAACAGAGGATCATAGGGGAAGAGAGGAGAAAAATAAGACGAAACCAGAGACGGAGACAAACCATAAGAGACTCTTAATCATAGGAAACAAAGTGCTGAGGGTTGCTGGAGGGGAGGGGGAGTGGAGGGATGGGGTAACTGGGTTATGGACATTAAGGAGGGCACGTGATGTAATGAGCACTGGGTATTATGTAAGACTGGTGAATCACAGGCCTGTACCTCTGAAACCAGTAATACATTATATGTTAATTGAATTTAAATTTTAAAAATGTTTAAAAATACATAAAAATAATATAAATTGACATGGTCCAGTAAAGAAAGCGCACTTGGTCTGGAAAGAGGTGACTGTAGGTGTAAATGTAGGCTCTACCACCTGACCTAGCTCCCTAAGCTTGGGCAGGTCATTGAACTCTGGTACCTTGGCTTGAGGTAGTATTTTCCTATCTCCTAGTGTGGTTATAAGCCTAGTAGTACCTGGAACAGAATGTTCAGCAATGTTTGTTCCACGCCCTAATCTTCCTCCTTCCCTGTTGCAGAATATTTGGATTTCAGAGAAGGTACAAGAAGCAACTGAAAACATTTATTGTGAAGTCTGCTTGGACACTTTAGGTGTCCAAGACTTGGACACCTAAGCCTACTATATAGGCATCTTCTAGTATTTTGGTCGGATAACCTGTCCAAGGTCACATTCCACAGGAAGGCTGATATTCAACCCATATTCTTTTCATAGAATGTGTGTAAATGTTTTTATAGTATAACTAGTAAAAAGCCCTTGTGACATTGTTGAGATATGTACTTTGTTGAGTAGACAACTTTGGGCAAATTCTTAAACTGTGTGTGTTTTCTTATATATGTGACATGGAGATAGTTAATATATATGAGCCATTAGCGCTGTCAAGTCCACAAAGGACAAATGCTATTATTAGCATTATTACATGTATAGCTTTACCAGGTGGCAGTAACTTGTTTCCCCAGCAACCACGTCTACTTTGCCTCTATGTAGTTGCCTTTTTTGGTTACACAGACATGAGATGTGGTCAAGTTTTAGCATGTCAGTACTTGCCTCCTTTTTATTGCTGAGTAACTCCTTTGAATGGGTATTCCACATTTTGTTTATCTATTCAACACTTGATGGACATTTGGATTGTTTCTACTTTTGTGTACAAGTTTTCTGATGATTTTCATTTTTCTTGCATATATACCTAGGAATAGAATTGTTATAGAGTAATTTTGAGGAACTGCCAGACTGGTTTCCAAAGTGGCTACACCATTTTATACTCCCACCAGCAATAGATGAAGGTTCCAGTTTCTATATCATGGCAACACTTGTTACTTTTATTATAGTTATTATAGTCATCCTAGGGAGTGTGAAGTAGTGCCTCCTTGTGGGTTTGATTTGGATTTCTGTAATGATGTTCAGTATCTTCGAAGATAACGTCTATGCAAATCCTTTGCCCATTTTCTAATCAGTTTGTCTATTGTTGATTTGTAAGTTATGTATTCGAGACACAAGTCCCTTATTAGATGTATGATTTTTATAGTTCCTCTCATTTTGTGTGTTGTCTTTCTTACTTTCTTGATGGGGTCCAACTTAACCAATCTTCTCTTTCATTGCTTGTGCTTCTGGTGTCTTATCAAGAAACCATTACCTAACCCACCATCATGAAAATTACTTGTTTTCTTCTAAGGGTTTTTATAGTTTTGCTCTCAAATTTAGGTCAGTGATCCACTCTAATTTTTGCAATTGATGTGAGGTGTAGGGGTCCAAATTCATTCTTCTGCATGTGGACAATCCGGGTTGTTCCAGTAACATTTATTGAAAAGGTTCTTCTTTCCCCCAGTGAATTTTGTTGGCCCTTTTGTCCATAAATTAAGGGTTTATTCCTGGACTCTCTATTCCATTGTCTTTATGCCATTACCACCCTGTCTTGATTACTCTAGCTTAATTGATTCTTAGCCCCTGTTGTTTCACTTTTTACCTTTTGGGTCCTGTTAATTCCCCACCTTCACCCAGCCTGGCAGTATTTAAATATTATCACAAATTCCGTATCTTCATCTGAGCCTGCATGAATAAACACCAGGAGTTAGAATATAAATGCTACAGATTTCCATTTGTTTTATTCCTCACACTATACATTTATCAGGGGCAAGAATATTTTTAGGTTCACAGATTTGTTACTGATTGTTTCTAAAATTCTCTTTTCTAATTATAGGATAACAGTCATCCTAATATGCCACCAGATGGTCTCTCTCTAAAATCTGTATCCAGTATAAATATTGATCAGCTTAGAATGAAAAATGAGGAACGGATGCGAAGACTGAATGAACTTCAGAATAAACCGATTAATACAGGTGAATGGCCAGTCTTAATGCTTAATTGACTATTATCTGTAAGAACTCAAACCTGTTTACAGGGAAATTTTCACTGTTGGCTGGGGGCGCGGATGGGTGGGTTGGAGAGAGATGGAATGAATTTTGAGATCCCTTTGAGTTGTAAGGCCTAGAACCATAGATACTATCCAGGAAAACTTGGACTCAGGATCAACTTTGCATCAGATTCTACCAGAGAGGGCATGCTTTTTTGAGTGGATTCTTTTTTTAAAGATTTTATTTGTCAAGAGAGAGCGAGCACAAGCAGCGGGAGGGGCAGGCAGAGGGAGAAGCAGCTCCTCACTGAGCAAGGAGCCTGATGCAGGACTCGATCCCAGGACCCCAGGATTATGACCCGAGCCGCAGGCAGACGCTTAACCAGCTGAGCCACCCAGGCATCCCTTGAGTGGATTCTAAACAGATGAAATTTTTATTAAATATATCCAGCCTTTCTTTGCTTTGAGCAGGGAAAATGCTGGCTAGTATCAGCATCTCACACCCCTTACTGAAGTGAGAAATTAACTTGACAACTTTTGAGTTCTTTAGGTAACACATCTATTATGAATTTATAGTATTACAAAGAATTTTTTTTTTTTGCTTTTTTGCTTGGCTTTCAATGCCATAGACAAAACAAGTAGCCTCAGGTTAATGTTTCTTTTTAGAAGCCAGTGGGGCGCCTGGGTGGCTCAGTCGGTTAAGCGTCTGCCTTCGGCTCAGATCATGATCCCAGGGTCCTGGGGTCGAGCCCCGCATCGGGCTCCCTGCTCAGCGGGAGCCTGCTTCTCCCTCTCCTGCTCCCCCTGCTTGTGTTCCCTCTCTTGCTGTCAAAAACTAAAATCTTAAAAAAAAAAAAAAATAGAAGCCAGGGTTTAGTGTTTTTATTATGGTTTCACTGTCTCTCCTTGCTTGGGTGACCAGCAGGTTGGAGGGTGCTCAGCAAGCACAGGCAGACAGGATGGTTCCTTAGGCAGCTAGTGAGCCCCTCAATACTAGTTTTGGCAAACAGTAGAGTGGTCTTTTGGGATAATTCCCTTTAGTCTGTTAAGCTACATACGGTAATTTTCTAATAGCAATTATCTTTATTAATTTAAAACTATACTACAATCTCTAGCAGTCAAGGTGTCATATGTTCTGGTGGCAATTCCATATCAAATACGAGCACATATGGTAAATTGATGGGAGCAGTACTTTTCATCATATACTGAAAAAATGGGGACCAGTGGGAAAACAGTTCTTTAAATCTGCACTGAGGATTACCTATTCCTCAATTTCTTTTAGAGCCAGTAAGGGTAATTAATATTTAACAGGGATATATTTAAATTGAAAAAATAGAGCATTTGAAGAATCTCTTACGGGTTTTCAACTTCTAAACTTTTTAACATTGTCCTTTCAAACAGGAGCTTTCTGGTACGATGTGGATTGATTATTAAATTGACTGCACATATCCCTTTGCTGGGCTAATCCTTCACAGACTGGGAGATGTAATTAAAAAAAGTAAAAATGACATCACAGGGTAGGAAGACAGATTTTCCTATTATATCTAATAAGTAAAATACAGAGATAGAAGTTGAGTACATTCAATTAAAGGATGAAACTTAAGGACCTACCTTTTAATGGAGTAGACACCAAACTCTTAATATTAGGTGCAAGAATGGAAGTAATTTCATCTCCTTAGAGGATTGTTAACAGGTTTGGGGTATTTCTAAAACTTTGCTGAATTTAAAAGTTTTGTAAAATTGCGTACACTTCTACAGTCAACTTAATGTTTGGCACCCTCTACTTTGCTATCTTTGGAATCCCTGTGGGTATTGGTACCATGGAGTCACCTATTCCCTTGACCATTTTCTTCCTACCTCTAAAATGCGGGGCCTGGACAAAACTACTTTGTAGAACATAAATACTATGGAGAAATGCAGGGCTGAAATGGGTTGAATTACAGGAAGATCTGTGTTCATTTCACCTCCTTGCCACCAGTGTTACCTGAGTCCTATCCCTCTTGCCTCCTTTAGACGACGAGAGTTCACTGCTTGACCCCGATGACATGAAACACGTGGGGGACGATGGATCAAACTCTGTAGCAACTGAGCCCTGGCTCCGCCCAGGCACCTCAGAAACGCTGCAACAATTCATGGCTGAGCAGCTGAACCAGGAGCAGCAGCAGGTTCCTGGAAAACCAGGCACTTACAACTGGCAGGGCCTGTCTACTGCCCACGGTTAAATAAATCTGCATTGGACCCAGCAGTGCCTTTTAAGGTGAAAGGAATGTCAAATCAGAACCTTTAATAAGTGTGCTACTTTTGGCCCCTACCTGAAGTTACTTACACAGGTTTCATCTGTATATAAGGTGTATTTTTTCCCATGATGTATAATGATGTATATATTATGTACATAAATAAAAGGCAATGATTACATAACGTAGGATTACCTAGAATTATTTTTGCACAATTTTGCCATAAATTGGGGTGGTAATGAACTCTTGGAATCAATTACCATATGTGCATTATTTTAAATTCTGCTTGTCAGTAAGCTAAGGTGAATAAAAGAGGTGTCGTAACAGTACTGTAAAACCTGGATACGCTTGTTGTGTGCACATTTGCCACAGTCATCGCTATTCAAAATAATTCATTTAATACATACATTCGTTGTAGCTGTATTTTAGTTGCTAGGTAATGAATCAAATGTGCTAGTTAGTTACTTCCATGTCATTTAGAGCAGCTCACTCAGTATAAATGATGGGGGAATCGTAACTGATTTTACTCCCATGAGCCATAAACTAAATATCACATCATCTTTTTGCCTCTATGTTTATGCAAATGAAGGCATTACATTTACTAATTTATATGACTTAAATACTTGATAGAAATAAATTATTTTTTATTACCAATGTCAATTTATTTTAACTGGAATTGAGGTTTCTAGACGAGGTGTTTTAGAAGTTGAAGACAGGACCATCAGGGGCCAAGGACAGAGACTGGAATCCTTGCTGCATCACCATGGACCCTTGGATCAGTGAGTCAGTCTTCCTAATCACTCCTTAATCACATTTAAAAAAGTAAAGAAAGATTAATTCAAATTCTGGGAAATAATTCTTTGGTCTTTAGCATTATGATGGCTGAGAACACCCCCAGGTACTACTTCCTGCACATTTCCACTGATGGAACGAATGACGGACAGGATAGAGAAGTTTACTGCAAATGTGAAATTTCTCCATTTTGAATTTTAGCTATACATTTTATACTCAATTTTGTAACCTATCCGTTGTTTATTTTACTGTGAAGAAGATTTTTCCTGTTATATCTGTCTTCATCTGAAACACCCATCAGATGATAGACTGCAAGGTCAGGGTGGTTTCCATCTACCAAGGTGGGTGACTCCCAGCTTTAGCATCCAGCTGGGCTTGCACAGGGCTGTCCTGAGGGTAGTAAATACGGTACACCTATAAATGCATTGTTCAGTAACTCATCTAAGAGCAGTATGAGAGCGAACACTGCACACTTACTTCTATTTTTAAACACAGTCATTATCTTGACATGTTCCATTTTTCGTTCAATGCCATCGTACCATACAACTTGAACTGACTCCTAGGACACACAATGCCCCCCTGACAAACTGCCCCAAAAGGGACTTCAGCTCTCTCAGCATTCACACAGTATAGCCTTATTTTGGGTTATTAATACACACAATTTTAATTATTATGAATATCCTATGGCTGAGAAAGCACGATCCTAATGCCAAAAGAAGAACACCGAATTTGTAGTTCTGGCCAAGAATATTCCTAAATTGTTCGGCTTTTAACAAAAAAAGGATCAATGAAACATGGGGCTGTAGATTACACAGGTTTTGATTGCACTGATGAAATAATCCAAAAACTTTATTGACCTATAACCTGATTAGAATATGCCAGATGAGAATCAGTATTGTACAGAAAGTTGTACAGAATTTTTTACATAGAAAACTTTACATCTGTACCATATACATTTTATCCATCTGAAAAAATTTTCTACATCCACTGTTAATACGGAATGCTTGACAATCTTGTCTTTTTTTAACCATCAGAGCACAATTCACAGTATGAATACATTTCCAGTAAATCTAACTCCCCCAACCATGCCAGATTTGTTATTTTAACATATTCAACATTAAATTCTGTACACAGAGTAAAATCTACATCAAGCCCCGCCACCCAAAAGAAAAAGAAAGTGACAGCAACCTAGATTCATTTTGCAGTGATTCAAGTTTCGGTCCATGAAGGATCAACTCTATTTTAATGGCTCATCTTTAGAAGCCCTAAGAGAAGTATATTACAGGTAGTTAGGTCAGTAGGAGTATTTTCTACCTTTTTTGTTGTTGATCATGACAAGCGTCAGCCACAACAGCTTTCTGGGCATGTTAAACCCTCAAAATTACCAACCCCTCCCCGCCCCCCCACCAAAAAGGGCAAAACCAAAACCCCCACAAAATAAAAAAGACAAAAAGTTCAACCCAAATGTTTAGTGCATTTGACAAAATATTATAGGTATTTAGCAAATGAATAAGAAAATAAAGAAATTAAAATAAAACAGTGCAGGAAGAACTATATAATGTTTAAGATTTTTATATTACAGACCTGCATCTCTGTACATTTTTCACAGAAGGATGATTACCAGTATCTCAGATAGCCTGAGTGTGCAAAAATCTTCAGAATAAGAATACCATAGTTGCTAAATATTTTACCATGAACAATAATTTCTTCTTCTCCCCCCCCACCCCCCCCAATTATAAACATTTTATCCTTCAAAATACAGCTCTCCTGAGTTGTACTTCTTGCAGAAGTTCAAATCTTTACATCTATAGTTCTTTGGGTAAAGTTTTACTTCCACACCTGCCGAAAACTGTGGGGCTCTCCCTGCCGCCAAGGACAGGGAAGGACACATGAACACAAGCTGACACTGTGGAAACAGGCTTTCTGCTCAACATGAGCCCAACATGACAAACAGAATCCACCAGATTACTAAATAGGGACTGGAGCGTTGCGCAAGTTTGAGTTACAGTTCTAAGCATCTTTACCAGTAACCCTCAGACACGGCAATTCAGAGAAACCATTTTTCAGGTAGGAAACCTCAGCTCCAAGGTCCTTTTAAAGAGCGGAGGGATGTAAACGCCAACAGAAAAATACCAAGTTGCCATCATTGCTTGTTTATTCCAAGTTCCTGTTCAGGTGGTTGTGATATCTGAAAAACTACTCCAATTCGCAGAAAAAATCTTCTAAGAACGGCACGAAGTTCAGGAATCAAGTCAAATTGCATAATTTCACATAAGAGAGGGTAGTAGAATGATGCATGAGCTTTAAACTGGGCGGGGAGGGGGGGAAATAAATTTCTCCATTAGTAGTGCTTGCATTCCAAACCACAGCAGCTCAAATGCCTTTAGCGTCAAACCACTCTGGGGCCTGCACTGATCAGTGAAGACAGAGGAAAGGCATCTGCATAAAGCAGGGACTATACTGATTATGGAACTGAAAGAGAAGTATTCAAAAGACTCAATACAAACATTATTCACTTAGCTATCCTGATTTTGAAAAACATTTCCCATTACATTTCCTTGACAAACTTATGACAAACTTTTAGTATTTATCATTGTTTTTCTGGATAATAAGCAAAAGTAAGACAAGCAGGAACCACAGCTGAGTTTTTATAAGCTATGGGTTATTGAAACAATCTTACTTGTTAAAGAAAATTTTAATTTTTATGGAAAATTCTACCTAATAGTGCAATACAAAATTGCAATCTCCAGGCAAAGATCAGACTTTCCACATTTACAGTTCAACTGATGTACTGTAGTCGTGTTTGCTGGAATTCCTCAATCTCTGAATCACTCTCTCTGCTGCTCTCCACACCCCATGAGGGACTAGGTAGCAGTGTGACTGATGGTGGCACGAAAGCCCGCGGTGGAACCAGAGAGACTGGGGTTTGGGGTCCTTTCTGGCCACATGGCTGCTGATGCCTTAGGTCACTTCTCCAAGCTTTATCCAGCCCAGAGGCAAATGCATGTGGACTAGAGCATGACTTGGGACAAACATCTGTATGGCACCAAGTGACACCACACAGCCTCTCTGGGGCCCCGTACACCACTGTGACCCCAATCTCAGGCTACCTCACTAGACATTTTTAAACCAATTCAGGGATCATGGCAACCCGTTTCCAAGTATATGAGCTGTAAGTTGCTGTATTTTTTAAAGAGGGAAATGCATATTTTTGAAAATCTGCACTATGTATTTATATTTAGTTACATATTTTTAATTTATCATCATTTCTACTGGTTTCAAATTCTTAAATGAGTTTATGGCCTATTCACTAGGGCCTCTGTGTTACATGGAACCAATAAATATGCCAAAGGTATGGCTAAAGCCTGGAGCACAGGCCTGGGACCCCGGTAGGGGCAGAGTCCAGGGCCAGAGGTTGGGCAGGGTGACAGTTTTCAAAATGGAGGACAGACTTCAGGGGTCAGGATGGGAATTGCAAAGTGTGGGGGACCCAGCAGCTTGGTCAGAGTGTTCCAAAGGGACACTGATTCCTTCTTTACTGACTCCCCTACAAAGTCACTGCTTAGAGAACCAAGCAGGGTGAGGAGGGAGAAGACTGAGGGCCCATGCAGAGACGGGCCACCGTGGTCCGGGACAAAGTGGCACCACAGCCTGGGCTTTGCTGGATCTACCTCCGAGCGATGGGTCTGCAAGCCGGCACCCCTGCCTCCCGCTTGAGCCTGATGCTGGTCAGGCTAGAAATGCCGGGCTGGAGAAGACATCTCATACTTACCCTACTGTCGCTTATCTTTAGAACTTTAGTCAGAAACAAAAGCAGTAAATTAGTCCAGGCTTCCCGGTGACTCTCTGACGTCAGAGTAAGGAAGTAACTTAGGGCTTCGCTGCAGACACTGTAACAGAAAGGGCTCACTTTGGCATGTGCTGCATACGTGCGGCTACGGGTGTTCACAGAGAAAACCGCTGGGACGAGGCGG
This sequence comes from Phoca vitulina, assembly GCF_004348235.1. Taxonomy (NCBI): domain Eukaryota; kingdom Metazoa; phylum Chordata; class Mammalia; order Carnivora; family Phocidae; genus Phoca; species Phoca vitulina. The sequence goes on from NW_022589728.1 coordinate 18,194,327, forward strand.
GGAGGGACTATTAACTATCAGGAACTGGTTACAGTCTGTCTGCCAACACTAACTGCCGTATCAACATAACCGTGTCCTTTGCAAATTAGGAAGAAAACCGGACGTTAAAAGAAGCCAGTGCAATGTATCAGGAAACGCATTTTCTAAAAGGTCCCCCGAATTTCAGACCCCTGTGCAGCAGCGCACGTCCAAGCCTGGCATCAAGAAACCGGGGCTGAAATCGGGTGGGTCTTCACTCACTGTGAAGGTGTAGGCACTTCTGGGTCTTAAAAGTCTCATCAGTAAAGTGGGAAACAGGGACTAAGTCATCTCTTGAAGTTCTAAAATGTACTTAACTGGTCTCTGAGAACATCTATTCCCTGAGAATACACAAAAATACAATGCAGAAGACAGCAGTCTTTCTGAATGGCATGTTTCATTCTTAGCATGAGTTTAAAATTTAAAGGACAGAATCTTAAGTTGTCATGAAGTAAAAAGAGTGCAAAAAAAAAGTAACACTAACAAAACATCAAACCTTCTTTCAAACTAAAGGCAGGCAGGCAGGTTTTCACTTTCACATATGATTGGTTCGTAAAAATGCGATTATCTGTGGCATGAAAAAGCCTAATGGTTCGTAAAAATGCGATTATCTGTGGCATGAAAAAGCCTAGAAACTCTGAAGTTTTAAATTTTAGGAAACTTTCTTCCTGTCCCACAGCGGCAACAACAGACATGATTTGCTCATGTCACCAACTGTGCAAAAGTGCGTCCATCTATAAGACTCTAATTTTCACAATCTCTTCCTTGGGCCCCAAGCTGTTTGCATGGTCCTGCAGCGGGGTTGAGATGTGGACTCTGCCATGAGTGCAAACCTAGTGGCCCTTTCCTCCTCTGTACCACGCAGCCACATGGGTCAAAGGCAGACACTGAGCCAAGAGTCTTACTTTAAAAGCCTCTGCTGGACCTCCTCCCAGGCACTAACGCGGCTCTCATCCATGTACATCCGGAAGAGAATGCGCAGCCCACAGGCAAGGCTGCTCGTCTCCTGCTTCAGAAGGTTAGGTTTGGATTTGCCTTTGAAGCCTGCGGAGAAGGGAAGTTGCATGTTACAGAAAGACAAAACCGCCTTGTGTGAAGGCACATCTTGTGTACGTCCAGCGGTGGCATCTGCTGCCTGCCCTGAGCCCAGGGCCTCAGCAGCCCTGAGGTGGCCCACAGGGAAGGAGTCGCACAGGGAAGGCACACCTTGAGACCGTGGGGCAGGTCAAATTGGGGGAGGCCCAGCTAAAGGCGATTTCTATGTGTAAAATTTCCCCTCCTTTCCAGCTGGGGGGATAGGAGGTACAAAACAATGTTGGCCTGGGAAAGCGGAACTCTTCAAATGAAACTGCACCTGAAAGCTCCATACAGCTTACAGGAGGGCTCCTGGGTGAGCAGGGGCAGACCCCTCAGCAGGAAGAAGGTTTCATCAGGCCAAGGGTCCAAGCATTGTGAAGGGTCCAATGCGCATGCAAACGTGGAACCTGGTGACTTTAGCAGGAGCAGTCCTGGTTGAATGGCAGCAGCAACTTGAGTTGAATAAAGGGGAAAAAATATAGACTACTCTTCCCAGAAGTTAGGTTGTAAAGGAAAGAGGAGGAACAAAGCCATGGGCTTAATTAGGGGTTAAACGATCATTTTAGATTAAATAAAATATGCAAATATAAAGTACCCAACACTATTTCAGAGTCTGATGTTCAATAAACATTAGCTCCCTTCTTTTTTTCTTCACATTCTGCTGCCTCTCATTCTTCCAGCACTGTTTTTTACCTAATAGGCACCAAATAACTACTTAAGTAAAAAATTAGATGTCAGTTTAATTATTATGCTTAATTATATATTTATATAATTATATTATACTTAAATTTTCCAACTTGTTCAAAAATATGCCTCCCTCCCTCAGAACATTCACTTCCATTCTGAGGTGTGGCCACTCCCAGATAAGCATGGAGAAGTCATTTGAATACACATGCAAGGATTTCATGTTTAGGACCTTCACACACTTTTTCTCATTAAAAAAAGGGCAGCTTTTAGTGTGCTCACAGTATCAACAGGGAGGTCCAGGTTGGGTGAACAAGATGAAAAAATGAATGGTCAAATCAGTCAAACAACAGATTGATTAAACAAGTGGGAAACAAGTTTCCCCTAGCAGCTTACTATATTACACACTATATTATATACGTATTATATTAGGCCTGGCTAGTAGACTGCCTTCCTACTATTATTAAGGTAAAAAGTTCATACAGTGAAATGCATACACCTGAATTGTACAATAATGAATTCTGATAAACGTACACCTCTGGTGCACAACCGTTAACAGTGAACACTAAAGTGTGATACTCGTGCAGCTTACCTGCTTTCCACAGAGCAGTCCTCTGTTCATTGTTGGAATTAAATGCTTTTGCAAATCTATGGGACTCTAATAAGCAGTCCAGTAGCTTAAAAAGTTGTTGTGATGTTAAAAAGCGGTACATTCCTTGATCCTGTGTATCAACTCGAACATCAAAGTCCACAGCATCTCTCTTTGGAAAACAAACCACCACAGCACGTGCATGCACACAAACACACACACACACACACACACACACACACAGTCACAAATTTTAGTAAGTTTAGAACTCAATGCTCCCCCAAACATCAGTTTTAAGAGAACTGAACTTAATCTCTTTTACCTCAACAGGAAATTGGGAAAGGTCTATCTTTTGTCATTAAACTTCCAGAATCTTCCTTCCATGCATCCTAGTCATCCGGCACCACCTCCTATCTTTCCAATTCCCTCCTCCTATTTCCTGACTCCAGGAGCTCTTCCCCTGCCAGAGCCTACAGCCCTTCACTGTTCCTCCCTGCCACTTAGGTCCTCTCTTCTCTTATTAACCAGTTTAGACTCCATGGGCTCCAGTTATAATTATTCTCTTGCATAATCCCTCACTCTTTTTAGATTAATTGGCTGGCAAAACTGCCTACTCCACATCGCCACCCACACAGCAAACACGACTGGAGAAAACAGACTGGTTTTAAATCCAGTGGGCTCTGGGTGCTGCCCAGCAATCCTGCACTGCCCTAGTCTGCTTTCCTGGATGACTAGCTCATGTTTTCACTTCTCCAAGCATCTAAAACTCTCTTCCCAACCTCATTTGGTGGATGATTTTTCTTCTCCTATCAGAAGAAACCTCCCACAAACTCCCAAGAGCAAATGGACCAACCTTCCCGTGTTAACACCCCACACACTTCGCTGCTTTCCTATTACAATGCACGAGCGGCCAGGGCTTCCATTCAAGACAACCCCCCAGGAGCTGGCACTAGATGCCATCCCCGTTCACTTTTCAAAAAGATTGTTCTGCAACTGCCCCTGTCTTCTGCATTCAGTTCTCTCATCAGGGAAAATGTTGCAATACTGCCAATCTTAAAGACAAAACAAAGCAAACCCTTCTCTTGACCCCTTCATCCTCCTCCAGCGATTATCCTATTTCTCTGTACCCCTTTACAGCAAAACTCCCCTTGACGGAATTATCAATATTTTCTGCCTGCAATTCCTCTCTTGTACCCACTTCCATAATGCTTTTGTCCTCAACATTACAATTAAATGCAATGTCAAGGTCACTGAAGTCTACCAAATTGCTAGGGGGCGATTCTCAGATGAAATATTACTTGACCCACTGAGGATTTGACAGAGATGATCACATCCTTCTTCTTAAAACATTTTCTTCATTTGGCTTCCAGGACACCACTATCTCTTGCTCTCCCCTTGCCTCATGGATTCTTATTCTGGAGCTCTTTAACCAGACGCTTCATCACCAGGAGCTCTAACTACGGAAGCCCCAGGGCTCAGTCGGCAACCCTCCTCTCAGCTGTCCACACTTAACTGCCTAGGGCATGTCATTCAGTCCCATGGTTTAAAATGACATTTCTATGATGAAGAGCCCCCAAATCAAATCTCTAGTGTGACCTCTGCTCTAAAGTCCAGACTGTGAAAGCCAACTTCCTCCTCAATGTAAAAGCTGCTGTCCCCCCACATCCGTACCTGTGCGGCGGCTAGGTTTTCGGCATCTTCCTTCTTGCTTGTGGCTGGGAAGAACACAATGTTGTCGATAGTCTGGATGAGTTCCAGCTGCACAACACATTTAATCAACAGGGCGGCAAACAATTTTTGTTCTGGAAATTCTGTGAGGAAACCCACCCCAATGCACATGCAAACAAAAATTATTTTGAATCCTTTATAATATCTATGACATTACAATGCTAAGGAAACATTCATATGTATGAAGGTTACCTGCACATATCACACTGAGAACATACTGCTTTTGCACATAAGCACTACTCAATAAAAGTTTAATCAATTTTTAGAAAAGCCTTACAAAATTAATTTTTTAAATAAAAATATTCCCAAGGACTTAGAACAGTAAATAATGTTCAGAAAGGTCCCACTACAACTTCTAAAATAAGATTTAGGTTACTCTTTAATAAAATGTAACAAATGGATTAAAAGCTAAGACTTTAATAGCATTTACTGGAACTCAAGTTTGACCTTTGAAATAGGTAATGTAAAAACCTATATATACCAAAAGAAAACAACAGGAACTGGATGTGTGAGAAAGGAAGTGAGGGACAGCCACAAATTCTGACAAATGTGGTAACACTGTGGGTTAATCAGAGCACGTTTTATTTGAATCCAGGTTAGAAGCTGTAGCTAACTATATTTTCAAATGCATCCATAAGCAAAGAAGTCTATAAAAAGATTATGCTAAGTACATGATCACAAAACTAACCGAATTTTGAAGTAACAAAATGTTCTCCACACTGCGCAGGCAAGATGAAACACAGCTAAGTCTTCTAGCCTGAACGAACCTGCTCAGCAAGATGTTTCTGACAATCCACCAGCCTATAAGGACATGTTCATAGAAGAACTTTGCATTTCACTGACCAAATGCCGAAGCACAAGGTCAGAAAGAACTCAACTACTGAGATGCTGCGAGAGCTTGGCAGTGCTGACATGCGGCTCCAAGGGAGCTCTCAATCCTGGGATGTCAGGGCCAGCTTCTCCAGTGAGCTTTCCAGGAGGCAGATGACTGCCCCAGGGGAGTGGCTGACTTACAATTCTTCAGTCTCTACTTTTGCTTTTATTACAAATTCCCTTTTGCGGCACCAATTTGTGGAACTTAAATTCATGTTTTAGGGACTTTAGGGGTAGCAAAACAACTTGCATAAATTTATTCTTACTGAGGTTATTAATAAAGGCTCCTTTCCAGGTAGTTTTCAGAAATGCTATTGTATTTAACACTTACTACTAGATTGCATGTCAAAAAAAAAAAACAAGAAAAAGAAAAAGATAACAAAGAAGCCACAAGTCCCACAAACTGTCTCCTCTTCAGTGTCTTTTTCCTAGCCCTCTACCTCAGTCAGAGCTGACACATACCAGTCGCTCCTTCCCCTCTCCCATTCCAGTCCTAAAACTCAGTTCCTAGAGCAGGAGACTCCTGGCAGCACAGCCGGAGCTCCCAGAGAGACTTGGGAGTCGGCTGACGTCTGACAAGATGTGTCCTCGTTAGTTCTAACATCAGCCGCTGAGGGCCGGAAGAGCTTTCAGCAGGGCGAACTGAGAGTATGGCTGATGAGGCTCCACTCTGATCGAATGGGCAAAGCTGGGCCTCTCCCTGCTTTCTGGTGTCCTTGGAGGATAAGGATCTTAACTTCAGACTCACTAGCAATGACCAGCAGCATGTTTGGGGACAATACCTATTTGGACAAATTTTACAACTCGGGTTGGCTGACACTGCCAGGGTTTATTAGGTGACCATGTCACTGGTTCACCCAAGCTAAGCAAAGATGAACTATGTGGGACAGCAGGTACGGAGCCGAGGCTAGATGGGGCAGTGATGTTTTCTGAAAGTGTACAGAGAGAATGAGCTAGTTGCCCTGCAGACAGGATGAAGTACTCAGGTCCGTGTTATGATTCTTTGAGGAGGAGTCAGACCGCAGATGGCCGCCTCATTCAACAGAGGAACCATCACCTGTCCACTTAATGAAAGAGCTCATGGGAGCATGGTGGCCATCTGTTCTTCCCCGAGCTCCACCTATTGAGTCAACAATCCCATGGTGAACTTTTCCTAAAGAACTTCAAGGGGAGAATGAACAGGGTGTCTGACAGAAGGAAAGAAGCTTGGGTCCTCAGCTCAGGGTGGTAGGGAAGCAGCTCCAGTTAAAGACATAGTCCTGGATTAGCCATGTGAAAACTTTCTAATGTGTGATGACCGGGCCCTTCCTTACAAAGCTAAGTATATTTAAATTCAGTCTTGGGGCTGAGAGATAGAGAAGTCACTCACTATTCTGTCCTCATGGCATGTTCCAGTGCAGACTAAAGCTATCATGGATTCCTGCACAAGCCATTGCTGTTCTCCAGAGAACAGGAATCAAAAATGAAAATAAGCCACTCACCACTACCTATCTCCCTTTTAGGAAGTTAGCAAAACAAAGTGACTGAAGCTGGAAACTCCTTTCAAGTAGGATACCAAATCTGTCTTCTCTCAAGAACAAGCACCTAGCATTAATAAAAAATTCCCCGAAAAAAAAATTAAAATTAAAAATGTAGGGACTAAAAGCATAAAACTCTTAAAAGGAAACATCAAGTAAAACCTTCATGACCTTAAATCTGGCAATGGATTCTTAGCTATGACACCAAAAGCAAGAGCAAGAAAAAAACAGGTAAATTGGATTTCATCAGAATTAAAGACTTTCTGCATAAGATGATGTTATCAAAGAAATGGTAAGATTTATACTACAGAATATAAGTATCTGCAAATCATATATGTGATACAGGTAGAGTATCCAGAGTGTGTAACAAACTTACATTTCAACAACAAAAAGGCATAAACCAATTAAAAATGAGCAAAGGACATGAATAGACATTTCTCCAAAGAGACATACAAATGGCAATAAGCACATGAAAAGATGCTTTACCATCATTAATCATTAGGGTGATTGCACAACACTGTGAATGTACTGAAAATACTTTTATTTTTTAAAGATTTATTTATTTATTTTAGAGAGAGAGTGTACACACAGGGGGAGGGGCAGAGGGAGAGAGGGAATCTCAAGCAGACTCCCTGCTGAGCGCAGAGCCCGACGCGGGGCTCAATCTCAGGACCCAGGATCACGACCTGAGCAGAAAGGAAGAACTGGCCACTCAATCAAATGAGCCACCCAGGTGCCCCTAAAATGGTTACTTTTCTTATGTGACTTTCACCTCATTTTATAAAAGCAATTAGAGTTGTCCTGTTTTCTTCTAGGGAGGAGGTAGCTTTTCCTTGGTGTTATAATTTTCCTTCAGTAAACAAAGTTGGATCAGCTTTGTAAAAAAACAGAAGGGGTTCCCCTTCTTTGTGAAAAGACTAAGATGGTGAGCGGAGGAGACGTGGGGTGAGGCAGCTGAGTGTATAGAAGGCTGGCTCCACAGGAAGCTGGGTGTTCCTGCTTAGAAAGCACTGCAGAGAAAGGCCCCTCAGGCCCCACTTTTGCAGAAAGGATATGGGGCTGACATGCAGAAGGGAACGGAGAGAAAAGACTCATGTGTCCGACACAAACATTAGCTAAAAGCCTTTGTGGAAAAAGCTGGTACTATAGGTGTTAGTGAATATCCAAGTTGGTACACACATAGTAACAAAGTGACTACACACCATCAATTACAGTATATATTTGTTAATACCAAAAGTAAAAGCAAACATTTCATCCTTTACCTACACAAAACAAAACACACTATTTTTATTAGGAGAAATAACTCACTTGCTGTATGTTTAATTTTGCTGACTTCTTCGTTCACAGTAGAGACAGCAGCCAATTGTGCTTGCTGTCTATTATCTGCAGATCTTGGCTGAACAGAATCATGAATATCTACAGATTTCTGTGATATTGTATCCTAATAAAACAAAAAATTCATTGTAAGTACAACGAATAAAGCTTAAGGATGAAAACAGTTTCTAGTATGTTTTTAAAAAAAAATTACGTGTGTCACTATGAAAAGGACATTCTACGCAGTGTGATTACAGACACAAGGAGAAAATTATTTAAAGTTACCTACGCTGACAGTCTTTAAGAGAAAAGCTTCCTTTCTAACCCTCATTCGTTTTGGGCCTGGTAGCACCCAAAAGCAATAGATAAAAATGCTAAGCTTCACTGTGAGGAAAAGCTAGTCAGCAATATCCAGGAACTGGCATGAAAGCTGTTTAAACCGAATATGTATGTGGCCGAGGTGGGGGACATTTCTGCAAGCTTTGTGTAGGCGGTGCTCAGGAAAGCTTTGTAGGGGTGAGTTTAGGGAAAGACATTCTGTCATCCAAAGGAATTGGCGACTGGAAAGGTCAGTGAGAAGGTGACTAACTGCAAGTGTGGTGTCATGAAGAAAAGCTCAAGTTCAAGTCCAAGAGAACTACACCAGACTTTCGCTCCAGCATTAGGTATAACCTTGGAAAAGCACAGAACCCTCTTGTGTTAAGATTTTCTGACCTGAAAATGGAGAGGACACTTTCCTTGTAAGTTATTAAGGATAAGGTAAGAAATGCAAAGCACTAGCACAGTGTCAGACAATATGTGATAGCTGGCATTACTATTCGAGCTTTATTTTGTTACAGCAATACAACACACTCCGGACAGAATCTAGAACGTGGTTTCCAGAGGAACGGAGAACTCTAACCTAACAGCCTTAGCTGGAAGCGACCTCACCTGGGTTTCTGAAAAGAAGACAGGGGCTTACATTCCCAAAAACAGTGCTAATCAAAATAGTATTTTAACTTAGATTTAAAATATCACAGTTTATGATTTTTCATTTGCTGTTCCGTATAAAATGGGGATAATGTATCAAACTGGATTCAAAAAGTTGCTGAAAGGATCAAATGTGAAAATATTTTTTAAATGGTGAAGTGCTACACAAATCTAAAGCCATATTATTACTGTTGCAATTGTTCTTACTCATCTTTGTATTTTTCATGTTTAATACACAGGAGGCCTTTAATAATAATTATATAGACCCAGTAGAGAGTAGTTGGGTAATTTCTTTGGCCATGATGGACTATAATACAGTTTAAAAAAATGTTTTTTAAAAGATTTTATTTATTTATTTGAGAGAGAGAGAGCACGTGAGCATGAGCAGGGGGGAGGGGCAAAGGAAGAGGGAGAAGCAGACTCCCGGGCAACTCGGGGGACTTGGTCCCAGGACCCTGAAATCATGACCTGAGCTAAAGGCAGACACTCAACCGACTGAGCCACCCAGGCTTCCTATAATGCACTTTTAGATAAAAACTTAAATGGAAAAATGCATATAACAACACTTCTAAATTTGTAAGTCCTTTAAGGGAATGTTTATTGTTTAAAATTAACTATAAAAGGGCGCCTGGGTGGCTCAGTTGGTTAAGCGACTGCCTTCGGCTCAGGTCATGATCCTGGAGTCCCTGGATCGAGTCCCGCATCGGGCTCCCTGCTCGGCGGGGAGTCTGCTTCTCCCTCTGACCCTCCCCCCTCTCATGTGCTTGCTCTCTCTCATTCTCTCTCTCTCAAATAAATAAATAATCTTTAAAAAAATAAAAAAATAAAATAAAAAATAAAATAAAATTAACTATAAAAAAAAGTCTCTTTTTAACTTGTACACTTTAAGAAGTATATTTTAAGGGGGGAATTAATCAGTTGACAGAATAAAAAATGCATTGTCCTACTGAATGTAAGGGAAAGCATTTTTTTTTAAGGCACTAGTTTTTAAATTTTTGGGGCACTGGCTCTTTTGAACATTCTGATGATTTCTAAGAAGCTTCTCCCCAGGAAATTAAATGTACACAAAAACTAGGTCACAGTATTGGGGATTTAAAGTCTCCTTTGTATCAGAGGAATTTTTTTAATGTTAGGCATATCGCTTTCTCAATTTTTCTGATTAATCAATGTAAATGAGGATGATTTTTTGGTAATCTTTGCATTTTTTAGAACAGCTGTGTACCAGAAATATGCCCACACCTCCCCTTTAAAAAAAGGACCCTTTACTGGAAAAGGAGGAGCTCCTATGAAAGCAATCTCTATGTATCGAAGTGGAGACATCTCTTAGCTATTCCAAATATAAAATGTTAGTCTCAAAACAAGATTTCATTTTTTCAAAAACCACATATAATTAATATTAACTATATACAACACGTATGGAAAACAGCTGGAAGGATATACATCACATCATTAAACATAAGTTGTGGCTGAAGGGGGCAGTATGAAAAGGGAATTGCATTTTTTTTTTTTAAAGATTTTGTTTGTCAGAGAGACAGACAGAGGCAGGCAGAGGGAGAAGCAGGCTCCCTGCTGAGCTGGGAGCCTGACGTGGGGCTCGACCCCAGGACCCCGGAATCATGACCTGAGCTGAAGGCAGACACCTAACCGACTGGGCCACCCAGGCATCCTGGGACTTGCATTTTTTACCCTATTTTCTTCTGTACTATCCAAAAAAAAATTTTTTTTATATTAACAGGGTATATTTCTATTTTTAATTTTTAAAAAGTAATCCTTCACCAAATCAGTACTGGATATGCACCTGTACTGATTGTCACACAGGTCAGACTGCTTGCAAATTTGTGGAGATGAAGGAGAAGACTGATTGTCATCCCAGGAAAAAGGGGGAAGACGGCTCTAAGTTCTTGAAACCTGGTGATGCCACCATCGCTGACATGGCTCCTGACAAGCCTGTGTGCGTTGAGAGCCTCTCTGACTATTCTGTGGGCCATTTTGCTGTTTGTGACATGAGACAGACGAGAAGGCAGCTGGAGCTGGCAAGGTCACTCAGAAGGCTAAATGAGTAGTATCCCTAATAACCTGACACCCCGGTCTTATTCAGTGGTGGAAGAACAGTCTCAGAAATGTTTGTATCAACTGGCCATTTAAGTTTAATAGTAAAAGACTGGTTAATGAATGCATTGTAAAACCTTCAGAAGGAAAGGAGAATGTTTTGTGGACCTTTTGTTGTGTGTGTGTGTGTGTGTGTGTGTGTGTGGCAATTTTAAAGTTATTAGGTTTTTTTTAGGTTATTAGTTTTTAAAATCAGTACTTTTTAATGGAAAACACTTGACCAAAAATCTGTCAAAGAATTTTGAGACCCATTAAAACAAAAGTTTAATGAAAGAAACAAATAAAAATAAATAAGAAGTAGTCCTCCAGTGCACGGCAAGAAATATTCAGCGAGGAAAACACTGCAGTTTATTGGCAAGCTGTGAGCCGTACAGAGAAGGGAAAGCAAAAGGAAGCGGGGTGAAAGAAGGGGCGGCGGCAGCAGCTCACAGAGGAGACTGTGAGCTGGTCCCGAGGGGCACCGCTGCCTCCCTCTATGGAACCCGGCAGCAGCCCAGCCTCTCATCACTCACCCCGGCACATGCGGTTCCAACAACTTTATGTGCATTATAATGCATTACCTGACTTAACTCCCATCACAAAACTCACTCTACCATGAGGATAGGTAACTTGCTGAGGCCACAGAGCTAGTCACTGCAGAGCCAGGATTTCATTTTGGGTCTGGCATCAAAGCCCACACTGCAAACTACTATACTATACAGCAGAGGTAGCAAAAACAAAAACCCACAGAGTAAGCAGAGGGTGGGCCAAATTTAAGAAAAACAAAAAAGAGAGCAAGCTCATTCTGGACTTGAAAGATGGTTTCATAAGTGGTGGAGTCTATAATGAACAGATAGCTCCTGCAGATCAGGGTCATGGAGCAATGTGGCCCCAATATATCAGATGTGACTGTTCTCTCAAGATAAATTCAGAGTAGTAATTTTCTGTGAAATCTAAGTTTTAGCCATTGACAATTACTTAGGAAATTTAAAAGTTGTGAGGGGGATAAATTGACCAATGGACACTAATATGCTACCTCTGGTCTCCTGGGTTTAAAATTCAGTAAGGCCAGATTAAATAATAGTACTGTTTCAATGGTAATTTCCTGATTTTGTTAATGGCACTGTGATTATGTAAGTGCTTTTGCTTTGTATTTTTTATGGAAAAACACTAAAGAACTTAAGAAGAAAAGGACATCTTATTTTCAATTTACGTTCAAAGAATTCTGAAAAGTTTGTGGGTGGGGGGGTGGGCCAGAGAGAGAAAAAGGAAGGAGGGAGGAAATAATAAAGCAAATGTAGTGAAATGATAACATCTGGTGAAACATGGTGTCATGTAGTTTTATGTGTCAACCTGGCTAGGCTATAGGATCTAGTTACTCAGTTCCAACACAAATACAAGTGTTGCTGTGAAGGTATTCTGTAGATGTGGTGATCATCTACAACCAGTCGACTTTAAGTAAAGAAATTATCCTCAATAATATGGCCAGAACTTCATGTGACCAACTGAAAGGCCTCAGGTCTCCCTAAAGTAATTCTGCCTGTGGACTGCAGCTACAGCTCCTGCCTAAGAGTTTCCAGCCTGCCCGACAGATTTCAAATTACTGGTGCCCATAATCGCATAGCCAATTCTGTGAAATTTAAATTAAAAAAAAAAAAAGATTTATGCATATACATATATTATACACACACACACACACACACACACACACACAGATAGATACAGATATTTCCCACTGGTTCCATTTCTCTGGTAGAACACTGACTGATACAGATTTTGGTACCATGAAGTGGTGTGCTGCTATAAGAAATACCTAGAAATGTGGAAGTGGCTTTGGAACTGGGTAATGGTAGAAACCAGAAGAGTTCTGAGGCATATGACAGAAAAAGCCTAGATTGCCTTGAAGAGACTGTTAGTAGCAACATGGCCATTAAATGAGATTCTGGTGAGGATGCAGAAGGCAGTGAAATGCATAATGGAGAAATCTTGTCTTCTGTCACCCTAAAGAATACACATATGGGCATAGAATCTAATGTGGACAGAAATATGAATGTCAAACGTGCTTCTGGTGAGGTCTCAGAAGGAAATCAGGAACATGTAACTGGATAATGGAAGTAAGGTGGTATCTGTATCCAGCAGCAGCAAACTGGTTCAACTGTGTTGTACTACTGGGGGGAAGGCAGAACTTCTAAGTGATGAACTTGGATATTTAGCTGAGGATACTTCCAAGCAAAAGGTTAAAGGTGTGGCCCAGTTTCTCCTTGGTGTTTACAGAAAAATGAGAGGCTAGAGAGATACACTGAGGAAGGAATTACCAAGCAAAAATGAACTAGCACTTGATAATTTGGAAGGATAAACTGCAAAGGATGCCAAAATTGGAAAATTCATTGTTATGAAAACATTTCTTTGGACAGTTAGACAACATTTTGTTGAAAGAGATTAGGTGTGTGGATCCAATGGATCCAATCAAACATCTTAGCAGAAGCCTGGAAGAGTGATGAAGTTATCCAGAAAGGTTCCATGAATAACCCTCTTGACATACATGAGAGACCCACAGGGATTTTAAGAATGATATACCAGTAGAAACACAGCCAGCCTAGACTGAAAGGGACATAGGATAAAATGAATGAAGGTTATCAGATCTCTGGGATTCTAAAGGCAGGAAATGGGCTACATGGCTGCAAACACATGCTAACCTTTAAGAAGAAATGATTTAGAGAGCAGAGCTGCAGGGACATAGGAAGGAGCAGTGGGCCCAGAGGGCAGAGTATCAAGGTACAGAGAATTATCCTCAGGCCTTAAAAATTTTTTTTGAAAGATTTTTATTTATTTGATTGAGAGAGAGAGAAGAGAGCATGAGTGGGGGGAGGCGCGGGGCTCAATCCCAGGACCCTGGGATTATGACCTGAGCTGAAGACAGACGCTTAACTGAATGAGCCACGCAAGCGCCCCTCAGACCTTAAAAATTAACAGAATTTGCCCTGCTGGGTTTTGAACCTGTTTAGGACCAGTGACCCTTTTATTCCTTCCAATTTCTCCCTTTTGGAATGAGGATGTTTATCCTATGCTTGTCCCACCACTGTATTTTACAAATAGGTACTTTGTTTTCTCGGTTTACAGGTCCACAGATGCGGACGGATGATGCCCCCAGAAGAGACCACATACCTGATCTAGATGGCTGTGATGATGAGATTTGGGACTTTTGATATGATGTTTAGATCAGATTTTGGACTTGCTGATGCTATAATGAGTTGAAACTTTTGGGAATACTGGGATGGCATGAATACATTTTGCCTGAAAGATGAACATGAATTTTTGGGTGCCAGAGGGTAGAAACTGCGATAGGTTGAACAGTGGCCCCAAAAAGGTATATTAAAGTTGAAACCTCTGGTACTTAGGAAGGTTACTTGGAAACAGGGTCTTTAAAGATGTAATTAAAGATTTTGAAATGAGGTGGCTTATATCTTATCTTACAAACATAAGAGATGGCTAGTGTCCTTTAAAGAGAAAAAAGGAGAGGCAGATTTGACACATAACGGATTTGACTTTACATAGCCATGTGAAAATGGAGGCAGAGATTAGAATGATGTGTGTACAAGTCAAGGGTTGCCAGGAGCCACTAGAAACTGAAAAAGGCAAAGAAGGACTCTCCATTAAGGCCTCTGGAGAAAATGCAGCCCTGCTGATGCCTTAATTTTGGGCCTTTGGCCTCCTAAACTGGGAGACAATATATTTCTGTTGTTTTAAAGCCACTTAGTTTGTGGTAATTTGTTGTGGCAGACCTACGAAGCAAATATATTGGGTGAAGGGTATATTAAAATTCTTTGAACTGTTATTGTACAATTTCTCATAGGTTAAATTGTATCCAAATTAAAATTTTAAAATAAATAATATCTTTAGCTTGGTAAGGAAATCCTTTATAATTCCTTTTTTTTTTTTTTAGAGTAGGCTCCATACCCATCATGGAGCCCAATGTGGGCCTTGAACTCAGGACCCTGAGATCAAGACCTGAGCTGAAATCAAGAGGTGGATGCTTAACCGACTGCACTGCCCAGGTGCCCCTTGGCATGGAAATCCTTACATAATCTCATACCTGGCTCTTAAAACTCTTGACGTCATTTTACTCTATGTCTCAGACCATCTACATTATAAAATAATTTAAAATACCTCCTTCATGGCACTTACAGAGATAAATTTTAGCCACCCGGGAAATTTACCATTATGAAGCTTAACCTAAGAATTTTGGACAGATTTATGCCATCTTTTTTAAAGATGTGGACTCACATAAAAGAATCTGGCCCATGGTAAAATTACTTCTCACAAGCAATTTTAAGTATGATTTATTTATGAAAACTTACCAGCTGTTTTTCACTCACAGGAGATGGAGGTGGGGGAACAGTTTCTCCAGAAGAGGGACGCCAGGTTAAGAGCCTTTAAAAATACCAAATCATACCAATCACTGCGAGTGTGAAACATGACACATTCAACATGTTTTAAAACAGGCATAAAAAAAGTCCCAAGAATATGCCAAAAACAATATAATCCTTCTCTGACTACTGCTAAAAACCATTTGCTGAAAAAAATCTAGTAAAAAGTTTAAAATATGTATTTCCAGAAAACAACTGACTAGCATATAATATAATCAAAAGGGTACTCTGGTCATCAGTTAAAAAAAAAAAAAACACTTCTGAAAAGTTTCAAAAACTTTAAACTCACTTTTTCTAAGTATTTCCTAAAGTAAGATTGAGAAAAGTTTGAGACTTTTCAAAAATTCATGGATCTCTTTAGATTCTTTTTTTTTTTTAATGTATAAAAATAAATGAAATAAAATTTGGCCCAAAAGAAGAAACTAACTTGCCATCCCTGGATTGGGTACTTGGAATAGAAAGATGATTAAGGCCCAAGTTCTTGCTTCTGAGAAGCAGGAGCTCCTGGGAAATGGAGCAGACAATGGTAGATACATCATTTCAATTCCATTTGGAAAGAACTCTAGTACAGTTATTTTCTATTAAGAAATGCTTATTAGATGATCTTTAAGATCATGTATCTTAACCTGAATTTGTAATTCAATAAATTAAAACAGAGGCAGTTCCTAAAACAAACAAACAAAGAAGAATGTTCAGCCTGGCTGGTTTCTGTTGACTTCACAGGGACAACAGCTAGGCAAGAATTCATACTGTCTTTTGACATAAGGGCTACAGATAAACTCTGACAAAAATGGATCATTTGTCAAGTACATTGTTCCAACAAAATGTGCACCAAAAAAATAAGAAAAGCTGACCAATATTTGTCTTTTTAGTTTAGACCCACCTAGAGACTGCTTTCCTAGAGGTGTGTCCCTTTTGTTTGACTTCCAATGTCCTATTTATTAGGATACTTACAAGGGGATCGTATCAGTGCAAACATATTTCACTCATGTCCAGAAAAAGTTTATGATGCTTAAAAATCTGAACTAGTTTTCATACATCATTTTATGCCAGTACATACACATGTATCTACTTAAGATGTTTTAAGTAAGACTTAAGTAAGACTTAAAGCATCTTATTAAGTAGATTTAAAAATAGTAAATCTAAAGTAAAACTTTGCATAGGTCAGAGAGCCCCGAAGGCTGAGCTGGGAAGTAACTTCAAGTATGTCCTACAAATAATCCAGATGCTATTAGTCATTTAGTGAGACTGTGTCTTAGTTTCTCCATTGATAAAAACTCCTTCACTACAATTCAATTCCAAACTAATTCATTAGAAGATGACAATTAACTATAAAATACATTTGCAAATAAATTTTCCTTAGATTATTAAATCTAAAGTAACTGAAATATATGTTTAGTTTTTTGTTGCTTTTTTAAAATTCAAAACCACTGCTTGCTTTAATCTGGATAAATAAAAATAAAACCCTATTAAAGTAGAATCACCTCAATATGACCAATGACCATATGACGAATCAGACTGAAAGTGTCTGGTTTATAAAGAATTTAATTCAAGTATTTGTTACGGTTTATAGGAGTCTGATTTGCAATAAATACAAATTCATGGAACACTGAGGTATTTTTAAAAGAATTTGTTAAAAAAAAAATCACTAGTTACTATCAAACTTTTTATGTCTATCATTCAATATACAGATATAAAGTTGAGTAAAATCTTCTTACGCATGTGGGATTGTGGTTTTGAAGATATCCAGTGTGCAGTTACAAGTTTTGTCCCAGATTTCTAGGGTAAATTTCTCACCATTCAGAATAACAACATTCTCTAAGCAGTTTGTACCAGATCGTGCTAACTGCTCATTGTCTGGAAAAGAAAAGAGCAATTCATTTATATATTGCCAGGGCCACATTTAACACTTTGTGTCACTATTTGCTATAGACTGACCTTGCTGCACACACCAGTAGAGCTGGGCAAAAATATCATCCAAAAGTACATCACTGAGTACTTCTAAATACTGGGTGAATACATCACAGATCGCATAAAGTGCATGATTACAAGTCGTAGTCATCCATTCAGCTTTCTAAGGGAAAAAAGTCATTAAAAGAAGGTCAGACCATTCGTCAACAACCAGAATTAAAGAAGAAATATGTTTGCATATTTAAAAATGCTAAGCCTGTCCATGTTCCTTTCAGAGCACTTTCTTCCCTCTATAATATTACATTCACCTCGACTCAGTATCTGAGATCTATTTTTTCTCCATTATTCCACAATTTATGTATAAAATAATTTTAACTATTTTTTGCATTATTTTTGATTTTAAAAAATTATCATTGAATTGTCTTGCTATTAACATTATGACTCTTCTCAAACAATATGCATGAATATCAACAGCTGGTCTTGCTCCGTAATATGACAGAACATAAAAGAGAAATAAAGGGGAAGGAAATAAGAATTTATCCAAGTGTGCTTGGCATAAATTTAAAATAAAACTCTCATGAAGTATGCTTACTTGAAAATACCATAAATGGTGAACAGGGCCATACAAAATAAGTATAAATTATTTATTTTTCTTAAATACATAAAGGACTAATCCTTGTGCCAGTGCATATACATATGTCTACTTAGATGTTTTCAGTAAGAGTCTACCTGTAGATTTAAAAATCACAGATCTAAAGTAAAACTTCGCGCAGGTCAGTGTCCCTAATGTCTGCATTTAATATAGCTATATAGGACAAAACAAGAAAAGTTGAGGCTCTCTCCCTACATTTACTGAGATGCATACTATAATTGGTTTGTAGTAAAAGACATTGAAATAAAATAAATAAAACTTATTACTATGTATTCTGTACTCACTTCAGAATAAGATGTCACTATGAATACTAAAGAAAGTTACTGGTGTCTGTAATTGTGGCAATATTAAAATGAGGAAAGAAACTGGAAGTTCAACAAAAACACTGAAAACAACCAGTTCATTAACTCAGATTCTATCCCCAACTAGAGTTCTTTCTTTATAAAGACATACTTTTTATTATAATGAAAAACTCTCTAGGAACTTTTTTTTCTTTTCCAGGTACTTGATTTTATCTACTAAACTGTATTAGAGAAAATGTTCAGAACCTTTTAACTTGACTGTGTTAAATGAAAATATTTTTCTCTTACCTCTGTCTGCTGTTCTGGCAATTTCATGTTGTCAAAGATTCTGAAAACAATTCTAAATAAATCCTGCCACCAGTGTTTTTCATAAGTGTGGCCATAAGTTTTCATTATTTCGAACATTACTGTTAAACCCCTAAAACGATAGAACACAAGTGGACAGCTGTAATACAAAAAAGTATGCCACATCAGAATCCCCTCTTAAAATAGTTTTTAGAGGTCATGAAGCTACTAAAAAAGTTTAAAACTGGTTTTAAACTAACATAAGAGATTCAGTTTTAAGAAATTTCAACTGTAAACCTGGTTTCTTTGGGACGCATCATGTAGGAGAAAATTCCCAAGGCCTTGGCCTTAAAATGTTTTATTTCACTTTTCTTCCACTCCCACCCCATCATCCCAGCATTTTAAGATTGTAAATGAAATTAAAGATTGTGAGTGATCATCATAAAATTAGTTCAGGGATACTGTATGAGCAATTAAAGTGTTGCTAAAAGTCCTATAACTCTTTGAAAAAGATATCCCAGAAACCAAAGGAACTGATCCACTAAGACATTCATGTGGGCAGTTTTTTTCCTACTATAGTCCAGAGATAGAGCAATGCCTGTCACCCACGAGGCACACAGTAAGTATTTACTAAACAAATAAACTGCTTAGTACCACATTCACTGTCTTTTGAATAAGTGTTAAAATTAAAAACTCAACATTGCCTTCCTGATTCCTTATTATCTTCCTCTAAATAATAATCCCTTCATGTAACCATTAAAAAGCTTGATCTTTTCTCTACATGTTACTTTCTTCTAGCAAAATAGGTATCTTTCCATTTAGAAAAAGGTTTACATTTCTGAGAAGTCTGATGGTAAGCCAGAACCAAATGTTATCTAAAGACTCCGTAAGGACTGGTTCGCAGTCCAGCTCATTTGCTGCCATGCTACCTCTGGGCTTAATTCCTGTCTGGCACACAGGAGGCTATAACTAACTGTTAAATAAACGTGTAAAGTACATTATGGTAGCTTGGTCCTTCAGCAAGTTCACAGCAGTTATTTGATCCATAAGAGTTATGTGATCCGTAAGAGATACCTAATGTGTGTAATTTAAAGTAAAGGAACCGTAGTAAAGAAATTCCTGTGGAAGAAACATACTCTCTTCTTTGGGAGAAGCCTGTTGGAATTCATTTTTCCCCTACAATGGAACAAGGCTCCCTCTTCCTCCATCTCCTGAGCTTGAAATCCATTTCCTCCCACTCTAAGTAACTGGATGCTAACTCCCACAGCTAGGGATAAGGGGATGTGGGAATCCTGTTTCTTCCAGGCCCACAGAGCTACAGAGGTTTCCAAGGATTTTCACTGTTCAAGAAATCTTTTTGAAAGCAATACTTAAGTTGCTGGTACAGGGAAAAAGAGTATGTGAGACCCCAGGTTAATTAACCAACCCTCAATCTACAGAATTTTGAGGCAATCAAATGAGAACACATGTGAAAGTACTGTGTAATTAACCTGTTATACAAATCATGGTATTACATTTTTCAAATGTAATCTAAATATCAGCCCTTACAAATCCTGGAATAAAATAAGAAAAAGCCATTACTGAACAAAGTTTACTCATATCTTTCCTCTCCTTTATCAACTAGAATACATATTTTCTCTTTAACAGCTAGAACTCAT
The DNA here is from genome assembly GCF_004348235.1 of Phoca vitulina. NCBI lineage: Eukaryota > Metazoa > Chordata > Mammalia > Carnivora > Phocidae > Phoca > Phoca vitulina. Next base: position 18,214,419 of record NW_022589728.1, read on the forward strand.
CCATAATCTGAACATGGGATATGGCAAGAAGGAAAGCAGGATGGTCCCAGACAAGGACAGGCTCAAAGACTAAGGAAGCAGGAAGGTCCCCTCATCAAATAAATTTCTACAAAGAAACAAGGGCAGGGAGGGGGTGCTGAGTTTATATGATGTGTCAGTCGTGATATGTTAGCTGCTCCAATGATGTGGCTGGACAATTCAAAGTTGTAAATCTCAATAATTTAGTTTACATGAATCAGGGGCTATCTTGAATTTTATCAAGTTCCTAACAGGTCCACTGCCAAACAATTCTCAATGTCTAAAATGCTGTATAGTGTTCTTGTGATTATTAAATTCTATGACAAATTCCTAAGGTTTGAGTCCTATTTTGGATTATTTACCTAATTTTATAAAATTTCTCTTATAACAAATAAAAATGAAATTTCTTAGGATATGTATCAACTCCACCTTGGATGGGGATAAGGGTGGCTGTGGCATAAGAGGAGGAAGGAAAGGTTCATTCCTTCATTATAGTCCTATCGCTGATATCTTACAAGTCTCTATTTACTACCTTTCCAATTTAAAAAATCCAATAAAGTTAACTGCCCAAATGACCAATGATTCTCCCTAAAAAGAAGAGGGGATACATAAAAGACAGATTTTATTTAAACATATGATTGAACTCATGGTGTCTCAAGCACTTGTTGACAGGTAACAGGATACACAAATCAATCATTTCAATTTGGTAGTAAAAATTTTGTAGGATAAAAATTTTACTATGGGAGTGACATGAGCTGTAACATAAGAAGAGCATATTGAATGCTTATCCAGTTGCATTATATCCCTAATAGTTTCTTCACAAATGGACTATACATTCATATAGATCTTTTATTGAGAATATACTTTTGAAAGAGCACACTTCTTTGTTAATAGACCTGTATTATTCAAAACTGTGTTACTGACCAGTCTTCAAAGAGAAATGGTTCTTTTTCTAAAGCTGACCAAGGACGTGCATTGAGATTTTTCTAGCATTTGTCAGGAAAATAAATTTTGCCACTAACTTCAATTTTTATTTGGAAACAAATGTATGAAAAGACAGACTGTGTAACATTATTAAATTAACATAGAAGCTAAAGCTCAAAGTGAAATGCTAGACTAAAATCTGAAGGAAAAGTAGTATTTCCATTTTTACTGTTGTTCCATTTAACATATTTTAAAATCTGCCTATCAAATATTACTATATTTGATAAAATGCATGACTTACGGACTTACGGCCTTCAACTACTGAACTTATATTCACAAAACAAAAATTCATTGCGGTCAAAACGAGCCTTTCAAAATTATAGTTACAAACACTGATTGTTACCTGGTTCTTACATCTAATTTGCATCTATTAATGATGCAGGACAGCTCGAAGAGGATTGGGAACCATCCTCTGACCCAAACCCTGTCTTCAGGCGCCACATTCATATCATCACTTGTGTACTCCTTGAAAGCCTTCAGGAAGAAAGGGAGATATACTTAAGGCAAAACATAACACCTGTATTATTTCTCCAAAAAATTTTTTAAATGCTTTACAAATGGAAAGTGAGCAATTTGATAAACAATTTATAGAAAGATGGAGATTATAACTGCCTATGAAGAGCACTGCACTAAAATTCCAAAGTTGGTTTCGGCTTCAACTCTGTCATCAGCTTTTCTGTATTATTCTATTCACCAGGTTAAATCAGGCTTGCATTTTTATCATTTCCCTGGTTATGACACACGCAGCCTTATCAGCCGCCCTGGGAAGTGTGAAGGTCAAATGAGTCAATGTATGTAAAAAGTACTAAGCACCCCCATAGGTCCACATTAGTATGTAGTAAAAAATTTTACTACCAAATCTAATGCATCACTTCTCTTGATAATAGTTACAGAGATAGATTCAGAGACGCAAGTTAAGGTTGGCAGCCAGGTTGCCAATTCAACTTTTTACTTCAGTGCTTAAGTCCACACTCATCCATAGACAGTCAACTTCAGTACTGCACAGCACCACATGCAAGAAACAGTATGGGCTAAAAGGCTAAAAACACAGGATTCAGTTCAAACCCTAGGTCTCCTTTACTAGCCCTGCAACCATGGACACATTTTTTTTAACTTCTTTGTGCCTCAGATTCCTTATCTGTATGGGGCTATAACACTACCTGTCCCATAAAGTTAAGAACATTAAACAAGTTAATACGTGTGAAATAGAAAAACACGTGACATCTTTAATAAATGTCAGCTATCTCCCATCCAAGTACTAACTAGGCCCAACCCTGCTTAGCTTCTGAGATCGGGCGTGTTCAGGGTGGTATGGCCGTAGACTAAATGACAGCTATCATTACACTTGGAAAAACAAAGACCTGACTCCTTTAATAAATGATAGCTATCATTACTAATCACTTAAGTCAGAATCAAGCTCAGATAATTTTGGGGTTTACTGAAAAACGTTTCCTATCCCCTCAATTCCCAAATAAACTTTGATCTTAGACTGGAAATAAATACTCAGCAAAATTTTGTTTACTAAATGACACTATACCTGAGGTCTATCAGACACATATTTTGCACAATGGCGAATAAGTCGAATTGCTTCCATACTTGTGTCTGGGAAAGCTGCATTGCACGCAAATTCAGACAAACACTTCACTGCATCCTGGAAAGAATCAATGGTCGCTGGAAAGTGTTTTTCAAACACAAGAGCTAAAAGGGTAAAAAATATATCAAAGTAATTTTAGTTTTTCAATTATTCTTAACTGCACCAAAAAACACCAACCCCCAGATGTAAAGCATACTTAAAGGTGAAGGGTTTTGATGTCTAACAGACATGGCTTTGTATCTGTCATTACTGCTTACTTGACTGTCCTGAGTAGTGGGGAGAGGGACACAGGTCTGTGTTTTCTTTACACTATAAACCCAGCACATAATACAGTGACAGTACACAGTACGTCCCGAATCAGTAGTTGTTGAGTTGAATATACAAAATTATGTTCAACCTATCTGTATTTCAGTCTCTTAATCTATGAAAAATGATGATGGTCATCATTATCATCTTTCAGACAGGCTTAACTTACATTCTCAGTATTTAATTCTCCCTTAAGGAGGCTGTGTAATGGAGTGGTCAAAAACCTCTCCCTGGCTTTGAATCCCAACAACTCCATCATGCACCTTATGCAAGTCACTTAACCTCACCGGGGCTGAATTTCCTGAACTATTTAAAAAGGGATAATGAAGACATTTCATTATAGAGTTGTTGTAAACATAGAGTTGTTGTAAACATGGAAGGAAACACATTCAATGTGCTTACTGTTCTTGCCACAAGGTAAACATTCAATAGATGTTAACTATGATAACGTAGTAACAATATTACTGTCATTATGTACTCTGTTTCTACAGGCAAAACTTGGTAAACTTAAAACCCAGAATAGGCCCGTGATCTTACTTTTGTATTATTTTCTGAACACATTAAAGTTTTGTTTTCTTTTTTTAAATGTGAACGCAGGCAGAAGAATACTCACTGACAATGTGCCCTGTTGTTTGGAATGCAAGTTCCACTATGCTTTCATCTTGATCGGATGCAGCTAGATGAAACACAGAGAAAATGTTCTTCCATCCAGACCGAATGTTAGCAGCTTGAGAATTAACCATTTGTGCTATACACCGTACAACCATATCTCGAATTGTTGGAGACCTAAAATATTAATATAATTGCTTGGATATGCATATACATAAAACCCATCAGTTTTTTTTCTCCTTTCTTCTGTTTTCCCCCTGCGGTGGAAAATAATAAGGTATTTTTCTGATATTAAGCAATTCAACAAATATAATACCTGTTCCGTTTCATTATATGTTCAAACGGTCTTAAGAAATCCTTCTGGAATCTGAAATTAGCAAGCTCCCCTTTCTCTAAAAACTTCATTGACAATTGCCTCAAGGAGTCTACTGCAAAAATAGCTACATCTTCATTAGGATTACAGCCAACCTGTAATGGCAACAGAAATATAGGGTGCTAATGTCAGCAGTGAAAATCTATTTCTTCATTTTTGTTTTAGAAAAAATATATGACTAATAGCACAGATAGGTAAATGCTAAAATTCTCCACAAAGGCACTAGGTGTACTAACAATATTTCTCAACAAGAAAAACATATTTTAACTAAATTCTTAAAACCCACAGCAATCACTTCTTTAAAAAAAAAAAAAGATTCAAAGGGTTTTCTAATTTTAATTACAAAAATGTAATTTAAAAAACCTAGAAAAAGAAAAAAGTCTCAATTACATTATAAGGAATTTTAACAACAAAAAACATTACAAATGTAAGCAAATCCTACAATTATTCAAATACCTTATTAAAATGATCGCCAATAACTTCCCAAATTCGAGACCACTGCAATCTTATTCTTCCCATGTTGTAATACGATATTTCTACTATTTTTTGTAGACTAAACATTCTTGGATGTGTAGTGGAAAGTAATTCATCCATAGACACGGCACAGAGCCAACGGACAAAATCCACTATAATATAAATAGATTTACATTTTTTTTAGCTTAACTTTCAAGTCTTTTAGCCAAAAAACCAATTTAAGTGAAATAAATGTATATACTTACCAATAGCATTTCCATCTAGTCTTGTAGACCCTGTAAATATTCTAAAGAAAAGAAACATAATTCAAAAATTTATAAAGTCTTACTTCTGTTGTATCAATTCAAAAGTAAGTAGCCTGAGGTACTTGCTACTTTAAATCTGGTTTAAGGGAACAAAAAATCAGGTAGTCAAATGATATTGTTAACATATTGTTTCATAACAAGTACAGTTTGGATGTTCCTCTCTCCCTCCTTTGCATTTGATAATAGAATAAGAATGTATTGTTAATTTTATTAGTAAGCTTACAAACACTAGATCAACATGAGACTCTAAGATAAGGAAAATACCAATTTGTAAAACTAATTGATAATTGGCACAGTACAAAACAGAAGATTTTTTCAATTTTTCCTGATTATCTACTAGCATTAAGCATGTTAAGATGAAAAATTCTTTGCTTTTACAAGTAACATACATTTGATTAAAACTCATTTATGTTAAATTACAAGCAACTTAACAGAAGCTGCAAATAGTCTCTAATAGTTTAACCAAGGAGTGGCTAAATAACATGTCCTGGAAAATTCAAATGTTTAGAGTTAAGCTGTGCTGTCCAGCTTTGCCCACCTTTCTTCACTAAGGTTTTTATTTGTTTCAAAGTTTCATAAAATATTTCAGCATAAACCTATTAGTCCTTTTAAAGTCTGCATTTTTACTGATGCTCTGGGTTTGTAACCAAGGGTTTGATGCGCCTTCCAGGGTGAACTGATATTCCTCAATTTACATTGTGTACCACAGGATTTGCATGGCAAAAAGGAAACCTTAAAGGCAGAAGCAGGTCAAATATTAAGCTTAGAAATAAAAGTAATCTGGGGCATCTGGGTGGCTCTGTTGGTTAAGTGACCAACTCTTGGTTTCAGCTCAAGTCGTGATCTGAGATTGAGCCCCGTGTCGGGCTCTGTGCTTACTGTGGATTCTGCCTGGGATGCTCTCTACCTCTGCCCCTCTCCCCCCACTCACCCTCTCTCTCTCTTTAAAATAAATAAATCTGAAAAAAAAAAAAGAGAAAGAAATAAAAAGTAATCATAGTAACAGTAATAGCTACCAACAACCACGAAGTGGCTGCTATTCTAGGTGTTTTATAATATAGCCACTCACTTAGTAATCACAAATAGCCTGTGAAGTAGGGACTGGTATAACTTCTAATTTTATAAACTGAGACACAAAGATATTTAATGACTTCCTCAAAGTCACAGAACTAGTAAGTCCTACAGCTAAGATTCAAACCAGGATGGGCACCCCCCTAGAGTCCACCCTCTTAACTACTTTGATATACTGCCTCACACTTACCTGAGCAAAACATAAAACATTTAAAATATATTCTGAAAGTTTTTTTTTTCCTACTATGTCCACTATATCCATGTTGTGAGTATATCATGATTTTTTAACCTCAGTGCCCTTGTATGTCTGTCCATGTGTCCTGGCAATGAGTAACAAATACAAGACAGGAAAAACAGCCTAAAAAACTGACATGATGACTCACACTCTGGTTCTCCTGCTAAAGGAATATTTTAAGATTTCCTCTATTACTCGTCAGAACAAAATAATAATTCAAAGATCTGGCTGAGAACATCATCTGGGGGAAAAAATAGCATAATAAAGGCCCCGTTTAATTCAGTGGTTAGACTGGATCCAGAAATTAAAAATATACAAAGGCTACAAATTTCTCACATGAACAAAAATGAACATGGCTAGAGTACACATTATAAATGTCATTAGGTGATTTCTCAAACTACAGGTACATAGGCAATGGCTATAAAAAAAAAAAATAACCACAGTGATAAAACTAAACAGTATATAGGAGAAACAACAAGAAAAGAGAGGAAAAAAAGAAAAAAAAATTCTTTAAACGGAGAAGGAAGCAAATGGCAGAGTAGAGGGGTAAAGCAATGGACATTATATGCAACTACAGGGGAAAGAAGCAACAAATTCTCTGAAGGCCCTGAAATGATGGAAAACAAGGACAAAGAAATACCAGTAGCAATCAGACAAGTTTATAGACTCAGGGTGACAGAAGTTAGGGGGAGCATGCATCCTGAAAAAAGGCATTCAAATTCCTACTCACTTTGGTAGCCTCTGAGGGGTCACTTTATTTCTAGTAATGCTCCACTACAGATAAGCCATATGGTAGAGCATAGCAGTCTGTGGAGGCATTTAAACTTAAGCCTTCATAAACTAAGGCAAGAGGACAGAGCTATGTTTCACAAAATCAGTCTATGAAATGGATTCTACATTCCTTGTATGAAGCAAAGGACGGATGCACGAAAATCTTGTGTGTTAATATTAAAAGACCTGTGCTGAAAAACTATGAGCAGGAAAACAAAATGATAGATTACTGCTTCAGCCACAAAATGAAAAGCAATGCAGCAATACAAAAAAAAAAAGTTAAAAAAAAAAAAAGGTTGACAAAACCTGCAGATTCTGGACCACATAAACTTTAAACTGTATATAATACAGAGGCAAACTAAATTACTGTATATGTAAAAAGTTTTCACAGTGAAAATATCAGAGGTAGCACTTATTTCTAAGACCTAATCCGAAGATATTTATGAGCAAATGCAGTTGGGGATGAGCTACACGTATTTTCTGATAGGAGACAATGTTCCAAAGTGTGAGATGTGCCAATATAAAGCTAGATCTGGTGTGCTTAAAATTAATAAAAAACAAAAACTATGGTACTGTTTTTTAACTTTTAGTGGTAACTCATTCCTGGACAAAATCTATTCCTGCACAAAGTAGCTTTTAATAGAATCATATATTTTTTTCTTAAGAAACAGAAGCTATAAATAACTAAGCAAAAAAACCAAACAACTACTTTGATTTTTTCATGTTTACTTCCTATACTTGTCATAACAGATTATTCAGAACAACAGACCTAAGGACAAGAAAATGACTTGTTACAAGACAAGTACAGAACTTTCCAGGATGATACCTAACAATATTCACACCACTGACTTGAATACCTAAGTTATCTGACTCAGCTTATGAATTTAGTCAGAATATTACATATGAAAATATACTCTAATACTGAGAAATTCAGAAGAAATTTAATAAGAAAGTGAAAAGTACCACACAAGAATATAATCCCATAGTAAATCAAAGATGTAACTTTTAATGCTTTTATTATAAGCTAAAATTTAAATGTTGAGGTTTTGTATAAAATTGGACATTGGATTTATGTTTGCAGAAGTTATCTGGTGATGATGAATCTGAGACAACAAAGTACTAACAGAATTTGTGTTAAGACCCCTCTAAAATATCTTAAATTCTTAAAATGGAGAGGCCTATCATACAAACAGTGGATAGATGGATAAATTAGAACTGGCTATGGTCATATAAAATATACTATGGAAATAAATAGTAGGTAAAATGTTAACTCTTGCCTGAAGAGATTCTCATAAAGACAATGAAGGCAGGAAAATGATTTGGAAACAAGCTACCCTGACAACAGAAGGGCAGACATTATTACACGACTCTCCAGTTGTACATGCAGGCAGAGACTCGGTGGAGAGGGTAAGAATGTACATTCAAGAGACATGCTGCCTGAGTCTATGTCCTGGCACCACTCCTCAAAATTCTTTGTGGATGAAACCGTTATTGCAACAATAATCAAGACAAGATTAGTTGTGGGGATGAACAAGTTATTTAGGCCCCCTCTGCCTCAGTTTCCTCCTTTATAAACTAAGGACAATATTAATACTTATTAAGTTACTGGAAGTATTAAGTGATAAGTAATACCTAGGAAGTACTTCGAAAAGTGCCAAGCACATGGTAAGCCTTCAAGTTATATAGGGGGTCTAAGAGGATATGCAATCTTTCTTCAGCCTTCATAAGGAAAAGGCAAATGACCTCCTTCCCTTATTAAAAAAAAAAAAAAAAGGTCAGCAAGTGAAGATTAAGAGTTCTTTTCAAAGAAAAAGTTGCAGGGAATATTTCCAGGGTCAGTGGCCACTGAATACTCTAGCTCAGTCTGTACTTATAGCAAAAAGTTTTATCTGAAGTAAAATTCTGGATTAGTGTAAGTCTCCAAGCACTAAGAAAAAATACGTATTATATTTTGGACAGTTTCATCACAAGTAATAAAAAAATTTAAATGTCAGTGTTGTAAAATGTTAAGTTTCAAATATTTGGGCATTCATCTAGAAAAAGCTAATCTTCAAAAGAACACTTAGTACGGGTTCACTTTTAGAAAACAAACTAAAAATGAGGAATACTTGGTAATATATATACTATACAAGCTCTGAAGTCCTTTCCAAAGAAGCTTGCAATGAGAATTGCCAGCAAATCCTTCACTTACCCATAATGCAATCTTATATCAAATAGGACTTGAAAGATTAACACTCCATTTTCATATAGGGATAATAAGACCAATTAGTTTTCTATGAAGAAAATAAAACATGTGTTCTTTTTCATCAAGATTACCATTTCCCTAATGTCCACTAATATCTATTTTAAGTTAAATTTTCATACTGTTTATCTCCTTCCTATATTCCATGATCTAAAGAGCAAAATTATAGGTACTTCATCATCAAAATCACCATATATCACAGTATAGTCTTATAATACTTAAGGAAAGTTATTTTGGCAATAATTTTTCTTTTTTAACCACTATGGAGCAAAATGTACCTAAATGCTACAGAATTGAAACAGTATTCATTTGAAAAGGGAATAAAATAAATACCTTACCTGTCTACAGCAACAACAACACTTTGAGAACTGGTTTCTCCGATGGATTCCTGAATACTTGCTATCTGCTTCCAGTCCACATTTCCTCCAACTACCACACATAAAAGAGAGTTATTTCAGTTTGAAAATAATTCAGTAGAAGAATACACTTATAGTTCTAAAACATATTTCTGAAATCAGTTATTTTCTTAATGAAAGAAATAAAGCTTTTGGTAAATAATGCTTTTGGCATCAGTGACCTATATCAGGGCCAAATGCGCTTCATTAGCTATACTAAGTGGCATATAGACATGGATGGTTATAAAGACAAATTCTGCTTCCAGAGATCAACAAATTAGGGGCACTGAGAATTCAGATCACAAAATTAATGACAGTAGGCATAATTTCCCTTAATGTTTAAGAAACAGCACTAATTGTAGTTCCAATGTTATCTTCTTAGGATGATTCCCAATTCCATATAATTAGATCTCCCTGTCATTCAATCTCCAGTTCTCTATATTTACAAATGCTTTTTGGAAATTTTAACTGTATTTTCTAGTATCTTCTTATTCAAAAAAATCATTTCTCTTTCCCCCTCAAAACTGGTTCCATATGTTGGACAGAACAATTTTCCCAGTTTTCGCTCTTAACCTCACAATCATCTTTGATATCTTTCCCCTCCTCCACCAGTTACTAAATCTTTCTTTTGATCTGTTCCTGGTGTTATTCCTTCATTTTCATTCCTACACAATGTAGAGCCTTATAATTTCAGGGCCAGATTACGGATAGTTTCCTGACTGCTTTCCCTGCTGCTAATTTTTTCCCTCTTCAATCTTTCTAGTCTCCTGTCAGGTTAATTTTTCTATATCATCACATTCATTTTGCTGCCTATTACTTTCAGGATAAAGCATAAACTTTTTAAGCCTAGCATTTAAGGTAGTACTCTTCAACATTCTAGCCATTACAGAATCTATTCAGGCCATCCCTTAACTATCTAAAACCCAATGTGAGTTCTCAGGAAGGAATCCTCCCATTGTTCCTCTGAACTAAGCACTTACTTAAGTAAATAATAGTCAAATCAGGATTTCTTCCATACAGTTTCACATAAATTACTATAGGTGTGTTAATGTTGCCTTCTCAGCACAATTAAAAGTTCCCTAAGGCAAGGAACCAGATCATACACATTTTTTTAATTGCTGTTATTTCTCGACGTCACAATATTAAGTCCAAAGAGGATGTTAAGAAATATTTGTTGACTCAACTGACCACTCACTAAATGCCTTTATGAATGCAACCATAATAGATGGTATTATTTAAAGCAGCTAAACTCAAATTCTCTTCCAGGAACTGAACAATGTGAAAAAAGATGTGATCCTTGACCTCAGAGAGTTTATAATTTATCAGGAAACACAGACTGAGATAGACTTATAACCAACTTTAGTAAAATGTAATAATTACTTCATCGCTGAGATAAACTAATGACATATAATACAAGTTTTGCTAAAGAGAACTAATTTTGGGAGGAGAAGGAGAACTAATTTTGGGAGGAGAAGGAGAACAGGGTTATTAGCTCATGGAAAACCTTCATATATGATGATATATTAATTCAAGTTGGACCTAGAAGGATAATCATGTAGAAAAGGAGGCAGAAGGAAAAGGAGCAGCATATATAAACTAATGGAAGGATGAAAGTAAACATCATGTTTTAACACACTTGGCTACAGCCATAATGGAGGATCTAGCTGGGGACAAAAGAGAAGGGACAGAACAGTAGTAGGAGATGAAGCTGGGAAGAGAGGGTAACATTAAAATGTGAAGAACCTTGACTGTTACGTTTAATGTATTGCTTTTGAAAATAGAGTAATATGGGGCACCTGGGTGGCTCAGTCGGTTAAGCGACTGACTCTTGACTCTTGATTTCAGCTCAGGTCATGATCACAATCTGGGATCGACCCTATTTGGCCTCACCACTTGGGAGGTAGACTGCTTCTCTCCCTCTCCTTCTTCCTCCTCTGCCTCTCACCCCTGCTCGCGCACATGTGCGCGCACTCTATCTCAAATAAATAAATCTCAAAAAAAAAAAAAAAAAGATTGAGGGACGCCTGGGTGGCTCAGTCGCTAAGTGTCTGCGTTCGGCTCAGGTCATGATCTCAGGGTCCTGGGATCAAGCCCCATGTCAGGCTTTTTGCTCAGTGGGGAGCCTGCTTCTTCCTCTACCTGCCTCCCCCCCTGCTTGTACTCTCTCTCTTGCTGTCTCTGTCAAAAAATAAAATAAAATCTTAAAAAAAAAAAATTGAAAACCAGGAAAATAGACCTTTTAGAAGACTGACATAATGCAACCTATTTTCTGAAAGATAATTCTGGTAGTATCTGTAGAACACAGTGAAACAGGAAGAGATACTAGAGCTAGAAAGACAAATAAAGAGTCTATTTCTATAATACAAGTGAACAAGGACGAAAGCCTGAAATAAGTGACAGAGAATTGGAGTGGTTAGGGAAATAGTGTCAAGCAACACTTGAAGCACATTAGCACGTTACAGGAATTTAACGAAGAAAAGTCTATGAGAAAAAATAATGCCCATCACCACTAACTTCCTTTGTGTATCATCTGAATGTCCTTCCTAGAAAGCTTTTATTTTTATATTTAAATAATCTGTAATCATTAAGAAATATATTTAGAGGAATCAAAAAAAATATATAAAATGTTTAGCAATCCAAAGAACCTATTTCAAAAACACATGAAATCTTTCGAAGATCTGTATAACACTGTAACATGACAGGCTAATAGTTTCAGCTTTACCAAACAAATTACTCAAAGCACAAATACTCAGATAAAGAACAAAGAGGTAGGAGTGAATATTCACTTAAGATTTCTATGTCCAAACCACTGAATTTTTAAACTTTGATATACAGTATGCATATATAATTCTAATAATCATATGCTACGTGGGCGCCTGGGTGGCTCAGTTGGTTAGGTGTCTGCCTTTGGCTCAGGTCATGATCTCAGGGTCCTGGGACTGAGCCCTGTGCCGGGCTCCCTGCTCACCGGGAAGTCTCCTTCTCCTTCTGCCTCTCACTTGTGCTCTCTCTCTCTCCCTCTCAAACAAAATCCTTTTTAAAAAATATCATATGCTATGTATTCTTAATAATTAAAAGTTTCACGTTTCCAAAAAGTGGAAGTACAGACTTACATCCTATCAGTCAGAAAGTCACATAAACATATACTCAGCCCTATTAACGTGGTTACATGGAATACTTGGAGGTAGATGCTATCAATAAAGGAGGATACTAATTCATTTTTTAAAAACCATATATATACAGATTAAACACACTCGAATGTCTGGACTACATCCTCTTCTAGCTTAAATTCTGACTACAGCATCCTGCTGAAGAAAACATCTGTTGCCTGAGTAAGTGATAGGGCACAGATGGACAGGAGTGGACATCTGCCACACTGGGCTAGCTGATAACTGATGAGAAGGCCTGAAGGGAAGACTCTGCCCAACAGGGGCCAAGTCAACAGACTGAATCCCTCTAGGATGCAGACTCAAAAATGAGAGACCTAATCAATCAGGAATGAGTGGAGAATGGAGCAGGCCCAAAAGAGAAGTAGATGACATAAGATGAAATCTAGATAAAACAAGAAAGAGAGGTGGAAGAATATGGCTGGTTGCTTGAGTGGCTTGGAAGCCTGAACTTTTTATTTCATTTCCAGATCCAAAAAGTATTTATTTTTATGTAAATTCCCCTTTCCTGAAGTGAGAAGACAGGTCATCTCATATTCTTACAACTTAGGTAGCACAACAATAATGATCAAATTAATTTAATTTACTTTCAAGTATACTAGGAAACATTATCAGTAAGTATCATTATTTCTCGTTTGACTAAAACTTTTAGAAGATAAAATACTCCACTGGTGTTTTATTTTTAGTGTAACCTACTTTTATTACTTGCCAAAATTAAGCGCTGACAATTTGCACCTGTCATTATTTTAGCCTTCCTGTACTCCTATTTGGCTTTTCCCCACCCCACCCCCCAAACAAAAATGCCTTTCAAAAATTACTGAATCAATCAATGCACATTCATTTCACTTGTTGGTAAATATTTTTCATCTGTATCTCAGACTTCTAAGTGATATAAGTCACCATGAAGGTGCTCACTGGTTTTAAATCCTGCTGGGTCACCAAGTTATTAGGTCTACACCTTCACCTCCCAGAACCAAAGTATCTAAGATACAACTGGGTAAAAGAACTGCACTGCTGGCTGCCACAGTTGAAATATCACTAGGAAATAACTGTCCCCAGTCCAACTTAAAGCCACACATGGTCCTGGTGTTTCTTCTTTCCCTGTGGATCATTTTTTCAAATTTAAAGGATTTTTTGGATTTCCTTACGTATTTTTACTGCAAGCAATAACAGAGAAATCACTAAAAGACAAAAAGATAAAAAATATCCAGAAATATAGTGCTAGAGTAAAAACCTTAAAAAGGTAAATATTCCTCGATCTCATCTCTTTCCTGCTCTTTTTAAGTCATGTCTCTAGATTTCTTGGATGGAAGTGGGGTGGGGAAAGTGGACAGAAAACAATCCACAAACCATCAATATACCAGCCACTGTGCTAAGTCCATTTATACATATTCTTATTTTTAATCCTAAGACCTCTATGCAGATATTACTATTAGTTTGCAGACGTGGAAACCAAAGCTCAGAGTTAAAGTAACCTGCACACAGTAAGGAAGATACACAAAAGAATTCAAACCCCAAAGTACGTATTCAAAGCCAAAGACAGTCTAAATGCTGCTTCTTCCCTGGTGGTACTCTTTCCATTTATGATTCAAAATGTATTGTCTTTAGTTCTTCTGTAGCCATTCTCACTAATATTTTGCTTTGTTCTATTGGGTTAAATCTGGAAGTTCCTGGCCACACTGAGCAGATAAGGAACCACGGGGAAGTTTCTATACCAGTATAAGAGTCTAGTTAAGACTGCATAGTGCCTTTAAAAAAAATCTGAATGTGAATGCTTTCTCCAGTTGCCCCAACTATTTATCATCTTCTACAAGCCTTCACTCATTTAAGTTACCTGCTTAGTGTTAAAAATAGGTCATTTTAAATTGCACCTTTCTCCTACCCCCAACTATGAGATTTAGATTAAGGGTCACTTAATGCTGCAAACTAGACCAGGCAAAAATGGTCTTCTTGCTTTTCCCATAAGGTTAGCCACAAAGGGCATTTTATCATGTCCCTCTAATTATATTTCCTTGCTACAATAAAGTTACACATACTGAACAAGTTAAGAATCTTTGATACCTCATAAAAATAATTTTTAAAATTCTCACCTAGCCCCAGACCCACAAATTCATCAGGAGCCTGATCTTTTGTTCCAGTAAGAGATCCTTCTCTGCCCCGTACTGTTCCAGAAATGTATCGAGGTTTCACTCCAGTTCCTATAAGCTGTGCAAGCTCCAACTGACTGATGCACTTCAGAATCTTATAAAAAAAAAAAATCTTTTTAATTCCACATTAAAAATGATCACAAAAATACTTAAATGTATGGAGCCAGGATTTAAATACAGGCTATATTATAAATCATTACAAAAACCTAAATAAACTTATCCTGAATATACTAAATTTTTCCCCAAACACTTAAGCATGTCAGTGGGCAGAATATTTAGCATTAAATCATTTTATAAACCAAACTGTAAAGTTGAAAATAAAGTGCTTATACCTCATGCCATGAATTTCCTAAATAATTTCCATCTGTATGGGCCACTGTGATAAGTGTTTTTATTGTATCAATGTTCTTCTGTTTCATTTCAGTAATACCAGAACTCACTGTAAGTAAGGTAAATCTTGCTAGTGCCTGGACATATGCATCTCTTTCCAGCTATAAAAAAGAGAAAAGTATACTTACATTGTTATAAACACAACAGAGTGATCTCTAATTCCCTACTGACAAACTGCTTACTTGTTTAAGTTTTTAACTGACAAATTACATACCTCAAACTATAGTGTTTTTATTTAAATGAATTTCTAAAATCTAAAGGCAATGGAGATGTCAAATCAAGATGAGATTTTAGTGACAACAAATAAATTCATATAGTAAAAAACATTCCTGGAGTGCTTATGTTTCAAGTACTGTGCAGACTAACAGAAATGTGATTTATAAATATGCTCATTTTTTCTCTACAGCTAGGCTGTGCTTTTTAAGCCATAACATTCATAAATAAATGTGAAATGGGTTTAAAAAAAAAAAAAAGCAAGCAAGCTTTGGCTAAAATTTATTATCAGACAAAGTATATAAATTACTAGAAGGGCCTGTCTTCATGAAAATTAAGTTCTAGATACTTGGTTCTCTTCAAGATAACTTTTCTTAGGTTTAAGTGAAATTATAAAGTAATATATATAAGCACACAAGTATGAAAAAATATGATTCAATAAGTATGATGAACCTGCAACATATTTAAATAAGATATTCAAATTAACATATAGAAATTCAAAGTCTTAGAAACTTTGGATACAGCTAATATTCTATAGAGAAAAAAATGCTAACCAAAGTCATTATGATGAATTCCAGATGCACCAATATAGAACTACCCCTTCTGTCACAGTTTCTCAGAAACTTAAACATTAGATTCATTTAAATTCCATCATAAACTTGAAATTAGTCTTTAGTAAGTCAAACATAAAAAAATAATTTTAATTATAGTCATGACATAAGTAATTTATGTTTTCCACACTGGCTACAAAAGCAAAATTCTTTGTTACCTGAATGCTGAAAATGCATGCAATTCTGATTGCACATCTTATACCTTCCAGGCAAAGAGACGCTACTTCAGTATCATCACAATCTTGCAGACCCACACTAAACGCAGCCAGAAAAGGTGTCCAAGCCAACTAGAAAAATTAAAAATTTAAACTCTATCATGAATATCAAGTGATAATTAAATTTTATTGTAGTAATACATTAATATTTCTCAAAGCTTCAGACAATAAATGATTTGAGAAAGTTCTGAAAAAAAAAAAGTAGTGAGTTTTTTGGGGGAAAAAATACATAATATTGCCTGGGCTTAAATAAGAGGGACAGCAAGACTACAAATTCAGTAGAGGACCTTAGGCATATTTTAAGTACAGCATCTATAAATTATTCACATCAATAAGAAACGGGAATTGTCACTATTCATAAATGATAGTAGTCTTACCCCTACTTTCAGAACTCATCTCTCTCTGCAAGCTTTAAAGGCCCTTGCAGTATTTCACAGACTTTATTTCTAAGAAAATCCTTTTAGTCATTTTCTACTTGCAATAATTACATTATTCTTTTTTCTTTAAGCCCGCTCCCTGGACATCACATTTAGCCTTACTTTTTTTATAGTCAAATATTTTACACTGCAATATCAATGATATGTCTGGTTCCTAGTTGGACAATACTTAAAAAATATAGTTCAATAAAATACTTCTTTGTTACAAACTGCAAAAACCAACAAATACTAAATTTTACCAGTAGGTAATACTGAATACCTAATGTAAAACTGTAATGTAAATTAAACAAAAATGCCTTTGGATTACTGAAAATTCTGACATCAAAACATATGTGTATACATTGGTGTGTGCTTGTGTAACCCTGAATTGTCTAATACGAGTATTTGTTGCTTTTAATAGGTTCTAATGAAGCAAAAATATATATCCACATAACCATAGAGATGAAAAAGATTGATACCAATGTACTGTAAAAATGACAACTGGAATTTTAAAAAGATCTAAAAAGTTTTTAAGATTACTACGAAAAACATTACCCAAAGGATTACCCAAAGCTTTGTTTGTAACATCAGAAAGTTTAGAAGTATAAGTATATAATCCCTAAACAAAGGAACATAAGTCACAGTACCTTATTTCTAGTCCTAGCTTTGCCACTTACTTAATCTCTCTGAACCTCATTTTCTTTCTCTTTAATACCTGGACTGCCACTATAGAGAGATACTTTGGGAAGCATATGAAATACAGTACTTTTAAAATATGAAGTACCACATGGAAGTAATAAATTACATGTTCTATTTTAAGTAAAGAAACAGCACATCTATTCAGAAACCTGTGCAATATTTTATACAAGAAGAAGTATAAATGTGAAAAATATATTTAACTCCGTTAGGAATTAAAGACAATGATTTCTCCTATCAAACTACACCTAAATAATATCCAGGGGTCAGTGAAATTACCCATTCATACTGTATAACCCTTTGTTAAAATACAATTTGGCAGTATTTAAAAAGTCCCTTAATATTATATCACATCTAGAAATCTTTCATTTAGTCTGGTACTTAGTCAATGCTTGTTTACTGAACACTTACTACAAGCTAAGAATGGTGATAGATACTGGGAAAAGTGAACATTACATAGTCCCTTGCCTCATGGAACTTAAAAGTCTAGTAAACAGATATTAAATTTTAAAATAAGTAAATGTATAAACACAAACTGTTATAAATACAATGAAGGATAAGCATAGCACATTATGAAAAAGGACCAAATTTGGATGGTGGGGGTAGGGTAGACCTGTCTGAGAAGGTAACATTTAAAGCTGAAACCACCTGGGCAAAGAAGGAAAGAGCATTCTAGACAAAAGACACAGCTTGTAAGAATGCTTTGAAAAGAAAATAATTTAGGACATTTCTAGAAACTGAAGGAATGCTGTGTGACTGCAGCCTAGTAAGACCGAAGAAATCTAGCAATGAGGCTGGAAAGGCAGTTGGAGCCAGACCACGCAAGGTTACAGATGTTGTGGATGTGTTAGTTTCATCATAGTATCATGCAAAGTTAGTGAAGGGCCTTAAGGAAGAAGGCAACGTTTCTTTTTGTATTTTAAAATGATCATTCTGGCCTCTGTAAATGGATAAGAGGAGCACAAAAATAGACCTAAGGACACCAGTTAGTACACTACAATAATAAGATGAGAAATGAGGATGTCTGGAGAGGTTAATGGCAGTAGAATGGTGATAAGAGTAAAGATTCTTAATGCTAGCTTAGAAGATGTTTAAAGAACTAATTTAGAGAATAAATAAGCTATTTATGAAGAATTTTTAATGATACAGGGAAATACTTATTATGAGAGAAATAGCAAGATACAAATTCTACACATAATATGGTCACAATTATTGAATTAAGATTAAAAAAGTAGTATATGAATATATCAACAGTTTTTTCTGAGTGATAAAATTGTGGCTGGTTTCTTCCTTTTTTTTCATTCTCTACCTCCCCCAAACAAAAAACATTTGAGAAGAAAAACAAGAGTGTTAAGACTATTCAAAACCAAACAAAAAGCTGCTTTATAAAATGGTTCATAATAAAGAGAAAATGTTTCTTGTATTATTTTCTGTATTATTTCAAAAGATAAGGCTAGTCATACTCCACTATTCCTTCTAACAAGCCTCCCCCAGGCCCCTCTCCCCCATCCTACAATTCTTCATCAACTTTTGGAAATAACATTATCACACAGACGTTGAAGTAGAGGTAGAACTATAAAACTTTAGAACTAAAAGAAAGCAATCTTGTAGTCGTCTTTTACTGCCCATACACATATGTGTACTTCATATCTGAATGAGAACTCAAATTACAATCTTTAGCCTCCACAAACCATCCTACCACACCGTCCCACAAACTGGAATTTACTTTATCCCTTCTCCCTTTTCAATCTTGACTAGACTCTCCTCTATTTCCCTGTAATCCTTATCGATTCACTGCTTACCCACTCTTGCATTTCAGAGAAAGGATAGGAAAAAAGAACAGGAAAATGAAGAAGGAATAGGCAATCAGATTTTAAAGAACCAGTAAGTATCATTCTTACTAGATCAACCTTTAAACATAAATAACGCTTGCTTTTGTTCCTCACTCTACTCTTTGCACTCCAGGTATACTCAGAACCCTCATGTGAGTTCCTGGCCAGAAGTTCAAGATCACTTTGAAATTTTAGGTAACTCCAAAGGTTTAAATAGAACTTATTTGGAGAAAACCAGGCCAAAAATTAATGATCATTCTCTGAAATCCTCCCATTCTTATTTCTTAAGGTCACACACTTATTAACTGCTAGTAGTGTATACCTTTTCTCATTCTCTTTAAGAAAAACTTTATATTTCCTATATCCTAAATAGCATTGCTTTTGCTTCCAGGTCTATACTAATGGGCTATAATCACTGTATTTCCTTAACTTAAAAACACACTGAACAAAGTTACATATAAATGTATACTACAACCAAAAGTTATTAGTAACTCTTACCTTAAACATGGGTCTCACATGCTCCAAATGTGTTGCACTTGTAAAAGGTGCCTGAACATGGCTCACGGCTTCCATGAGTGCTTTTGCTGTCTTGGCCATCTGTTCCATTTCTAAGTTATACAGAAGCCGCCTTTGTTTTTCACTGGCTACATCTGAAATAACAAGCACTATTAGCATTTAAGATATAAAGCTTTTTAAATGCTTTTTTACTATAAAATAATAAATACCACCAATTAATACTAATTAGGTATAGTCTTAAAAAGCCAGACACAAAAGGTCACATAAGGTGTGATTCCATTTATATGAAATGCCCAGAGTAGGTAAATCCATAGAAAAAGAAAGCAGACTGGTGGTAGCCAGAGGCTGGTGAGAGGGAGGGAATGTTAAGTTTAATGGGTACAAGGTTTTATTTTGGGTGATGAAAATGTTTTGGAACTAGACAGAGGTGGTGGTTGCACAACAATGTAAATGTACTAAATGCCACTGAACCATTCACTTCAAAATGTTTAATTTTATGTTATATGAATTATACCTCAAAAATGGGGGAAAAATTCCTGAACTAAGAGCTGGGGATAAGTGGAAAACCTATGAGAAGGGAAGAGAGTAGGTATAAATCTGTCACAGTGGAAGCACTGGGGAAACAACCCATTGGATGGGAGAATAGGAGGAGACAGGTAGAAGGCAAGGGGGTCCTTGGATGACACAGGCTTGAATGACAACTCCTGAGTTAACAAGAAAACAGTAATCCTAACATTCCGGGATGACATCAGTATTTCAGTACCCCTACAGCCTTCCCATATCCTGCTTCTCATTGATACTCTACCACCATGGACAAATTAGGCCAGAGAAAAGGAGGATAGGAAGAGGTTTTATTATGGGTCTGAAGAAGAAAACTGAATCAGAGAATTGGCATCTACTCAGGTGTGAAAATGAAGTCTTGAGCAACATATTTAACAACGTTATAAGGAGAAGAGCTGAAAATAATATGACCAAGTAAACTGCTATTGGAACTGGACTGCAAAACGAGCCAAAGACACTAATTCAAGATTTAGCTTTGCCACTCTTTGGATTTTAGCTGTAAGGATTTAATTAAGTTTTTTACATTATACTCAGCTTATAGATTCTATGATTCTAAGTTTTCTAACCTCTCTGGACTTCAGTTTCCTCATCTATAAAATGAAGGGAGTATTAAAACTCCTTAGAATCATCTTCTACATTATCCCAAAAGATAAGGCCATTTATATTTCACTATTCCTTCTAACACCTCCCTAGCCCCCGACTCTCATAATTCTTTATCAACTTCTGGAAATACACATATCACATAGGCCCTTGTTCCTCTCCTGTCAATAGAATTGTGCTACTGCAACCTGTTCTGTGAGATAAAGCTTGAGATTTCATTTCCAGGTGGAGTGTTCAGAAAGGCAGGAGTCTTCTTTCCATATTACTGTTATATTCCTGAGCCACTACACTCATCTTATAGTCAGATTTTTAGCTCTAATTTAATTACCACTGTCCACATGTATAGAATGTTTACAATGGAGACAAGCCCACAGTTGGCTTCTCATGCTGGTTAGATCTACGACCTCTATAATGATATAATTTGTGGTGCATCTGAAGGAGTGATTTCCAACTCCATGAGCTCCCTCACAATCCTAACCTTCCCCATCTCCTTGAATCATCCCTACTTCCAGCTTGTGTTTATGTGTAGCAATAGATGAACAGATAGAATTGTGTTGCTTGTAGATGATAAGGAGGCAGAAAAAGACTGAGAGCTGAAGTCTGACTAGTGGGGCTGCCTAAGCAGTCTTGCTGACGTCCAAATCCATGCTGAGATTTACTGCTAAATTGACAAGTATATATTAAATGCATACGAATCCATGCAAATTATATAGCATTTTCTGTTGATCACTGGTCAGTGCTATTTTTACTCAGAATGTGGAAAAAAAATATAACCAGATCAGCCAACTGTATATTATTATACTTCTCATTAGAATAGTATCTGATTTACTCTAAACCAAGTGAAAAACTCTTAGGAAACCCTATTTTTCCTCCTGAACAATCAGAATTCAATTGATTTGGATACTTACTTTGCTTACTTGATTTTGTAGGGATTGTGAGTTCTTTTGTTTCTTTCATTGATATCTTTTTTCCAGCTATTTCATTATAGATAGCTGATAGATATTCTTCAGGAAGGTCTTTACTGTCATTGATACCTCTATTCATCTTAATGTACTGTTCCTTTGTCATTTTATTTTTAACCTAGAAATGAAAAACCATTAATTCTTAAAACTTACTTAAAAATTACTATTTTAAGAATATGAATTAGAATTTATAAATACTTTGAGGACAGGAAGGGGAAAATATTCAACAAAACATGTATTAAAATGAAAAAAGTCATAGAAAATGAAGGCAATGTAGAAAAGACCTAGCCTGGTATATGCTAATACACCTTCTCAGATGGGTACATAAATAATTTATAATAAGAAACAGGGAAATCGAATAATGAAATTATTTTTGCCCAAGGTTTAAAAAAAGAACCATGACAACTATTAAAAACATATGGTATCAAAAAGATTTAAATCTTAGTTTGGGAAAACATAAATATGTTGTAATGATTTAAAAGATGATTTTATATAACAGTGGATGCAAAGTAACAGCTGAATTCATTTAAAATCAGATAACAATCTCCCCTCCCTGACTGACTCAGCATGGTAAATGAATGTTAGGTGATCCAGGTGAAGTAGCCTTTGAACATTCTGTCTTAGAATAGGAATGTCCTGCAGCATACCTTGATCAATCTGTGGAGTAATAATTTGTAGTTTATAAGATACAGCCCTGTCACCAAACTTGAGAGCACAGTCAAAATGTTTATATCTCCAAAAAACCCATAGAGGTCTTACGACGTCTCTAAAGATACAGGCATACCTGGGAGAAACTGTGTTTGGGTCCAGACTACCACAATAAAGTGAGTCAAATAAAATTTTTTGGCTTCCTAGTGCATATAAAAGTTATATTTACCCTAAGTGTGCAATAACAATATGTCTAAAAAAACAATGTACATACCTTAATTCAAAAATACTTTATTGCTAAAAATACCGTCATCTGAGCTTTCAAAGAGTCATAATTCACTGATCACAGATCATCATTAACAAATGTAATAGTAATGAAAAAGTTTGGTTTATTGCGAGAATCACCAAATTGTGACAGAGACATGAAATGAGCAATTGCTGTTGGAAAAATGGTGCTGACAGACTCGCTTGATGCAAGGTTGCCATAGACCTTCAATTTGCAAAAAACAAAACGAGGTATGCCTATATATTTATTCAATTATATATACATTTCCACCATCTCCCATAAAGAATTTGAAGCAACTCCAAACGTAAGACTCCTCCTGTAAATTTATAAGGTACACAGAGTAATAAGCAAGTCATAACTTTAAAAACTCATCTTGAGTCAGCACTTAAAAAAAAAGGAAAGAAAGAAAGAAAGCCATTTCTCCTGGAGTTCTGATAAATACTAAAAAACAATAACTCAGAGACACTAAAATGAAAGACCGTACAAGTGCTGCCAATAAGAGGCTAAAAGAAGATTAACATCACTTGGAGATCTTGAGCATGCCATATTGTTTTAGCATCATGCCAATCAGAGACAAAAAGAAGTCTTGATAAAAAATCTGAAGTAGCAGTATAATATACTTGTGGGTCTGGGTTGGGAAGTGGGAGTGGGGAGCTCCCAGAAGTGGGAGTAGGGAATACATGAATTTCAGATACCCCAAATAAAAATATACTGCTCAAACAGAACAATTCTGCCACAATGGGATTCTGAAAGTAGGATAAAAAAAACATAATCCTACTTTTCTTTTCCTCCTTATCTTTTATGGAACACTCCACTCTTAACTTTTGTTTTCATGTGCGTATGTTTTTTTTAAAAGATTTTATTTATTTGACAGAGAGAGATAGCAAGAGAGAGAGCACAAGCAGGGGGAGCGCCAGGCAGGCAGAGGGAGAGGGAGAAGCAGGCTCCCCGCTGAGCAAGGAGCCCAACTCAGGGCTCGATCCCAGGACCCTGGGATCATGACCTGAGCCGAAGGCAGTCGCTTAACCAAGTGAGCCTCCCAGGCGCCCTTCATGTACTTATATCAAGCTGTGTTTAGTTTTAGTGTTTAAGTCACTTAAAGCCAGTTGTTACTATGATGGAGATTAATATACACAAAAAAACCTAAATGTGTTCTAAATATATACCTCAAATTTTAAAATAATTCATTGACTCAGACAATATATAAAAATTAGTCTAATTATAAATATTCTAGGTGAAATAGAAACAAAAATGACTTGTTTAAATATTTTAACTTTGAAAACAACTAAGAATGAAAAGACCTAGTTCTAAGGAATTCCTTTAAAATTTACCCATGTTCTTTTCAAAATGGTGTCATTTGTTACAGTTCATGTGGTCTTGAATCAAATCATATGGGGTCATGATTATGGGTTCAGTTTTCTAATTGAATTTTCCTTCATAGAAACTCATAAGCTGTTCTGTACCTATAGGCTGCCTATCAGCCAGCCAACAGTAGTCTGAGAGGGAGTGGGAAGACTACAAGCAATTACCACTGCTAGGCCAGGACTCCATGCACATGTTCTATGGACAGAAACAAGTGCCATGAAGACAGAGCACTGTTCTCAAGTTGTTTCCTAACTAATCTGTGTTCAGAAACTTTTAACAATCTGGGTACTATGAAAGGGCATTAAAAGATGTTTTAATATTTCCTCAAAATAACTTAGACAAGGATGTACATATGTATGGGAAGATATGACACAGATGCATGTAACATTGATAATTCCTTTACAGAACCAAATTCTTTAAAAATATAACATTTTAAAAACAAACGGGTGGTAGTGTATTGGTTTGGACCAAAACACCAGACAGCAAACTCTGATATGAAGATATCCAAGTAAATCAGTATCTGTAGACAGCCTTGTAACACCATGGAAAAAAGTATACTGCATAAAAAAAACCTGAAAGGGAGCTGCTTTAACTACACTGCCAGTAATATGCCAAGGGCAACTTTTATTTATTTTTTTAAAGATTCTATTTATTTGAGAGAGAGTGAGAGGGATAGTGCACGCAAGAGAGCACAAGCAAGAGCACGAGCCGGGGGTGGGGGGGGGGGTGGCGCTGTGCAGAGGGAGAAGCAGATTTCCCGCCTAACAGGAAGCCCTACATGGGGCTCGATCCCAGGACCCTGGGATCATGACCTGAACAGAAGGCAGGCACTTAACTGAGCCACCCAGGCGCCCTGCGAAGGGCAATTTTTAAATGATTAAAATATTAAATGACCTTTTAAGAAATGTCTATATAAAATCAAATAAATCGCTGGTGAATGCATAGTTGTTGAATTCTGCTGTTTAAATCTAAGGGTAATTCTGTATATAATCCCCATGATACATTTGATACATACTTTCCATATCAACCCTGCCTTAAACATCTCAAAACCCACACAGACAAGTCCCTACATTGCAAAGTTTAATCTCAAACTTTAAATAAATTTTTTTTTTTTAAATATTTTATTTATTTATTTAATTGACAGAGAGAGAGACTGTGAGGGAGGGAACACAAGCAGGGGGGAGTGGGAGAGGGAGAAGTAGGCTTCCCGCTGAGCAGGGAGCCCGACGCGGGGCTTGATCCCAGGACCCTGGGATCATGACCTGAGCCGAAGGCAGACGCTTAACCGACTGAGCCACTCAGGCGCCCGTCACCTTTAAATAAATTTTAATTTTTCCAAACCTCTAAGATTAGTAATAGTTTATTTCATTTCCTAAGAATAATAAATTTCATTAGATGCCTATCCCTAAGAAGTATGAAGAAATTCTTTCAAATAGATAAATGTATAAAGGTAATTTTCCCCAAAGGTATCAAAGCATGTTTTTTGAAACAAAGTATAAAATACCTAAAACTTTAAAAATAATTTTTTTGCTAATGGTATCAGAACTCAAGTGACAATTCCTTAATATTTAAGAAGGAGTTATGAATTTTAAGAGGCAAATGAATATCTCAATATCCTAGGTATCAACACTTTAAAATTATTGTTAATTTTTAGGTGCAATGGTATTGTGGTTATGTTTAAATAGAGTATGTGTCTTTCAGAGATATACACTGAAATAAATACAGATGAAATGATACGACACCTGGTATTTACTTCAAAATGATCTGGGAGAGAGAGAAGATACAGAATGAAGAAGACTGGCCATGGTTGATAACTGTGGAAGCTGGGTGATGGGCACAGGAAGGATTCCCATACTAACCACTCTATTGCTTAAGTTTGAAATGTTTAAAAGAAAAAAAGTTTATATATAGTGTTCTTCTATGTTGTAATAAGTATAGGCAGAAGAACTAATACATATTCTTAAAATTTATCTTAAGCTTTATACAGCTATCCATCATGAGACAAATACAGACTTATTTTACAGATATCTGAAAGTCTAACTAGAATTATTACCAGAAACTGCGTTTTTTTTTTTTTTTTTTTAAACATTTATTTATTTAGAGGTGTCTAGGTGACTCAGTTAAGCGTCTGCCTTCGGTTCAGGTCATGATCCCAAGGTCCTGGGATTGAGCCCCACAGTTGCAGTGGGGGCTCCCTGCTCAGCAGGCAGTCCGCTTCTCGCTCTGCCTCTCTCCCTGCTCATGCTCTCACACTCTCTCAAATAAATAAAATCTTAAAAAAAAAAAGATTTGAGGGAGAGAGAGAGAGCGAAAGAGAAAGAGAGCACTCCCATGAGCTGAAGGAAGGGCAGAGGGAGAGAGAAAAAAAAAATCTTAGCAGGCTCCCTGCTGAGCGTGGAGCCTGACACAAGGCTCCACCCCAGAACCCTGAGATCAGTACCAGAGCAGAAACCAAGAGTCAGACACTCAACTGACTGAGCCACCCCAGTGCCCCCAGAAACCACATTTGTAAAATGAACACTACACCAAATTAAATACCCCAATCTGGTGACTGGTTTCACTGAATAAGATTAAAATTTCAACTCTTACTGAATTCAAAAGCACTTATTTAATTTGTACTATCTATTATACACAGTACATACCTGTGGACTGTGAAGATCTGTGGTCAGCATGATAATTGAATAAGCCAAAACATAAGCAGTATCTGCACTAGCAAAAAGGGTTTGTCTGGAAAAATAAGTGTATCATGTTACAAACTTTTGTTGTTTTATAGTTGCATTTAAATAAATCATCTCAAACCCCCATAATTTTCTCTTTCAGGATTTATGTTCTAGCTCATACTACAGTGTTTTTATGGAATTGTCTTATCACTTCTAGATCACAATCTAAGTTCTCTGGGTGTAAGGAATGATGAATCTTCTGATGCTCCCTGCCACAATGTCTTGGATATAGCTGGCAACCAATAAATACCTGAATTTGAATCTTGCTTACCCTTGGTTGCATTCAAGGTATCTTGCAGCAAATTTTTCCATCAATCGATCAATTTTCTGAGCTTCCCCTGGAAGACGGAATCCTTCCAGAAACATACGAAGGGCTGAAACAAAGTCCTTTCCTGAAAAGTCATGTTGGTCCACATATGCATACATGACTTCTTTGTTAAATTTATCATTATCTCCCAGGAACTCGCCCACTTGAGTCTAAAGAACAAAAGATAAAAAAACTGATATCCTTATGAAATGTTACATTTGCCACAGAGATTTAAAGAGCAGAAAAAAATGTAAGATTCACAGGTTTTGACTACAGGGTTAACTATTTCAAACGTGAAACTAAATAAAAGTTAAACACACTAAATGTGTTTATTAAAAAAAGATATTCTTTTGAGTTTAGAAAATTAAAAAGCAAAATTAAGAATACCTAGGTTATTCTTTGTAAGTTTTACTTACATACTTAGGAGGGCACTTTTAAAGGGAAACAGTATGTATCATTATTAACTTAAAAAGGAATTTTATAGAGAAGGTTAGAATAAAAAAATGGGTTTTCTTACAGAATCTAATCTTTCCTCTTGATGTAAGAATTGGGCAATATCTTCAGGTGTAGTGCCAAGCATCCCTTGTTCTTGGAGGTACTGTATTCCTCTCTTTGGTTTCTTATTAAATCTAGATGATGTTAAAGTTAATACAAACATTAGAAACAGAAAATCATTTGAAAAGAAGATCTTAAACTACTGTAAATTAATTTTCTAATACAACTTAGAAAATAGTTTATTTAATATAATCAATGCATGAATATACAAAACTTTTTACATTATCCAAAGTTTTATTTTTCTTTTCTTAGAAAAGAGTCTGAAGCAAAAGGCCATCTTTATCAATGATATGGACCATTTCACTATTTGAGATAATGTCATGTTGTAGATAAGCTCTGAGTAAGGATATAAATACTAAATATCTCATGCTTTTAATATTTATATTTTCCTTAATGCTCAAGTAATCTTGGTTCATTCCATATACACCCACTGATTAATTCTGTTTCCTGCTTTTAAAGTAAAGAATTCTAGTGACTGTTTAAGAACAATCTGACAGCATCATTTCATTAAAAAAATCCCTAGATACGCAATGTTTTCAAAGTCAAGTCCAAACTGACTAGATGGATACACAAAATCTTTCTCAATACAGCTCCAAACTGACTAGATGGATACACAAAATCTTTCTCAGTACAGCTCTAGTTTATCTCATCCCCTCCCACCCACCTACTCCCACATATCCTATTCTCATTTCTTAAGCAGAATGCATTTCTGCAGTCTATTTCCTCCACACGGCCTTTACTTGCTCCATTCACTGTGGAACTCTCCTTCATGCTTACAGATCCAGTTCAAAGGTCACCTCCTTGTTTCCACATCATTTACTTTCTACTTTTATTACACCACTAATTACTTTGGTCCCTCATCACCTGTCACCTGGGTAACAGTACTTAAATGGTCTTGCTATCTTTTGTTTTGCTCACATTCTAATCCATCCTTCAGGCTACTGGCCAAGTAATCGTTCCAAAAGAGAAACCTGATGCTACTCCTTCTCTGACTAAAATCCTTCAATACTAGTATGCCAAAGTCAAGAAAAACAAGATAAAAATTTGTTTACATGGAGAGTAAGGCCTTCTGGAATCCGGATCCAACTCAATGCTCTCATTTCATCTCCTGCGACTGCCCCCGACCCTGCCTTTGCCATGCTGAGCAATAGTCCTCAATGTTCCTCTCCTCTGTGCTGCGGCACATGTCATTCTCTTTGTCTGAAATGTCCTTACCTGTCCAGTCCGAATGATCCTGTCAAGTCCTAATTCATACCATAAATTAAAATCAAACATATTTCACTGAGATAAACACAATCTCTGCTCTCTAGAAGCTTTCTCCCTAATAAAATAAACTTGATTTTTAAAAACTGTAATAGTAAAAATGCAACAACTAATGTACTGACAAGGTAAGATAGCACAGAAGAGGAAGTAATGAACAGAGACGGCTGTGACATATTTCCTGGGGAAGGTGACTGTGAAACTGAGCTTTGAAGAAGAACTACATATTTCATAAAAAGAAAAAACATCTGAGAGAGGAAGGGGTCATATTAACACACGGCAGCATAAAACAGCAATGACACTGTAACAAACAGCTCTGCATTGTTGGAAGGATGAAGTGAGCCAAAGAAGTGGCAGGTGATGAAGCTTAGAGTCCAGCAGACCTATATCATGAAGGTTATTATATCCTATTACAAGAAGCTGTGACTTTATTCTTTAAAAACAAAAGGGGGGCAGAAACAGAAGTTGGCTTTCATTCAAGAGAGATCACTCTAGCTAAGTGTGAGAAAAAGACTACAGAATAAATAAGACCAAAGAAAGGTAGGCCAATTAAAAGATTACATGAGTCTAGGCAAGAAATGGTGTTGGTTTGACTTGCGAAAACAACTGTGGGAGATGGAGAGAAGAGATAAATAGCATAGATATTTAGCAAGTACAATCAACAGGATTTAGCGACAGACTAGATCCAAAGGGAAAATATAAGTAACTCACAGGATTCTAGCTTTTAAATTTGGTAGCATGCTGGGGTTACTAGCCTAAATAAGAAATACAGAAACAGTAGTTTTCTATTTGTCTTTTGTTTTTGGTTAGAGTATTAGGGAGTTGATTATGGAGAGAATGGAGACTGATAAATTTGGTTATGGACATACTGAGTGTGAGAACCTAAGCAATATCCAACAGAGATGTCCAACGGGCAATTATGGACATGAGTCTAGACTTCAGCAGAGGTATTTACATTAAAAGTAACACTGGGGAGTGGTGACATGCTAGCACATACATAGTAGCTGAAGTCATGAAAAAGAACATGATCATCTAGGAGAAATTACAAAGTAAGAAAAGGGCTGAGGGACAGAACTCTGGAAATGCTAAGCTGTATGCAGGAGATAAATAGCCCACAGGAAGACTGAGATGGCATGATCAGAATGGTAGGAGGAACAAGACAGAATGGTGCCACAGTCATGAAAGAGTGTAATGAGAACATAGCAACATGAAAGCATTCTCATGAAAGTATGAAGCAGAGATCAAGTCCAGGGGCTGAAAGGCCGACTAGAGACTAAGGAGCCCTTCGCTTTGCAGTCCTGTGACGACTCCAACTCACTCCCAAATACTTCAAAGAGAGTTATTATATCTTGGCAGCACTTTGTATACGATTATGGACAATACATGGTATTATTTTAGAAAAACACTTTTGCCCCATATTTAGGCTGTAATCTTAAATACAAGAACCAATGCTTTCATGGTTCTTGGCACACAGTCCCAAACACCAAATACATGTTTGCTGAGTAACACTTGCTGAGAATTTCAATATGAGTATCTGATTACACATACTAGACCCTGAGTCCCTCAGAAGCCATGGCTGTTTCATTCATCAGGTTTCCCTAGGACCTTGCATAATGTCAGGAACAGATAGGACTTTGATAAATATTGACTGAAAAACTGGAATGAATGAACTATTAATGGCTCTTTCCTGAGGCAATTTTGTGAGATTTTATAATTTTATGACAATATACGTGCATACATTTTGCCTTTTTTTGGGAACTTGAACATTCACCAAAAGTACTGTTTAAGAGTCAGGAAGAAATGCTTTACAGGAGAAGTAGCAAACCAGGTAAATATACAAGGGAATTTTTTAACAGTTTACAGTAGCTAGATCCACGGAGAAATGTCAGCAACTTCATGTTTCCTTCCAGTTTCTCTTTGAAAAAGATGGGCAATTAGAGGAATGAAAGCAGCATGGTACTATTTGGATACGAAATAGTCCAGGAGCAGGTCAATGCCATACAGCTTAGTGGGAAAACTGACTTTACAAGATCTGGGTCTGGTAGAGTAGCCAGGTTGGAAAAGGAGGTTATTACCTTATCAACATATAAAACTGAAATTGATAACAATGGATCAGTAACAAGAGTAGCACATTTGTAACCCAACTGGAGAAAATATAAAACCTATAAAAGGAGCAATGAGAAGCTAGCTATTAGAAGTTTCATATTGTAAATTTTTTGACTTGTCATCTGCTTAGGAAATATAATGGGGGATTTTATAACTGAGCTACTAAATGAACAATGCAAAACTACTGAGATGATATTCATCAACAGTATGTAAGATATGCTGCAAAATTAATTTAATGTGCATTATAGGGGTCTCTTGGGCTAGATTGCAATAAACAAGGAGAGCTGAATAATGAGCCACTAGAAGTCTTGGATACAGGAGACCTGTGCCCGGTTTTACTCAATGAAAGGTGGTAATGAGAAAGGAACAGAAATATTCTGAAGATGTAGAGAAACCCAGGGCAAGGGTGATACAGTATTAGCAAAAGGATATTCAGTAACACTTCTTCTTAAAATTGGACACTCACAAATCTATTCCTTGTTCTATTATTTCTTTTTGTTGCTTTAGGACTTCAAATTGTTCTGGATTGTCAGTGCCAGACATCTGTGTACTGTAGCTGCCTATTCCTGATGATGATGTTGACTCCAAGGAATTTAAACTTCCATATCTGTTTATTGTCTCAGGGTGTTTGATTTCACTCGTCTCTTGCTCTAAGGTTTTTTCCTGACCTGTGAGGAGAAAGACTGATACAGTAAATTAATCTTTCAAATAAAAATATGTAAACGGTTAAAAAAAACCCATCAAGTAAGTCAAGAAATTTCAATGTTTCTCAGATAACTATGCAACACAAGCAAAATACTGAGTGCCATCACAGACAATATACTTTGATATTAAAACACACTAGAATTAGAATGTGTGCACCATTAAAAGTTCTTTCTGCAGTTGCAGTGCTAAGTATCCACTGGGCTTCTGCTCTCATTTCATGCTTCATGAGAAATAATTTTCCCTCAAAAGACTCTTGACTGATGGAATACTAGGGATAGCCCTGTGGCTATGCGTTTTTCTCCTAGTAAGGGTAAATGTCAAACACAGGTGAACAATCTTCTTAAAACATCTTGGCTTGTATAGGTTTCTTCTATAATTATCTTTTCACAAAGCTGCATAAATATGCTCCACTTTAACATATTATTTAAATATTTCTAGGAAGATTTAGAAAGAAAAAGGTTTGAGTAACTAAGTTGGAAATTTATAATTTTATTTTTTTATTTATTTTATTATTTTTTTTAAGATTTTATTTATTTATTTGACAGAGAGATACACAGCAAGAGAGGGAACACAAGCAGGGGGAGTGGGAGAGGGAGAAGGAGGTTTACTGCTGAGTAGGAAGCCTGATGCGGGGCTCGATCCCAGGACCCTGGGATCATGACCTGAGCCAAGGGCAGACGCTTAACGACTGAGCCACCCAGGCGCCCCAGAAATTTACAATTTTAAAGCTAGTATTTAACTCATACAGAATGCTTCCTTTATCAGCTAAAGGAATAAAGAGGTCACAAAACTGGCCTAATGGCAACTGGAACTATCTTCTTCAAAATACCATTTACTTGAAACGACAAAGGATTATAAAATGTCACCTTACCAAGAGTTGTCTGAGAGTTGGGATTCACATACTGATCCTTACTCCATTCAACCATACACTTCAAAATTGACACTAAGCATTCTAAACCTTTTTTCCTCAGGCTCAATTCCTACAAATAATTCATAAAAAGAATAAAAACAAAAAGATCTTTTAAGGAAACACATAGCTCTTCCTTGACCGAGTTTAAATTTGAAAATGCTTTTAAAGTTCTTACCTGAACATTACTCATACCAAGTTCTTGACTGCCCCGTCCTTGAGCAATTTTTGATAGATCATTTACTAGTCTTTCAAATATATTCGCTGCATTTAAATCACAGTCATAGTTTACATAAATATCCACTACACTCTGAGCATCTGTAACAATATAATATATTGCTTTTAACAAAAGGCATTAAAAATATTAGTATATTTTGGGCTTTTAAATCTTTTTTTTTAAGAGAGAGATTTTATTTATTTATTTGTCAGACAGAGAGAGAGAAAGAGAGAGAACAAGCAGGGGGAGCGCCAGGCAGAGGGAGAGGGAGAAGCAGGCTCCCCACTGAGCAAGGAGCCTGATGAAGGACTCAATCCCAGGACCGAGATCATGACCTGAACCAAAGGCTGACGCTTAACTGACTGAGCTACTCAGGCATCCCTAAAATATCTCTTAATAAGAAAAGATAATAAGGATAATTTCAAATACCTGCACAGATCCTTGTCAATGTCTGAATAACCATCCATTTGTGGTCAAATGAGCTGGTAGAAGTTTCCAAAATGTATAGGAAAATTTCTTTAAAGAACACCTGTGATTAGGGAAAAAATTCTGTTTAAAATATTATTTGTATATGTGATCATGTTTTAAATATCCCAAAGCTGTGGAACAGAGATTAGGACCCAGGCTCCTCTGGAGTTCAACTTCTTTTGAGTTCCATCTCTGAAACGTCAGGACTAAGCTAACTTGGGTGTGTGACTTAAACTAGCCCTTCTAGTAGGAGTACTGAACTTCACGTTGTTTTGTTTGCTATCACACAGCCACTACAAAGGAAACCTGCAAAGTCCTCTGGGTAAGAATTCTGTGAACATATTTACAAAACCAATGTAACTCATACTTCATTTTTTTAATCTCCCAAAGATTATAAATTTATTCATCAGTTAGGTTTTTCAGCCGTTATAATAGGTGCCCAATTTTCCTAGATTTAAATGTACCTAATGCTCTAATCCACACAATAAAAATCATCTCTTACACTATGATATTTTTATAATTACGTAAGTGGAAATCTCTATCTGAAAACAACAAACTATTTCTTACTATTCTTTACACCAAATGATGTCAAATAAAAAGAAGTTACTCAACCTAATTAAATAAATTACAATTTAAGAGCTAAGAAAGAATTTTTAGATTGAAATTTATTTTGGAAAAGTGACTGATTTAAGAAGGGATGACTGAAAAAAGAAAACTAAAAGTCACACATTAACATTTAGGGAGCTTTGTGCTCCAGAAATGCATACTGATCATATGAGGTGACTAATGTCTTTCTCCCTCCTAATTGGGTGAGGTACCCTTGAAATGTGCTTTTCTTTCACAAAATCCAACACATTTCTATTACTTCCTTAATGTCAGCAGCATTTCCTACAAGAGCATAACTTTTTAAGAAGGTAGGGACCAAGTCTTTCTTACTAAGCACTGTGTCCACACTGCCTAGCATACAGCAGCTGTTCAATAAATATTTACGATCACAGTTCCTAAGCATTGCCCCAAGGCACCCCTGCAGCCAACTTAGAGGGATGCCATGACAATTTCTGAGAGAAAATTCCAAAGAAATATATCTGTTGAATACCTCACAAGACTGCTAGTTTCAACATTAGATCACACTACATTCCTTTCAGTGACATCATTATTTTTGCAAACCTGAGTTTTAGTGATTGCTACGCTAAAGGGCAGGGACCGCATGAAAGTCAATGAAGAATAGGAAATAAGGGTGGCAGTGTCCAAGTGGATTCCAAGGTCTGAGGAGTTGGGCAGTGTCCAAAAGGCACATACATTTCGGTAGTCAAGTAACTGTGAATACTTAAGAATGAAATAAAAACATCATTTTTAAAAATTTATCTGTATTATTTTTCTTCAAATGGAGATTACATTGTTAAAAGACAAATATTTGTTAAGCTGTTTGGACCTAATTACTTAATAAATGGAACTGTTAGGTACTTCTTTTAGCACAAGTACGCTGTGAAAAGATCAGACACTCTAAAGGTACCATGAATCAAGAAAGTTTGCTGCCTTGCTGGGACAAGCAAGGGGCAGTGGACATGACACTTGCTGAGGCCAGAGAGTGTGGGTGGTTGCAGTGCTCCCCTGCCCCCAGGCTGAGGCTGGTGAACACAAGTGGCTGCAGCATTCTCCTGCACCCAGCCTAAAGCCAATGGACACAAAGACGAGGCACTCTGCCACAGCACTGTTGAGACACAGGCACTGCCTTTTTGAAGTCTTAAGCCAGCAAGGGTGCCCCTTCCCCTACACTCTCCAGCTGTCTTGCTACAGCCAGTGAGCATGTGCAATCCACAGAGGAGATACTGCCTGGCCCTGGTGGCCAAGAGAGCTGGCATTCAGAGCAACACAGGACTGTAACAATCAGAAAGACTGTTCTTGGCATGCCACCATCCACAGGGCATTGCACAGACAGCAGACTGAAACACAACATGTCTTCCTGTAAAAAAGGTCTATTTATTTAGCCTGGAAGCTTCAGCCTGAGAAACAGGCTTCAGGTCTCCCTCACATCTAGAGGTGAAAAAGGTGCTCCCCGGGAGTGAAAGCAGGGAGAAGCCATGTTTTGCGCCTCCCCTGGCCTTACTACAGTTTGACAGGTCTTCCCAGAAAGGAGCTTATGCACTTCCCTGGAGTCAGGATTTTTGCCCTGTCACACAGGGGACATCTCCAGATCTCCAGTCTGGAGAACAGGACTGTATATATTTGCATTATTTAAAAGTTGCTGCCTGAGGGAGTGGCTTCCAAACAGCCTGAAACTAGGTGCTAAATGAGATTCCTCCCCATGGATCACTGACAGGACAGGGCACATCCTCAACAATAGGTGCATATCAAGAATAAATAAGGTGGTTTAGATAATCACAAAGGTTCCAGGGACAACCAAGAGCTAGGGCAAGGTTGAATGAGAAGGATCATCACCTGCACAAGGTCATTCCCTCAAGACAGAGAGGCAGCTGTTTCACCCGATACATAGAAACAGTCAAGCAAAATGAGGAAACTGAGAAATAGATTTCAAAAAAAAAAAAAAAAAAAAAAGACAAAAACCTCAGAAAAAGACCTTAATGATATGGAGATAAGTGATCTACATGATAAAGAATTCAAAGTAATGGTCATAAGGATGCTCACAGAATGTGGTACAGGAATGGATGAGAACTTCAAGAAAGAAAATGAAATAGCAAAGAAGTCAAAGAGCTGAGGAACACAATAAATGAACTGAAAAATACACTTGTGGGGTTCAACAGCAGACTGAATCAAATAGGTAAGGACCAGCGATCTACAAATCAGGGCAGAAGAACCCCCCAAATAGAGCAACAAAAAGGAAAAAGAATTTTAAAAAAATGAAGATCACTTAAGGAACAACATCAAGT
This sequence comes from Phoca vitulina, assembly GCF_004348235.1. Taxonomy (NCBI): domain Eukaryota; kingdom Metazoa; phylum Chordata; class Mammalia; order Carnivora; family Phocidae; genus Phoca; species Phoca vitulina. The sequence goes on from NW_022589728.1 coordinate 18,250,554, forward strand.
GGAAGTACATTCTCATTATAGTGGTCCCTAAAGGAGAAGAGCAAGAGAAAGGGGCAGAAGACTTATCTGAAGAATTAATGTCTAGAAACTTCTCTGAGGGAAGGAAACAGACATCTAGGTCCAGGAAGCCCAAAGAGTTACAAATGAGATGAATTCAGAGAGGTCCACACCAAGACACATTATAATTAAAATGTCAAAAATTAAAGATACAGAGAAAATCTTAAACGCAGCAAGAGAAAAACAACTATTTACAAGGAAAAACCCATATGGCTATCAACAGATATCTGAGCACAAACTGTGTGGCCCAGAAGGGAGTGACAGGAGATATTCAAAGTGCTGAAAGGAAAAAACTTCCAACCAATAATACTCTAACCAGCAAGATTATCACTCAAATTTCAAGGAGAGAGCAAGTTTTCCAGAGAAGCAAAACCAAAGAAGTTCATTATAATTAAACTGTCTTTATAAGTAATATTAACAAGACTTCTTTCAGCTGAAAAGAAATGGCACTAATAAACAAGAAAATACACAAAAGTAAAAACCTCACTAGAAAGGGCACATTATAGTACAGGTAGTAAATTAATCACTTATAAAGCTACTAATAAAGTTTAAAAAAAAAGTAAAATCAATTAAAACAATGATTAGTTAAGGGTTACATAAAAAATGTAAAAAGCGGTATCAAAAACATAAAATGGGGGAGGGAGTAAAAATGCAGTTTAGGAGTGTGTTCAAATTTAAGTTGTGATCAACTTAAACTGATCTATACACAGGAGGATATATGTGAACCTCACCATATCCACAAACCAAAAACTTATAGTAAATATACAAACAAAATGAGAAAGGAATCTAACCATAACACTAAAAAAAGTCATCAAACCACAAAGGAAGAGAAAAAGAAAAAGGAACAGAACAGTCAGAAAAAAATTAACAAAATGGCAGTTAAGTATTTACCTATCAATAATTACTTCAAATGTAAATGAACTAAATGCCCCAATCAAAAGATATATAGTGGCTGGATGAATGAAAAAACAAGACACATCTATATACTTCCTACATGAGACTCGTTTCAGAAGTAAGGACATACACAGACTTGAAAGTGAAAGAATGGAAAAGATATTCCATGCAAAGGGAAATGAAAAGAAAGGTGGTACAGCTACACTCATATCAGACAAAAAAAGACTAAAACAAAGACAGTAATAAAAGACAAAGTGGGGCAGTAAATAACAATAAAGGGGTCAATCCAGCAAAAATTTAGAATACTTATATATGCACCATACACAGAAGCACTGAAATATATAAGGCAAATATTAACAGACCTAAAGGGAGAAACTGACAGCAGTAGAGTATGAAATTTTAATCCTCCACTTACATCAAGACAGAATATCATTAAGGAAACACTGGTCTTAAATAACACATTATACCAGATGGATTTAATAGATGTACAGGCAGCCCTTGAAAAACATGGGTTTGAACTATGCAGGCCCACTTATATGTGGATTTTTTTTTTTCCTTCAAGTTTTTATTTAACTTCCAGTTAGCTAACATACAGTGTAATATTAGTTTCAGGTGTAGAACTTAGTGATCCATCTCTTACCTACAACACCCAGTGCTCATCACTACTAGTGACCTCCTTAACCCATCCCCCTGCCCACCTCCCCTCCAGTAAACCTCAGTTTGTTCTCTATAGTTTGTTCCTGGTTTGCCTGTCTCTCTCTTTTCTTTCCCATATGTTCATCTGTTTTATTTCTTAAATTCCACATATGAGTGAAATCACATGGTATTTGTCTTTCTCTGACTTATTTTACCTCTCAAGCTCTGGGGTACCTGGGTGGCTCAGTTGGTTAAGCACTTGCCTTCGGCTCAGGTCATGATCTCAGGGTCCTGGGATCAAGCCCCACGTCAAGCTCCTTGCTCAGCAGGGAGTCCCCTTCTCGCTCTCCCTTTGCCCCTCCCCACCACTCATGTTCTCTCTCTTCCTATCTCAAATAAATAAATAAAATCTTAAAAACACACTTAAAAAAAATACTCAAGCTCCATCCTATGTGGATTTCTTTTGATAAATACAGTACGTACTGTAAAGATATTTTCTCTTATGATTTTCTTAATGTTTTTTGTCTAGCTTACTTTATTGTAACACAGTATATCACGCATACAATATACAAAATATATGTTAATTGACTGTTATCAGTAAAGGCTTCCAGGCTACAGTAGGATATTAGTAGTTAAATTTTGGGGGAGTCAGATGGTTAACCTGGGTTTTTGACTAGGCAGGAGTTAAATGTCCCTAACCCTGTTTCATTCAAGCGTTAACAGTATACAGAACCCAAAAACAGAATATACACCCTTCTTAAATGCACATGAAACACTCTCCAGGACAGATCACATTTTAGACCACAAAACAAGTCTCAATAAATTCACGAAGATTGAAATCATATCAAACACCTTTTTCAAACACAATGGTTTAACATTAGAAATTACAGGAAGAAAAACTGAAAAACTACAAGTGGAGATTAAACAACACACTACTGAACAACTGAGTCACAGGAGAAGTAAAAAACTACCTTGAGATGAACGAAAACAAATACAACATACCAAAATCTATAGGATGCAGCCAAAGCGGTCCTAAGAGGGTAATCATTGCAATACAAGCCTACTTCAACAAACAAGAGAAATCTCAAATGAATAACTTAACTTTACATCTAAAGGAATTAAAAAAAAGAAGAATACAAGGAACTAAACATAGGAAGGAAATAAGATCAGAGTGTAAATAAATGAGAGAGAGACTAAAAAGACAACAGAAAAGATGAATAAACAAAGAGATGATTCCCTGGAAAGATACACACACTGACAAACCTTCAGGCTGACTCACCAAGAAAAAAGTGACAGGGCTCAAACAAAGTCAGAAATGAAATAGGAGATTACAGCTGATTCCACAGATATACAAAAGATCACAAAAGACTACTAAGAACAATTACATACCAACAAATGGGACAACCTAGAAGAAATGGATGAATTCCTAGAAACATACAATGTTACAAGAATGAATCAGGAAGAGAGAGAAAATCTGAATAGACCAATTACTAGTAAGGAAATTAAATCAGTAATCAGTCTCTTCAATCACTGGTCCTGGGCAAACTGGATAGCTACATGTGAAATGATGAAACTGAACCACTATCTTACACCATGTACAAAAATGAACTCAAAATGGATTAAAGACTTGAATGTAAGACCATAAAAAACTCCTAGAAGAAAATATAGGTAGTAAGCTTGTTGACATAAGCCTTAGCGATGTCTTTTTGGATCTGATTCCAAAGGCAAGCGAAACAAAAGCATAAGTAAACAAATGGGACTACATCAAACTGAACAGCTTCTGCACAGCAAAGGAAACCATTAATGAAATGAAAAGGCAACCTACTAAATAGAAGACATCTGCAAATCATATATTTAACAAGGGATTAATATCTAAAATATATAAAGAACTTACACAACTCAATAGCAAAAAAAAAAAAAAAATCAATTAAAAAAACAGGCAGAGGTTATGAATAGACATTTTTCCAAAGGAGACACATACAGATGGCCAACAGGTACACGAAAAGATGCTCAACATCACTAATCATCAAGGAAATGCAAATCAAAGCCATAATGAGATATCACCTTACACTTGTGAGGATGGCTATTATCAAAAAGATAAGAAATAACAAGTGTTGACGAGGATGCAGAGAAAGGGGAACTCTTGTACACTATTGGTGGGGATGTAAACCGGTACAGCCACTATGGAAAACAGTATGGAGGTTCCTCAAAAAATTAAAAATAAAGCTACTATATAATCTAGCAATTCCACTAATGGGTATCTATACACTGAAATGAAAACATTAATATGAAAAGATACATGATACCTATGTTTATTGCAGCATTATTTACTATAGACAAGATAACGGAAACAATCTCAGTGTCCATGAATGGATAAAGAAGAAATGATATATATGTACAATGCAACACTACTCAGCCATAGAAAAGAATTTAAATCTTGTCATTGCAACACATGGATGAACCTTACAAGTATTATGCTAAGTGAAATAAGGAAGAGAAAGACAAATACTGCCATGATTTCATTTAAATTTGGAGTCCAAAAAACAAAAACAAAAGAAACAAAGCTCCAACTCATAGAACCAGCTGGTGGCTGACAGAGGGGTGAGGATGTGGAGGTTCGAAATGGGTGCAGAGGATTAAGAGGTATAAACTGCCAGTTATAAGTCATGGGGATGTAATACACAGCATAGGGAATATAGTTAATAATCTTGTATTAACTTTGTAAGATAACAGATGGTAACTAGATTTATTGCAGTGATCATCCTGTAATGTACAGAAATGTTGAATCCCTATGTTGTACACCTGACACTAATATAATACTGTTAACATCAGTTATACTGAACAAATAAAAAAGAAAGTTTAGAACTCTCCAAATTGTGGACTAAATAAAACCCCTAGATTTGGAGAAAGAGAAAAATAAAAACTTTAGCTACTCTCTCTGAGTTATCAAATTATACTAGGCAAGCAATAGCCTACAACTGTAATTTAAGACATCATGCCCATCAACAGGGGCTCTAAAAAAACACCAAAATTTTAAAGATTTATAGAGCACCTAAAATGTAATGTGTGTAGAGTAACAGTAATATCATAGACACTTCGCAAATATTTTCTTGAAAAGTTGTGCATTAACTATTTTCTGATATAGGCATGTAAGTTAATGTCTATGGAAAATCATATTATCGAAACTCTGAAGTGAATATTCTCATAAAACGAACATTCATGTAATAACAATCTCAACACTACTTTGCAAATTTAGGTATTTATATGTCGGCTTTGCTTTCTCCAACTAGAACACAGCTTATCGTGCATTTGAATATGTGTAATATTTTCAAAAGCAATCTACACTTGTCTTGTTTGATCCTCAATCTCTCCATAAGGGACAATGGAGAGCGAAATAAACCTGATCTCTTTAAGCATACAGAACAATATTACAACAATTTTGTAATGAGAATCTACCATCTGAGGACAAAGGAAATTTCTTACCAGTATTCCCTTTAAATTTGTGTTTCCAAAAGTTTTGTACATCAAATTTAATCTACAAAAATAGTAATCCCAACTTTAATGATTTTTGTGATACTTGGTTCCCTAAGAATTTATATTTCACAGTCTACTAAACAGTACTTAAAGAAGTTGAGTCTCAGTGTTCAGAAATCTCTAAGTAAATGAATGTAGTCTTCTAAAATTATCTAATAGCAATTTAAACGCTTCATCATCACATGAAAGACTTTTGGGTTAGTAAGGAAGCAAAAGTTCCAAAAGTTTTTTTAAATCTCTTTTAACTGTACTTCCTGAAAATAATGGGAAAAAAGTTATCAAAAAATAGCAACTGTTCCTAGTTAAATGCCTTCCATTATTTTGACAGACATAAGACAAACTAAAATTTGACAATATATATGTACCAGAAATTGTTTCCTGTTCAGAATTTGGCCCCAATTTAAAACCCTTTCACTTAAAATACCAGGGCCTTATTCTGTCTTATTCCCATAATATTCCATGTGAATTTTAATAGATACTGCAGAACATTAGTAATAAAGTATAATATGATTGTTCCACCCACCTCAAATCTCTAGGAAATGATAATTTATCATTTGCACATTAGAAAAATAATACAAAGCAAAAATTAAAATTTCAAACTCCTAAAATATAACACTAAAAATATAATCCTTCTTAATAGCCTCTTTAAAGTGCCCAAAACTAAGATGGCTTAAAACCGTGTGAAGTATATACAGAGCTTTCTTTTAAGATAACCAAATTCACTATTACATACCATACAAACAACGGCAAAATTATTGTGAAGACTGAATTACCTCAAGACATCTAGAATCATCAATTCAACCAGTATAAATTCCCTGAAGGCAGGGGCTGTGTCTTAATTTGATTTTGTTTTCTTAATGTTTACCCAGTGCTTAGTACTTCATAAGCACATGCTAGTTGAATGAGTAAATGAAAAAAAAGAAGCACAGTTGACCCCTGAACAATGTGAGGGTTAGGGGGTACTGATCCCAGCACAGCTGAAAATCCACAGATAACTTTGGCTCTCCAAACACTTAACTACTAATAGGCTACAAGCCTACTGACAACATAAACATTCAACTAACTATTTTGTACATTACATGTATTATATGCTGTATTCTTACAATCAAGTAAACTAAAGAAAAAAAAGAAAATACACTTACAGTACTGTATCTACACTTATTGAAAAAAAATCCACATGTAAGTGGGCCTACTCAGTTCAAAGCAGTATTGTTTAAGGGTCAGCTGTACATGACAATTCACAAATATTATTTCACATTCTGAAAAATTTTCTAGGGGATTAATAATCTGATTTAAAACATGAAACAAATGAAATACCCAACAATGCAGAACATACCTCAATTTGCATCTTCAGATGTGTCTTGAAGTTTGACAACAAAGTGAGAAATATGGAAAGAGAAAGCTCAAAAACCTCTGGAACAGATGACACTCCATTTTTTGAGAGTGCAACACACAGATACTGCTTAATAGCATTAATAAACATCTCATTTGTCCTGAAAACAGGTCCTGCATTCTGCAGAATGGATAGAAGTAACTGCAATGAAAGAATCTTGGATCGTAACTCATGAGACCTAAAATGTAAAAAAGAAGGCACAGTATATGGACATATTTAGCATTATGGTAATAAAAGGCTGTTCCAAAGATATTTCCTGGTACCACAAAATTTCACAAACTTTTAAATGGAGAGGAACAGAAAACTCGACCACATAAAGTAGAGTACATGAATAAGCTTTGCCACTAGTAATGGGTAGTTCCACTTATGATCTCAAGTACCACATAATTTCACAAACTTTTTATATGGAAAAGCAATCATTCACACATATTTAAAATCAAGCTACTGTTCCTTTGGACACTAAATATAAAGATTTATTCCTTGTTCTTTTCTTTCACAAGCATATTTCACCTTTTAGAAATCATCATAATCTTCCCAGATTATATGCCATATTTAGTATATGTATATATATACATATACATAATATATAATATTTAATAGTTTAGTATATAATGTACTTTTTCCCTACGTATGCTACTCAAAAACCCTAAACAAAATTAAAAGTTTTGGTTGCATGAACAAGTTGTAGGACTACTTCAAGCTTATTTTTTCAATAACCATTTAAAGTTCTTTTCTTTTTTGAAATACAGAGGCTTTTAGAACATTTATCTCTCTTAATAGTTTACCCATTTATTCTATATATTTTAATAATGAAAAGCAAAAAAACTCCCTTTCAGCTTAAATTTTCACTTTTTTCTGATCAATATACTATGCTATATTCTGATCAGTATCTAGCATTGTAATTATCAGATTTCACAACATATAATTTTTCTCCCATTGACAGGCCTCTTAAGGCCAACAGACCAAGAAGATTGGATCCCATGCAACTTTTCAAATACAGAACACATTTACATGCTCTAGGAGCTAATTCTTTTATTTTTTCCAAATGCTGTATCAGTTACATTCACACCACAGATAATTAAGTTTACTTAACTGTTCCTGATTTCTACCTTAAAAATTTTATGGTTTTTAAGGGTCAAGTATTTCAAGAACCTAAGAAACTCTAACAAGAAATATTTAATTTCATGTAAATGGGAATCACAAAAATATTACCATCTTTGAAATACAACTTCCAATAATATCATTACTTGCTACTACATATCAACTTTCCAAGATGGCTATGTGCAGCAAATATAGTTATTAACAAAGGGAAAAAAAAAGCTTAAATCAAGTTAGAAACAGTACGAGGTTAGATTATGAATAGCCCGGAAAATATGGTATGGGTTAAGTATCTCCCCTTCATGTTGAAGCCTTCCAAGGCTTTTATATTACGACTATTTCCTAGTCTAGCTAATTTATTATCTTTTCTGCTCAATTCCAGTAGTTATTACAACCTGCAGCTTACTGTTATCTAACACATAAATTTTTGTTGTAGGTTTTATTTTTGTATCCCCAGCTCTAACAAAATGCCTTGTACATAGTAAGTGCTCAATATAACTCATGGATTTATTCATGCACCCATCTAAACATTTATTAAGTACCTACTATCTATAAAGCATTAATTAATGAAGAAATGATCAAATGATTGTCTTATGACACAATCAAGTACACTTTTATAGGCAAAAGAAGCTAGAAATTTCAGGCCTGCAGATTTTCACGGGGTAGTTTCAAATTATAATTCAAGCTTAACGAACATTTCCTGGAACATCATCTTAGCAAGATCACAAAATATCAAGAGAAGAAAGGCAAAAAAGAAAATTATGTAACTACAAGTCATTAATTTTGGGGGAAAAATCATTTAAGATAGGAACCACATATTTTCTTTTGGAAAATGAACAGTTTCTAGGGGTGGAAAATTTGATTTCTTCTGTATTCAATTCTTTTATCTATCTATCTATCTATCTATCTATCTATCTATCTATCTATTTATTTATTTATTTGAGAGAGAGAGAGAGAGTGAGAGAGAGAGCGCAAGAGGGGGTAGGGTTAGAGGGAGAAGCAGACTCCCCGCCGAGCAGGGAGCCCGAAGTGGGACTCGATCCCGGAACTCTGGGACCATGACCTGAGCCGAAGGCAGTTGCTTAACCAACTGAGCCACCCAGGCGCCCCTCTTCTGTATTCAATTCTAATGTTTAATGTTCCTGATGACCAAAAAGGTCTTTTTTATGTTCAAACAAAATTTCCTAATATTTGGTTTAAGTCTACTGAGTAGGAGGAAAATTAATTTACATTATTTCTCATAAGATTCCTTTGTAATATTAAAGATTGCAGCTCTCCAAAAATAAGAATCCTTTGTAATATTAAAGATTGAAGCTCTCCAAAACTAGATTACTCTTTATATAGTGCTAAAGGAAAGCCCCCTGCCATAGAGTACTCCTTAAAATCATGTATTTTCTTTTGTTTTCTTTTCATTTTGGGCACTTTAAAGAATTATTTTTCTGCTTATTAATATTTTTTCAAGTCACATTTTTAAACAGTTGATTTGGAAAAGTAAACATCTGAGACTTTTAAGGTTAATAACATTTTTAAATCATGGCAAAGATGGCCTTCAGCAATAACACTAAATTCTTATTTCCACCTTCAACAATTCGGAATGAGATGGTTATTTTTCCTGTCATAGTGAAAATAAGAAATTGAAAAAATTTTGAATATATTCTTATTACACAGGGTATAGTCAACTTTATATTGCAATCTGAACAACCTTCATCCTTTTTCTGTAGAGTTTATATTTTCAAAATAAAGAAAAATCAGTGTTATATTTCTGACTCTCAGGATTTGGGCCTAAAAAGATTTTAGAATTTTAGGTTTAGGGCTTAAAAGATGTTTCTCATTGAATCAGTACAATGTGACAAAATAAAACTATAGAAAACAGAACAAATGTGGTTTCCCAAAACTTACAAAGTTTTTCTTTTCTCCCCAAACTTAATAAAGTTTTTATGGTAACTGTCTCTCGTCTTTCTTCTTAGGTGACATTTAGAAACCGGAATGCTCTAGAGTTTTTAAAAAATGAAGTAGTGCTTACATTTTCCCCCTATTTCAATATCCTTTTCACCAAGCCGCTCAGGCCAAGCCACCTTTAAGATTTCTTTCTACAGAAATTTCTCCTAAATTGTCATGCTGCATTACACCATGCTGCAACATTAGGGAGGCATGGCTCTCCAATAGTGCCCAAACTCAGTCTCAAGCAAGAATTAGTTACATTTGACTCATATGAAATGAAAGATATTTGGTGACTTATGACTTACAAAAATGGCACTTTCCTACAGTTTAAACTAATATATTTGACAGGAATCAGACAAGTGACTCCTAGCTCAAAGTACTTCCTGCTTCCCACAGAGAAAGGTATCACATCAGAGCATTTTTCAGACCTTAATGAATATGCAGTATCTTTCGTTATAAATTTTAGAATTCATTTCTCTTAGGTTTTATTACCTTTCAACTGGTAGCTTTCAGAAACCTAGCATGAGGCTAAATGTAACAGGGCTACACTTACTCCAAAGTTACTCATGATACTGAAATAAGAGTTCTTTCAATTGTTCAACCAGGCACAATTCTCTAATACTGTTGGTATGCTTTGGGAAACAGTGTAAGGTATCTAGCAATTTTCGAACTGTTTTTCAAATACATTTTTTAAAAAGCAAAATAACCCTAAAATATATTTTTGAGAGTTCTATGGGGCAAAAAAACAAAAGAAAATCCAAAGACTACCTTATAGTAAGTTTCAAGCTTAAAAAACTATTTGTCAAGCAGAATAGGTAATGACTTACTTTGGATCTGGTGGTCCATCTGACAGTGGTTTCATGGACAGTTTACACAATGACCTGAATACTAGAAAGGCATCCTTTTGTAAAATGTGGGAAAACTTAGCACCAGGTGAAGGTCCTGAAGAATTTCCAGATTCCTAAACAAATTAAGATACCATGTAAATAAAGACATTTGCCAGTGTAAAATCATTTCAACCTTCCATATATTTTATTCAGTTCAGTAATTAATGGAGGGGGTTCTGTTGGAGGAGAAACCTGATGAGGAATTTGCCACACTGTTTCTCTTTAATCTGACATACCACCCTCCTCCCCAGCAATAAATTAATACCTTAAAAAAGAAATTCTTTTTTTTAAATAAAGATTTTTATTTATTTAACAGAGGAAGAAAGAGAGAGAGCACAAACGGGGGAGTGGCAGAGGGAGAGGGAGAGGGAGAAGCAGATTCCCCGCTGAGCAGGGAGCCCGATCCCACGACCCCAGGATCATCACCTGAGCCGAAGGCAGAAGCTCAACTGACTGTGCCACCCAGGCACCCCAAAAAATAAATTCTTTAAAAATATTCTCTTTGCCACCAAAAAAAACTCTTGAAATTTATCCAGTTCATACCATTACTAACAAAATCTAGCACATCATGCCCTGACAAGATATCAATAGCGGGGAGCATAGAGAAGATGTGAACATACATGAAACAGCTTAGAGTTGGCAAGTTAACTATCAATATATTCAGGGAATAAACTGCTTTGATTTATATCAATAAGAAAAACCCAAGTTTTTATTTTCCCAAATTATAATCAGCCAGCAGATCAACTAGATATATTCACCACAAGGTGCTGGTAGCCTATAAATCTATAAGATTAACTGGATACCCCCTGCCCCCCATTTATACCTGAGTATCATTGGAAGAGACAGACAATCTGTCATCAGGTAAAGACGGTGTATATGCAACAGAAATTGGTGTTCCTGGAATTCCATTTGCTTGAATATTTTCACTGTCGCTACCATCCTCTATACTTCCAATGTTGCCATCTGCACTTGCATTTATAGTAGTCCTTTCTCCCATATCTAAAATGGTAAGAATAAAAAAACATGCAAATATATCTGACTTAACTGAAGTGTACTGAAAAAGCATAAAGAGTATTTAAAACGCAACAGTGGCAAAAAAGCAATGTGAAACAGTATGTATTGGCACCATTTAAAGGTTAGCATACTTAGTAGTAAGTATGCATTTGGAATACATCCAAATATAATCCTTAAGTAGCTCTAGCTAGGAAACACACTCAGCTGCTTATCAAAGGCTAACTGGTATGTGCCCAAACAGAAGCTTTCTTTTGGTCTATATTATCATTTACTAAACTTGGTTCTAATGAATGCTAATGCCTTAAGATGTTAACAGAGATTCTTAAAAAAAATATCCCATTATCAAGTAAGTTAGAGATATGCTGGGAAATAGCTTTCCTTATTACAGTTTTTAATTTGCTCTCTAAAGGGAATATATAATACGCAGTGTTTCCAAAATTTATTTTACCATGAGCCCCTCTTCCTCTTTTTAGAATACCCATTAATAACTCTAATAATATATTCTTAAGAACACAGATATGGAAAAAATGGCTACACCCCTGAGTACTTTTCAGCATGTCACTCTTGAGTAATCATACTTCTAATTAATATGAACAGAAATAAATGTTCCAGTAGAACAAAGAGATAATGCAAATAATATCTAGTTTCATAACTATTCTAGGTGTACTGTATGTTATTTAAAAAAAGAAATACATACTTATCTGTGGCCATAACTCAGCCATCTGGCAGAAAATTGCTCATTTCATGCTACCAATTAAAAGAGAACTATAAGCAAAGGAAACATACTATACTATAAGGAGCAGATTTTGGAATATGAAAGACCTGTGTTTCAATCATGTCTCCCCATTTAACTGGATAATTTATTTCATCTTTCTTTGCCTCAGTTTCTTCATCAGCAACAAAGATAATAATGTTCGTGAGGAATCACCAAAACACACATACCCTACATACGCCCAATACATAAAGAACACAACTAATTCTAAATCAGTGGTAGCTATTATTTTGTCTATAACTGATAATATGTGCCCAATTTTTGGCTAATTCGGTAATGAAAAGAATATATCTGGTGTCCCAACTCTGAAACTGCTTTCTGCTCTCCCAATTAGAACACCCTGGATAGTTTAAACTGGATGATTTCAAAGTATGTTTTACAATTAACAACTGGTACATGAAAAAGATATTCATTGATAAAATATATTTGGGAAACTCTGCATGACACAAAACAGTTTTCCTAGTGGGCCTTTTGGATCTTTAACATGCTAATATTAGACATGCTTAATACTATTACAACTTTTAATATATATATAATATGCATAATATATATGTATGTATTAATGTGCTAAATACTGCTGCAGCTTTTAAAAGACATATTATTTATTATATATATCTTACATATATAAAAATGTTTAATATGCAAAGAGTTCTCTGGAAGAAGTCATAAAAAATTTAATAATGAATATCAGAAAATGATAACTGTCCTCAAAGCACTTATTCCATTTTCTGTCAATACCCAATTACATCTCCTCCCACTGCCCTTCCTCCACCTTCCCTTAACAAACAAACAAACAAATTACCTACTTAGCTAAGAAGTAGGTAACTTAACATAGGCTACTTCAGTCTCCCTTGTCCCACCATAAAGTTCCCTGACATCAACAATAATCTTTCTCTTTCCTCTCATTTCAGGGGAAAAAATATTCCTTTGTACTTCTAAAGTGAACTATTCATTCACCCTCAAACCCATCTCTTCTTGCATTCATTAATATCTTCCCCCCAACTCAAGTTTTTTCTTGCAACATTACATTTTCAATTTCATGTATATGACTGATCTTCTCCAATACTTATTAACATATTCAAATCTTTTCACTGAAAAAAAAAATCTTCCTTCAACTCTTGCTACACCTCTGCTCCTGTCCATTTTTATCCTTTTTTCACATTTCTGAGAGGAATAATCAATATTCATTGATGATACTTTCCTTCCTCCCTTCCTAGGAAATTTTTCAAAAGAACTGAAAACATTCTTCACTTTACTGCTTCCTACAAGTTAACTTAAAATCTCTCAATTTTCTCATTGTAAAAAAGGAAATAGTAACAGCACCTAAATATCCCAGTGTTTGGGGAGGATTAATTGAATAAATGTAAGTAAAGCACATAAAATCATTTGGGATACACAGAAAGTACTTAATAGAGTTAGATATTATTATTCTCTATGTCTTCTCCTCTAATTCTCCCTCTCTAATTGTCTCCTAAATATAAGTGCAGACTTCTGTTTTCAAGGTGCTAAATTGAGTCCACTAAAAATTAACTTCTCCTTTGATAAATCCCATTGAAATTACTAGGAAAAATATAAATAAACAAGAGACAAATGTAATGTTTTTAACATTACTGCTATATTTACCAGTAAGTTTTCATAATTGCTGATCTGGTATTTTTCAATGGTATGAAAAAATTCAAGTTAATCCTGACTTAAAAAACAAAAGTAAAATCACATCCAGGCACACACACACTCTGATAGAGTATCCTCCAAAATCCACCAGCAATTATCAAACTTACTGGTGAAATACAAGAGTAATGTTAAAAACAAAATGAGGTTCCTTGCCATCATTAACACTATTCAATATTTTCTAGAGGTTCAAACAAATGTTCCGTAACAGAAACAAAAGAACAAAAATGAGGAATAAATACTGTAAAAGAACAAAGACAAAATACATTATTCACCTAGAAAAACCCAAGATAATGAAATAAAGTTTTAGAAACAACAGGAGTTTAGAAAGTGAGTAACTACGAGATAAATATGGAAAAATGACGGTTTTTCTATATTCCAATTAAATTAGGAAGTGGGAGCTTTTTGTGGCCATTGCTGAAGTGCCAGCAACCAAAATGAAGTTCAATCCCTTTGTGACTTCTGACCAGAGCAAGAAGAGTAAAAGGCATTTCAATGCACCTTCCCACATTCACAGGAAGATGATGTCTTCCCTCCTTTCCAAAAAGCTGAGACAGAAGTACAACATTCAATCCATGCCCATTCATTCAAAAGGATGCTGAAGTACAATTTGTGCGAGGATACCACAAAGGTCAGCAAATTGACAAAGTAGTGCAGGTTTACAGGAAGAAATACATCATCTACACTGAATAAGTACCACGAGACAAGGCTCATGGTACAACTGTCCATGTGGGCATTCACCCTAGCAACGTAGTCAGCACGAGACTAACACTGGACAGAGACAGCAAAAAGATCCTTGAACGTAAAGCCAAATCTCACCAAGTAGAAAAGGAAAAAGGGCAAATATAAGGCAGAAACAATTGAGAAGATGCAGGAATAAAGTAATTTTATATACAACGTTAATAAAAACTGTTAAAATTAAAAAAAAATAAATTAGGAAGTGAGAAAAAAAGAGTCATCCAAAATACTACCGAAACTAAAACAAAAAACATAGAAATAATTAAACAGGAAATGTGCAAGAGCAAAAGGAAGAAAACAATGAAATTTTACTGAGTGACATAAAAGATCTGACTGAATGAACTTATACTTCTGGATAAGAAGGTTCAATACTTCAAATAAGATATATCTCCCCAAGTTAACTTATAAACACAATACAATTCTAATCACTAAATAAACCTTTTTTTTTTTTTTAACTTAATAAACTGGTTCTAAAGTCATGTAGAAGAATACATTTAATAGATGTTTAAAAGAATTGGCAGGGGTGGGGGGACTTGCACTACAAAGATCAAAGTGTACTGTAAAATTAAAATATTTTAAACAATTCAACACTGGATACAATAAATAGCTCAATGTTACTGTACAGAAAACTCAAACAGAATCACGCAGGATAAAACTGGCATTTCAAATTAATTGGGAAAGGACGGATTCTATATAACCATTTCAGATGAATTAAAGATCTAAATTCAAAAAATAAAAACAAAAGTATTAGAAAAATGTATGGCAGAATATTTCTGTAATTTTAGGGTGGTAAAATCCATCCTAAGCAAGGCAAAAACAGAAATTCACGAAAAAAAGGACAATATTTATTACATTTTCTATGTGTGGTCAAATATCTGCTCAGAACAATAACATATGCAAAGGCTAAACAAAATGAAAACAAAGACTGACTAGAAAAAAATATTTACAATACACTGAGTAAGGGCTAATTTCTTGATGTGAATAAACCATGAAATAAGAACAAAAAAAACCCAAAAAAGGAAAAACAGGCAAAAGTCATGAATAGGCAATTCAGAAAGTATAAATAGCCTATAGATATTCAGCTGGACCAAGAAACTGCCAATATTTACCTACAAAAATAATGAATGCTCCCTGCAAGTGGTCAAAGAAACACAAATTACAACAGTAAGATATAATCCATCTAGTAAAGTGATATTAAACAAAGCAGATTATATAAATTTAAATGCCCATATGCCTTGATCAAAGTATTTTTTTAAAGTATTCTTTTTTTATAAATTTATCCTAAAGTGTTAAAAGATATCTATAACAAGAATGCTCCTCAGAGTTTATAAAAAAGCAAAAACTTGGAAATAATCTAAATGTTAGCATTAATAGGAGATTATTTAAATAAATTATGGACCATCTACGTAATGAATTAGAAACTGACATAAAATGGGAACTACAGAATGTGAAAGAGCAGATTATAAAACAGTAAGTGTAGTATGTTCCCATTTAGATTTATGTATACAGGCATTCATGAACAGTATTTTTTAAAAAAAATTTTGCAGAGCAAAAATACACCATATCAAAATTAAAAGACTTGGGCGAATAATAAACTGAGAGAAAATATTTGTAAAATATATCACAGAACCCTAATATAAAAAAGACTTTTAAAAACTAAGGGAAAAAAATCACGTATTAGATAGAGGGCTAGTATCCAAGATCTATAAAGCACTTACCAAACTCAACACCCAAAGAACAAATAATCCAATCAAGAAATGGGCAGAAGACATGAACAGACTTTTCTCCAAAGAAGACATACAAATGGCCAACAGACACAGGAAAAAATGCTCAACATCGGTCGGCATTAGGGAAATCCAAATCAAAACCTCAATGAGATACCACCTCACACCAGTCAGAATGGCTAAAATTAACAAGTCAGGAGACGACAGATGTTGGCGAGGATGCGGAGAAAGGGGGACCCTCCTACACTGTTGGTGGGAATGCAAGCTGGTGCAGCCACTCTGGAAAACAGTATGGAGGTTCCTCAAAAAGTTGAAAATAGAGCTACCCTATGACCCAGCAATTGCACTACTGGGTATTTACCCCAAAGATACAAATGTAGTGATCCAAAGGGGACCTGCACCCCAATGTTTATAGCAGCAATGTCCACAATAGCCAAACTATGGAAAGAGCCCAGATGTCCATCAACAGATGCATGGATAAAGAAGATGTGGTGTGTGTGTACACACACATACACACACAATGGAATATTACTGAGCCATCAAAAAAATGAAATCTTGCCATTTGCAAGACATGGATGGAATTAGAGGGTATTATGCTAAGCAAAATAAGTCAATCAGAGAAAGACAATTATCATATGATCTCACTGATATGTGGAATTTAAGAACAAAACAGAGGATCATAGGGGAAGAGAGAAAAAAATAGAACAAGACAAAACCAGAGAGGGAGACAAACCATAAGAGACTCTTAATCACAGGAAACAAACTGAAGGTTGCTGCAGGGGCGAGGGGTGGAGGGATGGGGTTAACTGGATGATGGACATTAAGGAGGGCACATGATGTAATGAGCATTGGGTGTTATATAAGAGTGATGAATCACAGGCCTGTACCTCTGAAACCAGTAATATATGTTAATTAATTGAATTTAAATAAGAAAATGTTTTTTAAAAAAGGCTAAGTAGAAAGAACAAAGGGAATCTGAGAGGAGGTTAATATATTCAATTAGTAGTAATAAAAGCAAACAAAAACACTGTCCCTTCTTGTTGTAATTTATAACTAATAACCAGCTCCAAGGCAAACTGGCACGTGCTTTTCAAGGTGAAAGTAATACAATAAAGGAAGAAAAAAGAAGAAAATCATAAAACTTTATAAAGCCTACATGGGTCCTGGTAGATTGTAAAGATGGCCAGAGATTTTTCCTATCCTTGTATAAATGATCTTTTTGCTAAGTGAGCTGCAACTATTCCCTTAAAAAGGTGGAGTTTCTGTCTCCATAAATTGTCTCTGGAATTGGCAATATGACTTGCTTTGCCTAATGGTTCATTTAAAAAAAAAAAAAAATGTGACTCAGGCAAAGATTTGAAAAGTGCTTGTAACTTGGGCTTTACTCTGGCTTGCAGCTCTTTGGAACTTTAAAACCACTGTATAAAGAAGCCTGGAAATCAGAGATTAAGGAAAGCTCAGACAAGAAGCCCTATTTAATCCCTCCAGTAACCAAATTAATCACTCTGCCAACCAGTAGATATGTGGGTGAGGCCATCAGAGGCCATCAAGCCCCAGCCTAGCAGGCCCAGATCAGATCAGAAGACCCACACAGCTAACCAACAGAACTATGAATTTGATAAATGTTCATTGTTTTAAGACCCCAAGTTTTGGGGTGTTTTAATAGGAACAGCTGATACAGTAATTTTATCCACTATCTTAGTTTGATTAAAATTCAGAAGGATAAAAAGTATTTTGAAACAAGTATTAAAAATAATAAAACAGTTTTTATTAAACAAAAATGTAAAACTTACAGTTTTTCTCATATCCATTCTTCATTATCTCTGGGCTTCTGCTATTAGACATATCTTCCTACTTTGCTTACTTTTCCAAGAAAGAATTTTTCTCAGAAAGATATCCTTCACTTTCAAAATTGGTCCAATAATTTCTTACTGGATTCCAGGAGAACCCTGAACACACCTCTATTCCAGGGCTTACAATATTGACATTATCTATTAATGTGACTTTTTCCCTCACTAGATTTTAGACCCTTGAAAGTCAGGAAGATGTCTTGTCGTTGAAGCTCTAATATGCAGTCTGGCATTAAATATTTTTAAATAGTAGATATTGAATCTATGTTATTGAGTTGAATTTACTAGCACAGGTTCTCTGATTTGGCTGATACACAGCAGTCAGAGAGAGCCTAGGTAGGTTACAGGAGTAAATAGATACTCAACTAGAATTTATTTTAAAAAAAGTTAATATAGAGCAGGTTGAGGTTTTTGCTGTGGGAAGAAGGCACTGAGCATGTTTTCAGAATTCAAACTAAGTCAGAAAGATTCACAGTTCAAGAAATACAAAGTAGAGCTGGTTATTAAGAAACACTGAAGTGACATGAACAAAGGGGATCTGAGGCACATGTGGTTTGAAGTATTTGCTGCCTCTTACTTGCCTGTTCTACACATGGAGCAGCAGCCTTGCAGAAGAAGTTTCTTTCTGAGCAGCAGGAAGTGTTGGCCTTACAGGAAGACCTCACAGTAATTTTGTAAACAAACAAACCCCCAAAAACAAAAGGTGGAAGAACCAGTCAGTGATCGCCAAGAAGAATAATGGGAGAAATGAAAGATCTTGAAAGAAAATGCTCATGAAATGGCTTAGTAAAAGTAAGTGCTTTGGGTTTTGAAGCTTAAGAAAATGTAAATGGTGCAACAGAAAGAAAGGTTAAAATGAAGAGAGAAGGAAGAAAAATGAAAATATGAGGGTATCAATAACCAAAAATTCTAAAGACCAGTATTTGTCATGAATTACATATACATCAAAACTGATTAAGCATCAAATTAAATAAGAATGCTATACAAAAAAAAAAAACCTAAGGGAAAAAGCAAGAATAACAAAGATTAAAACCTGACAGAATGAACAAAAGACATGAATAGATGATTCACTAAAAAAAGAAATACAATGGCCCTTATGTTTGAGAAGATATTTAATTTCACTCATAGAGAAATGCAAATTAAAACCAAGCTAAGAAGTGGATAAAGAAGATGAGGTATACATACACAATGGAATATTACTTAGCCATAAAAAAGAATAAAGTCGTGCCATTTGCAACAACAGGGATGGATCTAGACGGTATTACGCTAAGTGAAATAAGTCAGTGAGAGAAAGACAAATACCATTTGATTTCACTCATATGTGGAACTTAAGAAACAAAACAAATGAACAAAGAAAAAAAGAGACAGACAAAAAAAACAGACTCTATTTAAATAAAGAGAACTGGTAGTTACCAGAGAGGAAGGGGGATGGGTGAAATTAGGTAAAGGGGATTAAGAATACACTTATCATGAGCCCTGAGTAATGTATGGAATTGTTGAATCACCATATTGTACACCTGAAACTAATACAACACTAAACATTAAATATACTAGAATTAAAAAAAAATAAACTAAGATACATTTCTCACCTAACAGGTTGGCAAAAATTCAAAACTTTAAATTCCACTGGCAATTATGGAGAAAAAGGCACTCTTACACATTGCTGGTAAGAGTGCAAAATTCCCCCCCCCCCCAAAAAAAGAGTGCATAATGGCACAATACCTATGAAGGGAAATTCAGCAATAGCTAATTAATCTTCATATTCATTTACCACTTGACCCAGTAATCTCACTTCTATGAATCTTTCCTCAAGATAAATCCCCACAAATATGAAACAACACAGATGTACAAGGCTATTCACTGCAGCATTACCTGTAATAGCAAAGCACTGGAAACAACCAAATTTCCTGTCAGTAAGGGACTGGTTGAGTCAACTATCATATATCCACATAATAGAGTATTATGCAGAGAGCCAAGAGAAAAAATAAGGAAAATTTCTATCAACTGAAATAAGAATATTTATAGTATATATTAGGTGAAAAAAAGGGAGACAAAAAAAAAAAAGAGAAGATACACAGTGTTTTGCCAAAAAGGAAGAGAAATAATGTTAAGTACCTGCTTGTTAGTCTGGGGGAAATACACACAGGATAAACTAAAAGCTAATGAAGGTGGCTACCTATGTCAGGTAGGTCAGCAAAGGAAGGACTGCATGGAAGAATTCTGAGTATATGTTTTATATAATTTTGATGTTGATTCATGCAAGTGATCTTCAAATAAATAAAATTAAATCAATAAAATAGTTGTAAATAGTGTAGCTGTTATTCATCCTTAGTAGGATATATTCTAAATACACACACATAAAAACATTTTGAACTTTAAATGAGTAAGTTGTTGCTGAGAATTTGGGTTTTTACTGTGGGAAAAGGGAGATACAAATATGAAATGTAAGAAGATGAAGAGAAACCTAGTGGCACTGGATGTGACCTGGAACTATCAATATGAACTTGTGACTGTAGATCTCCCTGTCTCAGTACATTGGAAAGGCTAAGAAGTAATGACACCATGACATGAGTACACCTAGTTTCTAGATACAATTGCCCACTAAAAAGAACAAAAACTCCTTAAAGAAGTAACAGATTCCAGGGCTGGGGCAAGCGATAGTTGAACATTTAACTTAAAACATCTTGCTGTTCAGAAAACAAAGAAATGCTCAAAGATAATGGAATCACATCAGAAAGACACAGGAGCTGGATTCCTACTGGCTAGATCAGGAACAAAGGAAAAAAAAAAGAAAAATAGTAAATGATTATAAGACAATGAATAACAAAAGAATCCATGAGCTCACAGTATTATTTTTTTTTAAAGAGGAAGAGCTCTTCTTCATAGAAAAGTGTCAATTAACGTTAGAATTATGAAATCACTATTTTGTAACCAATGCAGTATCTAAGTCAAGGATCATCAATGGATGCTAAAACCACTAAGTGGATGGATCCTTCTATGATCTCGAAGTATCACTTTCAGATTACTTATTTCATATTTCAGTTGACCCTTGAACAACACGGGGCTTAGGGGTGTCGACCCCTCATGTAGTTGAAAAGCCATGTAACTTCTGACTCTCCCAAAACTTGACTACTGCTGCCCAGAAGCCTTACATAAACAGTCATTTAACACATATTTTGTATGTTACATGTATTATATACTGTATTTTTACAGTCAAGTAAACTAAAGAAAAAAATCCTAAGAAAAATTATTTAAAAAGAGAAAATACCTTCATAGGACTGTATTTATGGGGGTAAAAAATCCACATGTAGTGGATCCATGTAGTTCCAATCCATGTCATTCGTTGAAGGGTCAACTATAGTTGTAAAGGGAAAAATGCTCCCTTACAATGAAGACACCTGGTGGTCATCCTCTTAACCAAGTGATCAAACATTATCACTAACAGGGGTAACTTGTTGTTATGCACCAGTTAACATAACATGGTGTAATAAGAAGCACCAACATTACCTACGCAGTATTCTTGCCAAATACATTTAATCTAAATCAGGAAACTGTCATATCAACTCAAGATGTATAACATTCTACAGGACAATATCATACTCTTTAAAAAAAGGCAAATGTTATGAAAGATGGGGGAAGAGGCAAGAGAACTTGTTCTAAACTAACAAGACCAAAGAGACAGAATCAAATGCAGCAAGTGTACTCAGATCCCATACTTAGAAAAGGAAAAAAAAAAAAAAAAGGATATAAGAGAGACATTTTGGAAATTTGGGAACATTTTAAAATGTAGTATTAGATGAGATATTCTTGAAATAGTGTTAATTTTCTTAGGTGTGAAATGAATGATGGTTATGTATGAGAATGCCCTTATTCTTAGAAGATATATGCTGAAGTATTTAGGAGTAAAGTATCAAGATATATATAACCAATTTTTAAAAGGCTCAGCAAAGATGAGCAAAACTCACATATTTACATACATGTATGTGTGTGTGTACATCCATTTAAAGATACATAAAACATATGTACCAAAATTCTTAACAACTAGTGAATCTAGAGAAAGGGCATACAGGTGTTCATTGTACTGTTCTTTGGACTTTCTTTGGACTTTTCTCTAGGTATGAAAATGCTCTGAGTAAAAAGTTGCAGAAAAATGAGAGAAATTTCACTTCACACTCTGAACTGATATGTATTCGAGACTGGTAAAGTTTTTTTTGCAAAGGGCCGGTTAGTAAACATTTTAGGCTTTGCAGGCCATATGGTCTGTTCCAACTACTCAACTCTACTTTTGTAGTGCAAAGACAGCCACTATAGGCAAAACATAAACAAACGAGCATGTGTTCCAAGAAAACATTATTTACAAAAATAGACAACGGGCCAAATGTGGTTCATGGAATATAATTTGCCATCCCTTCGTATATATTATTAAACTTTTAAAAAATGCATGGACACATAATGCTCTTTCTTCCCTGAGTGTAAGTGTACAGGGCTTTTTTGGTTTATTTTTAAATTCATACTCCCCAAGATCATGGCCTCTTCTTTAGTCTCTATACTTTCTTATTCAATGATTTTATGGCTTCAACTATTAATTTTAACAGAATGACTCCCATCTATAGCACCTGCCTTGATATCTTAGGGCAGATTTCTATATTTCTATTATGTAGTTCATAAAATTCCCACATGGATGGTACACTAAAAGGTCACATTTAGTATGTCAAAATAAAAATTAGTACTTTTTTCCCCAAGCCAACTTCTCCTCCAACATGATTTAATTCTACCAGTTCTAAAGCATCCACCTATCCATTTAGGCTGAGAAACTGGCAGACCACCCATGCAGAGAGGAGTTAACACAGCAAGGCCTGAGACTGCCTATCCTTAAAAAGGCCTGCTTTCAAGGCTGGCCTTTGGCTAGCACCCAGGAACTTACATTTTGGGAGGGTTCCCACTATTCCCAGAACTAGTAAGAGTGGCTCACTGTGCCTAAACCATTTGCACAAATAATGTGGTTTATGCTGAAAACCAGCTTTCCTTCTGGAAATCTGAAATTAGGTTACATGTAAGTAAAGGGAGCAGACATAACTTTGGGCACTGAGTCTAATGAGCTGCCCTGGTAGCCAACACTCACAATCTGATGTGGAGGAATTAAGAACCTCCTGTGTGACTTCACTAGGACAGGATTCCTGAAGTGTGCACCTGATTTCCTCTAGATGTTGCCTCATATGCCTTTTCTCTTTGATGATTTTGTACTGTACCTTTACATGGTAAAAATTTTAGTGGTGAGCATTAACTATATGATGAATCCTGTCAGTCCTTCTAGTGAATCACAAAACCCTGGGGTATTCTTGGGGATCTCCGACAAACCTTATAATTTCTCTTTCTCACCTATGTATTTAATCAGTTGCAAAGTTTCTTGATTTAACATTCATTATCTCACTTCTCATTCATGTTTCCCTCTCCATTTCCACTGTTTCTGTCCTATTGAGGATTCCATTACTGCACTGGTCTCCTACTGTACTTTCTACTTCCCCACTTAGTTTCTTAAAACATAATTCTAATCATTCCATCTCTTAGTTTAAAGATCCTTAATGGTAACTCACTTTATGATGGAATAAAGTCTAAAATCTTAAACCTTTAATTAGTAAGTTTGTTCAAGATTTCTTTAACCTTAGTGTCTATTATATGACATCACATACTTTATACTTCAGCCAAACCACGACCTGTCAACTCCCAGGTGGGTAGTTTGGCTGAAGTCCTCTCCTCTAGACTTGAGCCAACAGAGCTTCCAATACATCAAATACCACTCCCCATACCTGTGTGAATCCATATAGTCTAAGTTCAAGTGTCATCTCCTACATGAAGCCCTTCTGGATCATTTTAGCCTGGAAATAATCACTTTTTTCCTGAATTTTAATAGGATGTTAGCTGTTTCTTTGTAATGGCACTTATCACTTTATACCTTGTATTAGTCTTACATACATACTTTCCAGAACCCCCTTCTTCCAGAGCATGGTCTATCTTGGATTAACTTTTGTATCCTCCTACAGTGCCACACAACTGTACGCACTTCCTTAGTATTTGCTGAATGAAAAGATGAAAAAACGAGAAGGCAATCAGATGAATGCCTGGTTCTAGTGTTGCATTAAAGGAGAAAATATATTCTTAGAAATGATGTTATAAGTGGGAGTTAGGTATTGCTGGAACAGTATTATTCTCATTCAAAAGCCATACTGTACATTTAATCATACATCTAGAAGTATATGTAACAAGGTACTATCTTAGTCCTGCGCAAGATACCATGAATTAAATAAGCTTGAGTGGATTGGTCTCAAATCTAATTCTCTCTATAAATAACATTATTTATGAAAATGTGAGTTAAATTCCTAACAAACTTTAAGACATCTTTATAATACAATCCATAAGATAGGAACTGGCCCTATATCAACTATACATTGGTTGTGATAATAAAGGCATAAGAAAGCATGATTTTTCCAAAAATGATATGCATACTCAAAACCAAATCAATTTCAATTATTTTCTAGTTTATAAAGTTTACAACATTTAGGAGGATAAAGAATATATCTCTGCCACCAAACACAAAAACAAAAACATGAAATGGCATCAACTTTTTTTTAATGCGGTAGGGGAATAATGGGTTTTTATAAAAGATTATAACTGAACCTGGAGAAAAAAGGGAGTAACTCTTCTATAATTAAAGATGTTTAAATATTTTTTCTATACACACACTCTAAGCTGAGAAAGCTTGTATTTTTGCTCCACACATTATATAAATAACCTCCATAGTGGAATGAAATATCAAAGACAGAAAAAACTAATTTTGAGTGAAATACACTACCTCCAACAACGATGTTCACCATTTCTTCTACAATGCTCTGTACAATGTCTTGCGGCTTTTCCTCACAGTCATGGTTTTCTCCATCATATAATATGTCATTTTTAGATAACGCTTTAAGAAAGAAAAATCCAAGAAAGCATTATTTTAATTTTTTGGAAACTTTACTAAACATTTAAAATTTAAAAACTTTCCTTAAAAACTAAGAATAAAAGAAAATATAATAGATACATGAAACTAGAAGAGATTACAACTTAAACCTTCAAAATTCATAACCAAACCAAATTTAAAATATTTTATAAATTCAAGTCAATTTAAAAAATGATCTACCTGACAAACTATTAAATGATGATTCAACGTAAGTAAATTTTCTAGATTATTCCTTTAGGAGCCAAACATTTTAAAGTATTTTGGTTTTTTTTTTTTTTTAATTTTATTATGTTATGTTAATCACCATACATTACATCATTAGTTTTTGATGTTACAGTATTTTGAATGAAATATATCTAACACATCTGACACTCTTCTAAGTATATATTAAATGTAATTAGAGCCTACATTGATTAATTCAGTTCATCAATAATAACAAGCTCATTGTTGTGCCTTAATATTTTTGAAGTCCTCGAAGAAGAGACATAGGGCTATCTGGGAGTCCACCAATGCTTTCCATCCCTTCTTTACTATTTCTTCCCCCCAGAGAATCTACCTATCCAATGTAAAACTAAATTTAATAAGTAAAAAAGAATTCATCCCCCAATTTAACAATCAAAAACAGATTGAAAAGCCCATCAGTACTTCTGAATAACCTAAGAGAAACTGATAAAACTTGACATTCCAGAGTTAGCTTGCAGATAAAAACAGGATTTCCATCGGATTTTTTGAAATGCTGCAAATATCTCAGGAAGGCTCAATTAGCATTTTGGGATGCTTTGGGATCCAGGACCCTACTCAAATGGCATCAGACAGCATATTAGTTGATAGTGCTAACAAGCCCATCCCCGCTCACACTACACTAAAGGACCACTACTTATGATTCTGGCTTCCAAAAGCCTGTCCTCCCTATTGTTCACTGCTACTAATCTATGTTTGCTACATTCTATAAAATACTGAATGCCACAAGAGGAAATTTGATAAATGAGCATACCAAATCAGTAAACTTACTTTATAAAAAATTCAAATATAATAACACTTAAATTTTTAGTGGAGTAAAAATATGTAAATACTTGGACAAGATAATTTTTCCACCAGCCTTAAGCTTTGTATTTTTTTAAGGTTTTATTTTTTAAGTAATCTCTACACCCAATGTGGGGGCTTGAACTCACAACCCCAATATCAAGAGTCACACACTCTACTGACTGAGCCAGCCAGGTGCCCCTAAGCTTTGTATTTCTGTGCTCTAGTTGGCTAAAATTAGATATCTAGAGTCTGAAAGTTAGTTTCAACAAAACTAAATACACACAGTCACTAATATGTGTATAAAATAACTACTGAATCAAGAGTCAATTCTCACACAAATTATCTAACAGAAATAGATTACAGTAATATTTATTACACACAGGAAATCATTAGAAGTTAACCATTATGTCCAAAGTCATATAACTAATTAGTGATAAAGATGTGATTCAAAGCAGATAATCTAACTCCAGAGCACTCTTAACCAATGCTTCTCAGGTAGAATTTTCATTTTTATCAGCTGTTGGGAGAAAACACCTATAGGGCCAAAATAATCATTACTATGCCACAGTGAATTATGTTTTATTTATAATTCTGTATCCTATAAGGTGACTCATACAGAGTAGATGCTTCCATTCCTTGGGTCTCAGCCCATGTTTCTTCTGTCAGAAAATTTCCTAGCTAGCCAATTCCAACTCCTATCCAACAACATTCAACTAAATCATCATTGCTTTCTCTACAAAGGTATTGCCTAACCCTCCTCAGCAGAACTACCTTGTGCATGCCACTTTCAGAACATTTATCCCATTATACATCATTTATACACCTGACCATCCAGGCAGACCATGAGTAACCTAAGAACAATGTTTTTATCTCCAACAGTTTTTTTAACTTCAAGTCCCACAGAGTACCTAGGACACAGTATGCTAAATAAATGTTTACCAAATCCATGAAAAAATGAAGGAATAAATAAAGTCTCAGCTTTATTAGGGATTAGCCCTTTCAATCAGCCCTTTTATAAACTCACAGTAAAAGTAGGTGAAATTCTGGCAAGGAAAGACTAGAAAAATGTAAATCATATAAGCAGTACAGATTTCTTATTAGCTTGAGTACTGTGAATGGTTGGATTTATCAAAATTATCCCTTTTAAAATAAATAGTAAAGCACTATGAAAAATAGTGAAAAGGCATCCAATCATGCCACTATTGTTATAAAAAAAAGATGTGGTTAAAAAAAAACCCAAGAGTGGAAAATATATTACAGAAGTCTTTTCTCAAAGAAAAATCTAGAATTCGGATAATCTGTTACTAAGCCCTAACCATCCTACTTCCACACAAATACAGTGAATAGGCAAGAGAATTTCCATCATTTTTTGACACCAACCTAAGAAGGAACAAAGGGAACAACCAAATTCCCTAGAAGAGCTAAAGCTCAAAATAATGTTTTGGGGGAAAAAAATGACTTCATGTGATTATTTTTAGAAAAACAAATTCGTAAAATAAATAAATGTAATTTAATTTTTGTTATCTTGTAACCCTTTTTCAAAGAAGATTTCATTTATTTATTTGAGAGAGAGAGAGCATGAGCACACAAGAGTGGGAAGAGGAGCAGAGGGGGAGGGAGACGGAGGGGGAAAGTCTCAAGCAGACTCCATGCTGGGCGAGGAGCCTGGAACCCAACTCGACTCGGGGCTTGATCTCATGAACCTGAGATCACAACCAGAGAGCCAAAACCAAGAATCAGATGTTTAATCGACTGAGCCACCCAGGCACCCCACTCTTTTCTTATAAATAAATTTACTTAAAAAAATACTATCAGAGAACATCTCAATTTTAGTGATTACTACACATCAGGATATAAAAATATTTTTGTATGTCAGGTGGTTGGTTACTCAAAAGATTTCTTTTTATATTTAATTTCAGTACTTTATAGACCATAATATTTTTCCAAACCAATAATATTTGATGCCCTAAAACTTTCATATTCCAGAAAACCTTAGGTCTTTTGTTTGCTGTGAAACTAATTTTAAGAAGAAAACTCAAGTTCTTATAAAACACACTAACAGACATTTATGACCCCGTTTAGTAACATATATCTCCTCCAAAACAAGTCTGTAAATCATACTACTCATGAGATGCTAACAAATGCATAGTATTGTTAATAGGTGTCTTTTATGTTGAAGTCAATAACTTCACCATGTAGGATGGAAAAATCC
Organism: Phoca vitulina; assembly: GCF_004348235.1. Lineage (NCBI taxonomy): Eukaryota > Metazoa > Chordata > Mammalia > Carnivora > Phocidae > Phoca > Phoca vitulina. The sequence continues at coordinate 18,278,995 of NW_022589728.1, forward strand.
ACATTACCATGTGTCTGATATACATTAAGTCATATTACCCTTTCCACATTTCTTTCCCAAATACGCATGCCTATACTCTTCCCTTAACACACACACGCGCCCCACAGCCCCTTCTCAAAAAGATTACTTTCAGCTGCAGTTGCCTGATCAGCTTCAGTCTGTTCATTTTCTGCACTGGAAATATCAGATCCATTTTCAGGTTCTGTGTCATCCTGAAGGCTTTTATCCACATCATTTGTATGGGAATCAAGGTCCCCTTCATGTTCTTGGGACATGTGATCAACAGTTTGAGGTGGCAAATATCTAAGTTGAGGTGATTCAGGCTCATGATGGCTTACTGGAGACTGCAACAGATGATGATGCTGCCGATGCCTTTCTTTTTCCATTTGTTTGGCTTCCTGCAACTGGAAAGAAATAAAATAATTTCCAATATTAGTAAAATGAGTTGTTTAAAATTTGGAGGGATAATGTTACACTGAACTATAAATCCTTTATATATAAGGTGACACTTTATCCATCAGAAGCAAAGCACATAAAATATACTAAAAACACACAAAAACAAGTAACAGTGGTTACTTCTTAGAAGGATGTACGTAAGAACAGAGATGGAAGTCTTTCAGCATGTATCTTCTCTTCACTATTTTTGGTGTTTGAATCATGTAAACATATAACCTAAACAAAACAAAATTTAAAAACTAAATTCTAATAGCCTCAGAATAATAACTGGATTATTGCCAATAGTGGATTTTCCAAAAATCAAATAGAAGTTTCACTAAGGGAGGGGAAAAAGTGGATGCGGAAATAAAACACATGCTCATTTTTACCCATACATACATAAACAAAATGTAGATACACAAGAAAGTAGTTAATAATAATAGTTACCTCTAGAGAGTGGAGGTTAGGAAATGACCAAATTAGAAACAAGAGTGGGAGGGATTTTCAGCATAACATGCTCTTATGTCATGTTGTCAAATGTCTTTTTAATTAAAAAAATAATAAAATTGCATTTAATAAATAAAATAGCAATGAGTTCTTAAATGTCTCTGCTCAATCAGTCATCTTAATAAGGATGAAAAATGGTATCGACAAATGTTGAGTTTTATTTTAGGAGACCAGTCATTATTATATATACAATACCACCTATAAAACTGGCTTACTTGTAAGATGCTAAAACAGTAATGATCAGAATCACAGGATTTCATTTTTCAGCATTTTACTGCTTTTAGACACATCTCTTCTGGTCCTCATGGCCTAATAAGAATGACTCTCACAGAATTAATTTCCATAAAGGTAAATACTTCACTGTGCCAAAAATGAACATTTCATATTCCTTAGTAATAGTCCAGTTTATGTGGAAATACCAGAACTAATTATATGAATTTATAAAATAAATATGAATTAAAATATTTTAATGCTCAAAATGTAGGGAACCTTATAATACGCATGGTCTAAATCTCGTATTTTACAGATAAGGAAACTGATGGGCATGACTACATGCACAGATGGAATCAGAAGAGAATTTTCAGACCAATACTTTAGCCCATTCATGAGAAAGTCAATTTCCAAATTAGCAGTGAAGAACGTATGACTTGCAATGCATTCCCACCCTCAGCCTAAACTTCAACAGATCTGCACTATGGTTTAGAGGAGCAAGCACATGCTTTGAAATTATAGAAAAGCATGGTGTTGAATTCTAGTTCTATTTATTCCAGAGTTAAAGAAACTCTAGAAATATCCTTTTATAAATGTTATTGCATGAAAATAAACCTTTAAACATTTTCTATAGACTTCCATACTTTCTAGACCAGGGTTTCTCAACATCAGTGCTACTGACATTTTAGATCAGGATTATTCTTTGTGGTGGAGAGGGACTGTCAGCTGTCCTGTGTGCTTCAGGGTATTTAGCATCATCCCTATCCTCTACTAAATTCATATTAAGTACAAAGTCAGATCCTGGATTGGATCTTGAAACAAAAAAAGGACACGTGTAGGAAAATTGGTAAACTTCAAGTAGGCTCTGTAGTTTATTTAACAGTAATATACAAATGTCAATTCCTGTTTCTGGTTATTGTAATATGGTTATATAAGATGCTGGCATTAAGGAAAGAGGGGTAAAGGAGATCTCTCTGTAATATTAGAAGTTTAAAATCGGCTCAAAAAAAAGTTAAAAAGTCGACTTGTAATTATGAAGACCTGAACAATTTAAAAATATGTACAAATGATTCTCTGGCTGATCTCTTACCCTCCCCAAAATGTATTTCCACAATATAGATACATATTTTATTTTTAAAGGACTCAATGATTAAATAATTTTATAGAATAGACCAAATTACGTAGTTTTTGTTTTTTTTTTAAAGATTTTATTTATTTATTTGAGAGAGAGAATGAGAGCGAGCGAGTACATGAGAGGGGGGAGGGTCAGAGGGAGAAGCAGACTCCCTGCCAAGCAGGGAGCCCGATGCGGGACTCGATCCAGGGACTCCAGGATCATGACCTGAGCCGAAGGCAGTCGCTTAACCAACTGAGCCACCCAGGCGCCCCAAATTACGTAGTTTTATACCTACATTAAAATCATCTACTAAGCTTGAGTGCAATAAAAATATTATCAATTTATGAACACTTCCATGAGGATGATGACAGTAAATATCTTTTAAATTCTACTTGCGAACCACTAAAAATATATTTTTTCCAAAGTCAAACAAGTCAGTAAACCTCAAAACAAAGCAAAATAATACCACAGATCTCCAGTAAGTAGAACTGTAAATGACAACATTCTTCCTACAAGCACAGATTTCACCGTAATTTCTCTATAAATTCTTTTCTATATTTGATGCCTGTGGTATTCTTTAAATCTCTCTCTTTAATACTTACTGCTTGGTTTTCCATGCGTGCAAAGATAACATTTAGCATCTGAGTAAGAGTAGCTTTGGCTGTTGTCTGATTGATGAGATTTTTGCTTGCTAGATAGATATTGTAACATGTTCTCACAGCTTGCAGTACAGTTCCTTCATGAATTTCTATGTGTTGAGATGTTACTGCAGTAAGTAAAGCCTTTAAAAAGAAAGACACAGTTGAAGCAATTTTCTATATCCAGAGTTTCAGCACAAAAATATGAGTATTTGTATATTATAATTACAGCTTTTACACACCATTACCACTTTCAGGTATACACTAACAGAATTTTCAGTATATACCAAGAGAATTTCTATCAGCCTTGAATATATATCATCAACTGGCAGTAGCTTCCAAATAATCCAAACCCAGATGACTAGAAACTATTCAATCATATTGTTTCAACCCAAGTTTCATTTTAATAAAAATATTAGTTTCTTAAAATGCACAGCATTAACTCTGTCACAACAGAACACAGATATGCTTCATATGATAGATCTGTCGAATGAGACTGTCAACTTTGGAGGATACACAATGTCGTACTCACTCCCAAATCTTTCTGAAATCTTTCTTATAGACCAGACTCAATAATGTACTGCTATTGCTGAAGAGGTTTACAAATAGAATTAAGCATTAAAATATCAGATTAAATTAGAATAAAGCATTTAAAATAATCCTAAGTGAATCCTCCAACAAAGTCAACAACTTTAATTTACATGAATGTTCATACATTAGGGTACTTGCAATTTCTCAAGAGCAAGAGCTCCTTTGTCCTTTTATGTTGTACATTGCTATGCAGAGTCAGCATTGATATATGCTAAATAAACCATGACTGATATCAAATTGCAAATGACAGGCCAACTGACTGGGCAGCCTTTTTAGAATAAAGATATGACTTGTGAAGTGAAAATAGCTATGAAACTGAAAGACTCAGAAGGGGCTATATTCACACATGAAAAACACTTTATACATGTAAATTATTTCAAAAGTACTAAACGTGTAAGAAAATTCTACTGATGTATAAATGTATCACCACTACCATTAGTTGTCATATTAAGAATTCAAAATTTATAAGAGACTGAAAAAACAACTGAGTGACTTTTCTTTAAAGGAGTTTAATCATCCAGGTATATTACGGCACAATGTTTGGCTAAGCAGGTTCAGCAGATGAATAGGTACAAGGGAATCAGGAAAGCTGGTACACAAATAGTTCACATGGTGAAGCATGGGTCTAGAGGGCAGACTATAAGGGGTCCAGAAGTAGCGAAGAAACTAGAGGGATCACAGGACCATCACATGGACCCTAAAGCTCAAAAGATGGAATATGTACAGTAAACATTCCAGAAACTGAAAAACTCTGGGGGCCCAAGCCTAAATTGGGACCTTCAAAATAACAGACTTAGAAATATAATCTTCTAGTGAACTCTTGACATTCAACAAAACCCCCTCATATGGTGTCTAAAAAGCAACTAAATGACCTCTATTACAGCTGGAAAGCACATAAAATGACCTTTCCAAATATTTCCAAGATAAATGGCTTCTGATTTTTAAAAACAGAGATTATGAATGACAAATTCACTATATAATCAATTACCTTTATTATTTGCAACTGAACTCCTTCATCTGTTTGAGGACCTTGGAAGCAGCCACAAATTGTTTCAATAATTCTATCAATTAATTTTTTGCCTGGTGTTGTACTATCTGGAGCATTGCCAGTCAAGTGCCCATAAGCAATAAGTTTCTGAAATGGAAAAAGAAAACAAAGATCCCCATTAAGCTGATATATATGCTAATTAAATATACATTAAAATTATAATATATAATTCAGTATATATTAAACTTTTTACATAAAAACATTAAAGTAAAATCAAAGCCATGGCTATACCAACTTTTCCTGAAGAAAACTTTATTAGCTATAAACATGTAAAATTATTTACATTCATAATAACCACAAAAACATAATAACCACAATAAAACCATCAAGCAATATTTTGAGAAAGCCAGGCCTCAGACCTTATCTCTGATGAATCAGAATAGCTTACTGCTTTCTATCTAACCATTATTGATATTGCTTTTGTGAAAGCTGTATTAACACATTTAAATGACTCAAAATCTCTTTCCACATCAGATCTGTGAAAATGCAGAAAACCCAATTTCCATGCACTGGCTATAATAAATCATAGATTTGTTCATTCATCATCCATTATAGTGCTGAAAGCCTTAGGTATCATTAATTTTAATTTTTCAGGGAAAACAAGGTCACAAATCAAATGAACTTAATCTATCTTCTGAAAAAATCATATGAATATGGTCTTTTCCTAGCCACTGAATTATTAGTTCAACAGATATAATTTACCAAGCAGTGAAAACACCTGAAAAGAGAAAGACCCCTCTATCTGGAAGTTTTACAAGTATCTTAAGTCTTAAGAGAATCCTCTGTGTGTGTGTGCATGTAAATAAAACAGGATGAAAAATTTCAGGAATTTTTCTGACATAAATGAAAATCAGAGCTAAAGTCCAGCAGTGAATAGAAACACTAAACTGCCAATATTAACCTACTGCTTTAAATAAAACAGCAGGCATTTAGTAAAATCATTGCAAATCATGATACATGTAAAGTCAGCAGCAGGTTAAAAGTCTTATGGTTCTTGCACCTAACTGATGGAAAATGAGACCAAATCAACACTTAGTAAAGATAATGTGTCTCACTAAGCTAACTAATGATTTTTGTTACCCTTAAACTAGGAACACTTTGTGGAGCCATTATTTTGTCTCTCTTAAATATAAGCAACCATTTGGTTTCTTATCACAATAAGAATATTCAAGGCTTTCATGGAAAATGTCTGAATCACCAATTGTGAATAATGTTTAGAAATACATTCAAATTAAATAGTTTTTAGATAACACCATTTTACACATACCTGTAAACAATCAAGAGATGTACTAACTATACGGGGACATTTGGACTGGCATGCCAATTCAAAGGGTAAGAAATACTTGTCTGCTTCAATAAAATTTGTCTTTGATTTAACTGGTGGAAGGGTGCTTGATCCACCTTTCGCTTCTCCATGAGGAGGACTAAAGGAATAAAAAAAAAGAGTCTGATTAGAAAATCACATTTTTCGTACTGATGATAAACATAAAAACACAAAATTTCAGTTCTAAAGGGAATTTTGCTAAACCAACTTTCATATTCCCTTATTTCATGAGGGAAACCAAACCCCAGAGAAATGATTTGCAACAGGTCAAAAGCTAGTGGCCAGAGCTTAACTAAATGCAAGAAAATCAAACACAGTAGTTATTTAATTACTTAAAAAGTAATCTAAATTACAAAATAATATTTATCTTTCTAAATATGAATCAAAGTTTTTAAGCAAAGACTTTAAAGCATATCATATGGTATTTCAGGAATACCCTTATATACTTATTTATGAGATCTTTTTGCTTCTATTGCTTAAAAGCCATTTTTTATTAATTTTATTATAAAGATCACATACAGAAAATTTGTGACATATAGATGAATGTATTACTATTTTAGCCAAGACTGATATGTTTGCAAATTATTTTTACTAAAGAAAAGAAACCCCACAAACCTCTGTTTTTCAGTTTCCGCTTTTATTTCCTCTGGGGGGGGGAAAAGAGGCATATGTTAGAAAACATGACAACAGAAAGATCATTAAGTAATTTGATTATAGGCTTTGTAAACTAATTTGTAACTTCTACAAGAAGTTGGGAAGAATGCAAATTCAAAAGAAAATTCAGTACTAAAATTCTCTTGCTGCTAAATGTATTAATTTACACAATATAGTTTAATGAAACTATACAAAGAATATATTAATAACCATAAGGATAAGTACAACTGCGCGTTACTAATTTCCAAAGAAAAATTTCTTTTCTTGGGGCACCTGGGTGGCTCAGTCATTAAGCGCCTGCCTTCGGCTCAGCCCCACATCGGGCTCACTGCTTGGCGGGAAGCCTGATTCTCCCTCTCCCACTCCCCCTGCTTGTGTTCCCTCTCTTGCTGTGTCTCTCTCTGTCAAATAAATAAATAAAATCTTAAAAAAAAAAAAATTTCTTTTCTCAAAGTAGATTTTTTTGGTCAAGTAACTATACTAACCAGAAGCATTAATATTAAGAATGGAATATTATATATTTAAGTTATAAAATACAGGGCACATGGCACATGTTCAGTGAGGGGTAAAAAAACTCAACACATCACTCTTGTGATTATCTCAAGATTATCAGACCAGGACTATAACCTTTTGACCATGTACATGTGTTGATATTTAACGAATTTTTCTACGTATGACTACATAAAGCACTGTAAAATACACATGCCCAGTTCAATGGGAAATTTTCCCTTTTGCTGTTTATAACTTATGAAATGAGGTAAATGGGTAAATCCTACCTGTAATAAAAGATCCTTAAATTTAATTGATAGGCTGGGGGAGGAGGGGGTGTCTGGTTAACTGATTAAACCCGTTTGAAATGTGGAAAGAAAAACATTCAAACATAACATTTATAATTACTATTATTGTAACCAATAGTTGTTGAGAACGAACTATGTGCCAAGCACTATTACATTTTACATGTACTAACATAATTAAGCCTCACAGTAACCCATAGAAGTTTGTACTAGCATCTTCATTTTAAAGATTAGGAAAGTGAGGCACAAAGAGGTTAAATAATTTGCTCAAGGGCTGCATGGCTTGGGTGTATGGCTAATCAGGTTTCACAACTAAATAATCTAATTCCAGATCCTGGTTTCTTATCATTAAATAATAATTTAATAATCATTAAGTCATCCAGAGACTATATTAAGCCCTTTATAAAGTGGTTTTGTCAAATCACTTTGTCATACACACACAATTTATTCATTACCTACTTTGTGCCAAGCATTTGATGTCTGGTGTTTCAGTTTAGTCCTATGTGGGCTAAAGCTCTTTACATTTAACCACTGGTAGAAGTGGAAGGGGGACAATATGAAAATAGTATCTGTATGTACTTAAAATACTACTTAATAAAAGTTCACAATGTCTGATACTGGAAAGTGTACAGTTCACCAATACATGTAATTAAAAATAATTTAAACCACCTTAAAAAATACAGTACAGATGAAGGGAAAATATATTAACTGCCCCCAAATCTTCATTAAAATTTTTAAAACCCTATTTTTCATTTTAAAATATCATTATTATTGAAGAAGCTGAGGTACTGCTAAAATTCAAGTAAGGCAGAAAAAAAGATGTAAAGTAGGGGAAGGGGTAAGGTGGCAGTTTTTGTAAAAGGTGAATTTCCATGTATAAAATCAGTAGGAAACAGGGTATTCTGGTTAAGAACATCAGAAGTAGTACATTTTAAAGACCACTATGATTTGACACCACCTATTACTAAATAACCATGTGACCTTGGGAAACAACCCTCACTTCACTATTAGATGATTGCAAAAGTCTCTTATATTCTAAAACATCAGTCAACAACTATTGCTCACATGCCAAAGCCACCCACCACTGTTTTCCTGAGTTTAAGAATAGTTTTTACAGCTGAATATCTGCAATCTATTTGATGATAGGGTACACTAACCTTCAAACCCAGGGAAGAAATGTTACTCCACCTAAGAGAATTCTCATTAGACCAGAATCACAAAATTTATACTCAATTATGATTATTTTGAATCCATCAATAAAAAATCTGTGTAAATTGGTTTTCTCTTGGTATGTAAGTACTTATATAATATCCTTGATTTTTTTTCTTGGCCTGAGAAGCCCTTTATAGAAAAGGTTTGCTGACCTTTGCTCTAAAACATTAGGGTTCGAAGGATCTTACCAGACTCTTATGAACCATTTTATTCTATGATTCCATTATTTTTAACTATCCATATTTATCTACCTATTTATTTATTTATTTATTTTAGGGGGGTGGAGGGAGAGAATCTCAAGCAGACTGAGTACTGTCTGATGTGCGCTCAATCCCACGACCCCGAGATCATGACCTGAGCTGAAATCAAGAGTTGGACACTCAACCGAATGAGCTACCCAGGCACTCCTAAATGTCCATATTTAAATAGTCTAAAAAAACATACCCAACACAAGCTATACTGAATGTAATGTTTGTCTAATTCAGATAGTACTATATTTTTTTCTATCTCCATACTGTAAGTTATACAAAGTACTGTTCAAACTGATCTAGATAAGTTTTATTTACAAAGAAATAAAACAATTTAACTCAATATTTCTAATGTTTTAAATTACCTTGTACTAAATATGAGTTTTACTTTTTCCTCTCCCTACACATTTATAACCCACAGTAAAAACGTTTTAAAATGTTTTGATAAAATCTTTAAAGGTCACAGAATAATTACAATTTTTCCCACTGACTACTACCAACAACATAGCTTACATGGTTATCTTTCTGGTCCCACAAAATGCTTATATTTTTAGAGTCCCACAAGACCGTGTATTCATTTTAATGTTACCTTTCCAAGCCATTTGAGACTACTTAAACTGAAAGACATCGTCACTAAAAAGTAATCAAGATTAAAAGGACAAGGGGCAATAGGTGGAGGTAGAAAATAAGTGTTTCTCAAAATACTTAATGTAACAATACGATAAGCCACAGTATTTTTTGTTTGTTGTTCAGGGTACAGGTCTGTGATTCATCAGTCTTATGTAACACCCGGTATACCCTCCCCAGTGTCCATCACCCAGTTACCCCATCCCTCCACCCATCTCCCCTCCAGCAATCCTGTTTGTTTCCTGTGATTAAGAGTCTCTTACGGTTTGTCTCCCTCTCTGGTTTCATCTTGTTTCATTTTTTCCTCTCTTCCCCTATGATCTTCTGCCTTGTTTCTTAAATTCTACATATCAGTGAGATCATATGATAATTGTCTTTCTCTGATTGACTTATTTCGCTTAGCACAATACCCTCTAGCCACAGTATTTTAAAACAAGCTGAAATTTTAAAATATGCAATATTATTTTATATTTGAACAGCAATGTAGAGTTTAAAACATTTTTCAACACATTACCTAATTTTATCCTCAAAGGACAACTCCCCATTTTATGGATCAGATTAGTTAAATAATAACTTTAAGGTCAGACAGCTGGTAAGTAGTGATCTATCTCTCCTCTTAGTGTATTACACAGGACACACTGTGCTCTAAGCAACCTTCTATTAACTGATGCAACTGAATGGAAAAATTCATTCTACAATTATTAGGATAAACATTATAAAGCAGTGCTTCTCTAAGTATGGTCTCAGGACCAGCAGCATCACCACCACCAGGACCCACACAGACATACTGAATCAGTAAGTACCAAATCAGTACTCCGAGTGTAGAGTACTACAGTCTGTGTTTTTACATGGCTTCAAGGGGATTCTGATACGCAAATAAGTTTAAGAATCATCGCTATAAAGCAGTTAAAAGAAACAAGTGGAAGACATTTGAGTTTCATTCACCATGGCTTTGGTTTCCCCCAACTGTTTATTATACTTGTAAGAATTCTTGGTCTAGTGTTTGAGTGCATACTAAAATGGAATTCCTTTTCAGTTTTCTTATAACGAATGTCCAGTAATACAGTTTTTGAGGCAACTGTCTATTTTAATAAATTAGGGCTTAGAAACAATTTGCCTCATGCTGGCCTTCAACCATAGAATCAAGAAGTAAACTAATTCTCAATTATTAAAGAAAACACACCCAGAAGAAAAAAAATATTAAAGCATCAAATTAAGAAATATTCAAACTAAAAACCACATAGTGCTTAACTGTAAAATACTTTGTTAAAGTGAGAATCATGACAAGGATGAAAACAAACAGCAAAATATTTTTTTAAACTGCTTTGGAAACAGTAGACAGTGCAAATAGACAATATTGGATGTCACAAGAAAAGTCATCACTTTTGAGCTGAAATAAGATAAAAATTAGATGATGAATTTGTTTAGTGATATTTAGGTTTTTAAACTATAGTCCTAGTCCTTTAAAAAAATTTATTACTGAAATTCTTTTAGGAACTACTTTCTAGCCATCAACTCTCCCTATTCCTTCAGAACTAGTTTTATAAAAATTTTTGAAAACCAAAGAAACACAACCACTGCATTATATATAGAAAGATTAAAACTGGAGGAAATGGGTCATGGGAATTAGCATAAAAAATACAGATGTGAAGTATTTTGAAAGAAATATAAGTTTTATTCCTCCTAGGTACATTAAATAACTGGAACCAAGTGAGCACAATTGGTAAGGCATAGGACTTATTTAATGAACAGGAAAGAATGATTTACTGAAAAATAACTGATTATATACAAGTTATATGCCTGATTTCCTAAGTATATTAAATATTCCCTCTCATAATATTATGCTTACTATCAACTTGCTTAGCAGCTTTTTTTTTACCCATTGAAAATACAAATATAAACTTCAAAATAATACCAGTACAATTCAACAAATTCTATTATCTATACACTATGAATGATTTATCTCTACCTCTCATGACATCATTTTGTCTTAAGTATAGTTTGTAGAACAGTATTTAGTCAATGCAAACTAAACTGGTAATCTAAAGAAAGACCTTATAAGTGAAATGAATAGTTTTTAATAAACACATTAGAACTTATACATCCAAACTGCTGTCTCCTTCAAAGCAGTGTGTGGGAGGATATGCATCAATTATCATAATAGTGCCAGTATTCAGAAATATTTGTGGAATTCACTGTTTGCAGTTCTTTCCTGCCTGTTTCTTTCAAATGAATAACTTCACAGAAGGAAAAATCTCTAGAAAGGGAATCAGATTCTAACAACCAATTAATCACAGTTGGCATGGAGCCAAGTATGAAGAATGGTATATGACCACGAAACAAAAGTTAATTTTACTGCTTCTCTGAACCATTTCAAATTGTGTGTGTTTAAGCTTATTCTAGAAAAAGAGAACATAAATAACTCTCATTAGTCTCCAGAAGCCTGTAACCCAAACTATAAAGATGATATAGGATCAATTATGACCATATATATATATGAAAGCAACTTTAAACAAAAACATTTATTAAAAAGCACAAATGTAGGGATTACTTTGAAAAGTAACATTCCTTTGGATGTATATATTCTACTAGGTTTACTTTTTCAAAGCCAATTGTATGACTTTAGAATCACATTTCATATAGCTAAGGATTAAATAAAAATACAGAAGTTAAATAAAACGCTACAGTAACCTAAAGAGGAGGCAATGGCTTGAATTAAAGCTGTGACAATAGGGATGAATACATGTGAACTCCATGAACATCTGGAAAGAAAACCAATGAAACAATCTCACAGAGGCTGTCAGCAAGCAGAGACCTGACTTGCATAACTGCATAGTAGAGAGAGGTACCACTAACTTAGAAACAAAATGCAGTTTTCTCACTGTGTGAGAGAGCAGGGGTAAGGGAGCAGGGGTGAAGAGGTACATTTTGGTAGTGTTTTATTCTAAGCCACCGAAATGTTCAAGTGGCACTATTCAGTAGGTACTAAGACATGTAAATTTGAAAATCAGGACATTGTATGTCAGACTGTATTTTCCAGAATGGTCACTATATTATATCTTATCCCACATGCCTTCTGCAAAGTGACCTTGCCAGAATCCCTCCAAGATACAGAATCTAATTCTCCTCCCCTTGAATCAGGGCTAGTTGTGGAGATACATTTATAACCAGCAGGATGCAGTGGAAGTAACAGAGGACAACTACCAAGAGCAGCTACTTACCCTATTACTGATTCTCCTGTAATGCTAGGTCTCCAGACACCTACTCTTGGAACCCAGCAGCCCTGAGGTGAGAAGCCTAAGCCCCATGGAGGTTCAGTCAACAATCCCAGCTGAGCCCAGCTCTCTAGTCATTACAGCCCAGGCACCGGACATGTAAGTGAAGAAGCCTCCAGAGGATTCTGGTTCCCAGCCATTCACATCTCACCCAGTCATTTGAGTCTCAGCTTAGGCCCCACTGTGAAACAGCAACACACCCTAACTGAAATCCTGTCACACAGAGAATCTGTGAGCATAATAAAATTCTATTATTACTGACCTCAATTGCCTGAATATCAGTGGAACTTTCAGAATAAAGGTGAAAAGTGAAGTTTCCACCATAAAACAACAAAAATCACCTAAGAGAGAGCTTACAAATAACTCAAACTTTGAATTTCCAAATTTAACTTTACATCTTTAAATTTTTTAATTACTTGTAACAGAAAGGCACTGTATAATTGTAAAACTTTTAAAATTTAGGCCAAATTTAGGCCATTTGATCTCTGGCCAAAGATAATGTGTAATTTAAGTTCTCTAATGAATTTAAACATTTTTTCCATAATAAGTAACTTAAAACTAGGATTAAAAATTCATAAAAAATACTGAGAACCTTGAGAAATATTTTCTAAGGTGATGAAAACTATAATTAGCTCACCAAAATCGCATGAATAGGAACAAGTCTAATAAAAAATATCTCATATTTGTGTATTTTACAATTTACAGAGCAGTTTTACATACATCTTATTCTTAGAATAGCACACAGTATTACCAGCATGCCCACTTTACAGATTAAAAAGCCTGAAGTAACTTAACGCAAGATGACAAAAGGGGCACAGAATGACTTAAGTGTGGTTTTGATAACAAGCCAAATCAAATGGCTGAGTTTCAACAACTCATTAATGAAAAAGAATATTAATTTTACAGTGTTATCACAGTTTTCTAACAAAGAAAACCACTGTGCTGCTTATTAATTCAGAAATAGAAGGAATCCTGTTTTGAAAACCAAAACTAGAAATGTGATTTGAGTGATAAATATTCCAAGTCAATAATTTTCTTTTCCATTCCAGACTTCATGTATAAAAAATTTTAAAAATACAAAATGAAGGGGCGCCTGGGCGGCTCAGTCGGTTAAGCATCTGCCTTCGGCTAGGGTCATGATCTCAGGGACCTGGGATCGAGCCCTACGTTGGTCTCCCTGCTCAGGAGAGAGCCTGCTTCTCCCTCTCCCTCTGCCTGCCACTCTGCTTACTTGTGCTCTCTATATCTCTGTCAAATAAATAAGTAAAATCTTTAAAAATAAATAAACAAATATCCTTTAAAAAAATACAAAATGAAAATCTCAATAGAATTCAGATCAAGTGCCTGCCTAATTACACTAAATATAGGTAAACCAAATGTAAGAAAACTCAGTAAGTGGAAATAAGCATTCAAAGAAATCATGAATTATGAAAATGATCCTTTAATGGAACTTAATATTTAGATAGAAAAGAATGCAATGGCTGTTCACTGTCAACAACTTGCAGTGACTACAGTGAAAATCAAAAACACCAGAGTTATTGTTCCAAGTGTTAACACCCCTAGTGGTAAATAAACAATCAGACATTTCATAAATTCTGCTCAATATAAGATGTGCAGAAGCAGCAGCTATGGGGGTCATGGAAAGAATACTGCATTGTAAGTCAGGGCTTGGTCAAAGAAGTGGAATACAGTAGAAAGAAATGGGCTGAAGGCCCAAAAAGACAAGAGTCAAACCCCGGGTCTGTCACTGTAAAAACTTTTTAAACCTCATTTAACAGATTTTTTAAAACAGGGATGATAATATCTAGGTGTCTATCCCGTAAGAATATTAGGTTTATCAAAGAGGTATGAAAGTGCTTTGTCTTAGCTAGATTTAATCTTTTCTTTTTCTTTTTTTTGAGCAAAGTTTTAAATATGAAAAAGTACAAACAACAGTGCTGCCTGGCTGGCTCAGTTGGTTAAGCGTCTGCCTTCAACTCAGGTCACAATCTCAGGATCCTGGGATCGAGCCCCATGTTGAGCTCCTCACGCAGCAGGCAGCCTGCTTCTCCCTCTCCCTCTGTCATTCCCCCTGCTTGTGCTCTCGCTCGCTCTCTCTTGCTCTCTCTCAAACAAATAAATAAAATCTTAAAAAAAAAGTACAAACATGGGGCGCCTGGGTGGCTCAGTTGGTTAAGCGACTGCCTTCGGCTCAGGTCATGATCCTGGAGTCCCGGGATCGAGTCCCGCATCGGGCTCCCTGCTCGGCAGGGAGTCTGCTTCTCCCTCTGACCCTCCTCCCTCTCATGCTCTCTGTCTCTCATTCTCTCTCTCAAATAAATAAATAAAATCTTTAAAAAAAAAAAAAAAAAAAAGTACAAACAATATAAACACTGAGTAACCAACCACCCAAACGATTTTATGAAAGCATTTCATAAATGTACAACTCTTTCCAAATATAAGAGCCTTTTAGAACAAATAGCTAAAAGTTTGGGATAGTAAAAGTATTTAAATTTGGGATAGAGGTACAAAGGCTCCACTTAAAATAGACAATAGGGGAAATTTTTAAAGCAACACCTATGCTATATACAAATGCATGAACCCTCGCTGAAAGAATTTGCTGGAAATAGTAATAGTGTTTGCCTAAAGGGAAAAAAATTAAGTGACTAGATAAGAGGAGAAAACATTTTTCATCTTTTACCTTTCTCTTTGTACTTTCTAAACTTCACACTACGTGTATATTTTAACTATTTTGAGAAACTAAATTAAAAAAGCAAATAAGACAATGAAGATTTTGGTAAATATTTTAATGTTTGGCTTAATATTAAAGGCTGATATCTGCTTTTAAATCTACAAATATTAATTCCCAATTTCAATGTTCCTTAAAAATATTACTTTAACAATTTTTTTGCATTATTTTTACTGAGATTTTTAGGTCTTAGGGACTGTTTTTCCTCATAAAAGCAGCTCTAATCTTAAAATGAAAATGAAGGGGAAATGACTTAATCTCTAAATATTTACACTATACAAAATTTTTCAATAATGTATCTAGTCTATAATTAAGTTATGCTAGTTGTAGTCATAATAACAAACATCTCATGTAATCATACATTTATGATTTTATCAGAAGGTTCTACCAGTAGTTAGATACAAATAAAATTATTTTCCAAAAAAAATCTCAAAAGTATCTTAGTATAGACCAGCAAAATTTTACACATATTTACATTAAAAAGTACAAGGAATAAGAATTAAATAACTGAGTGTTTTGAGTTAAATACCAAATTTTCTTATAGTCCAGCATACAGACCTTGAAGTACGACGACTAATCTACATGAACTTTGAAGAATGATATATAAGTCAAGGTTTGACCCATCACAAACACATATGAAAACACTAAATCTGCATTTCTCATAACTGCATGGCAAAATTTATTAAACACATACATTCACAATTTTAATCTCCAGAAGCACCACCATCAAGTCCACCTCTTGGTTTGTCCTGACACTTAACAAAATTGCAATACTAAGGTAGAAAGTCAAATGCTTGATTCTGCCCTTCCAAAATACATGCTAGATTTTGAAAATGTTACTTTTTGCATATCTTAACTGTGAACAGACTTGCATACTGATACCACACTTTTTTTTTTGATACGACACTTCTTGAAGCACAATTTTCAAAAGCATGATAAAACAAGTAAGTTATACATATGAATATTGTTAGGCTTCTAATACAACTCTGTACTAGAGGAATCATTTCATTGACTCAGTCTTTCCCTTACAGTTTTGATCCAAAATTCCCCCATCTCCATCCCCTCAATTAACCATCATTCCCCGCGGTGAGGTAACACAAGAGAAATATAGACATTTTATTTCTCCTTATCTAATTACTTGTTCTGTGTCTCCATTTCCCACCAGATTATAAACAATGCAAAAAAAGGGACGCTGTCAGTCTTACACACCAATGCATCTTTGGTTCTTATCACAAGGTGCACATAATAACACCTAATGTCTACTGAGCAGCTACCAAGTGCTGGATACTACTGCAGGTGCTTTCAAAGTATCTTAGCAGATCCTCCAGCAACTTTGAGATAGATGTTATTGTTTTCCTGATGTATACAAGAGAAAACAGAGATACCTAAGTGACACACCGGGGTCACACAGTTAGTTAGTGACAGGACCAATATTATTAACATAGTGGACACTCAGTAAATGATTGTTGAATGAATTAAGTGAATGATCACAAAATCTAGTAGAGGATATAAGTTATACATGAAAACAATTTTAAAAATTCAAGATAATTTTTCAGGCCACTGAAATTGATAAAGGATAGTCTGCAGACCTTTAAAAAAGTCCTAAAATTTATAAATAAGTTTATGGCAAATAATTTACCTTATAAGTAGAAACCAAAGCTGCCATGTTCCTAGGCAGTGGCTAATCTCAATTACTGGCTAAGTGACTCACTTCCTCAGACCAGCCTTAAAAAGTAATATACAACTGATTCAAATTCATGCCTCAGAAAAATTATAAATTACTATATTCACATCAGAAACTCAATATTCCAAAGTGCAAATTTTAAGTCCACCAATGCCAAGATCTTTCTACTTTTTAAAATAATTAAGCACTAAATTTCAAGGAACAAATAATAATTCGTGTAAGAGGCCAGGGAAGTCAGAAGTGTAAGTAATAGCTAAGCAGGAAAGCCCTCAAAAAGAAGGTGGTATTTGAACTAAACCTTCAGAAGAAAGAATTTAGAGAGGTACAAAGTACTGAAAAAGAGAAGTATATGACAAAGAGGAAGAGAGAGAAGAGATGATTGTGTATGGGGTGTTGTTCAGTTGGTAAAGATATATAAATCTCTCTAAATGAGAAGACAATCAATTTAAAAAATGGGCCAAAAGATCTGAACAGACATTATACATCATATAAGTAAGATATATGAATGGCTAACAGGTACATGAAAGGATGCTCAACATCATTAGTCTAGGGAAATGCAAATCAAATCCACGAGATACTATTTCACAGCCCTAGAATGGCTATTCTACATTCTAAAGATATACAATAAACAAATGTTGGGGAGGATAGGGAGAAATGGAAACCCTCATACACTGCTGGGAAGAAAAATGCTGTAGCCACTTTGGAAAACACTGGCAATTTCTTAAAAAGTTAAACATAAATTCGCTATATAATCCAGCAATTGCAATCTTAGGTACCTAACAAAAAGAAATAAAAATATATATCCAAAGACTTACATGTAAATGTTGAAAGCAGCTTTATTCATAACTGCCAAAAACTGGTAACAATCTAAGTGTCCACCAATGGATGAATGCATAAACACATCAACTCAATACAATGGAATGCTATTCAACAATAAAAAGGGACTAAATACTGATACCCGCTAGGACAAGGATAAAACTAAAAAACATTATGCTAAGAAGAAAGTCATACACAAAAGATTCTATACATGATTCAGTTTACATGAAATGTCCTCAAGGGGCAAATCTACAGAGACAGAAAGTAGGTAAGTGGGTGGCCAAGGGTAGGTATAGGGATTAACAAGTAACAGACATGAGGGATTTTACAGAAGTGATGGAAAAGTTCTAAAATTGATCTATGATGATGGTTGCACAGCTCATTAAATTTACTAAAAACAGCAACAACAAAAACACTAAGTTGTACATTAGAAATAGGGGAATTATATGATATATAAAATATATTTCAATAAAATTCTATTAAGACAAAAAAAGACATCCATGATTGGATACACCCAGAGCAAATGACATTTCATGTATATTCTATAAGTGAATAAAGCCCAGCTAAAGTGACTCAGCTAAAATGGAGGAGCCTTAAGCCCAGAAAACAAACAAAAAAACCTCCCATAATTATGAAATACTATGCATGCTCCAGTATCAGGAGACAGATTTTTCTTCTCCGAAAATTATTCTCCTCAGAAAAAAGTCATCTTATACTTGAGTCCTTATTAAGTTTCACATTTCACAGTACACTCTTTTAACAGCTTTTAAAAACTTTTTATTATGGAAATTCCAGACACATTCAAAAGTAAAAAACAAATAATATAATGAATCCCATGTTCTATTATCCACCTTTTCACCTAAATACCCCCAACTACTTCATGCTCCCCTTCCTCAGTGAATTCAATTAAAGCAAAATTGAGGTATACCATTTATAAATATTTCAGTATTAAATTACCTTTTAAGTTTCTTTTAAAAAAATAATTATAAAAGTAACCCATGATCACTTTAGAAAATCTGGAAACTACAGAAATGTATAAAGGAGAAAAAAAAAATACCAACCACAATCCCACCATACAGAAAATTCTTGTTAACCTTGTAATGTATAACATTGTCCCTACACACATTATTTTTAATGTAAACTTATTAAAGTATGATATATATTATGGAAGGTGTATGAATTATAAGTGTTCAGTTCAATAGATTTTCCTTTACCAAGATACCTGCATTAACTGCCACTTTACTTTGAAAAACCGAATGATTTAAACAACTGCCTTAATATTATGTAGATACTTATGGTTTTGTACATAAATTGTCTATATATACATCACCTTGCCAACCACAACGTAGGGAATAAAAACACTGACTATATATACTGTCTCATTTAATCCTGTAATAACCCTATTAAGTAGGCATTACAGATGAGAAAGGAGACCCAAAAAGACTTGATTACTTTCTTGTCTCAAATCTAATAAATGGTAGAATCAGAACAGAATTAAAAAAACTGACTGTCAGGGCTTTTGTTCACGATATCATGGCATCTATCTGAATGAACAGTATGAAGTAAACAAAACGAGAATGCTGATTCTTCTCTCTTATTCTAGGACTACTTGTTCTTTTTGCTTTTTATACAATACTCATAACCACCATAGACAACCTACACAGTAATGTACCTTCTATAAAAGAGTAGCTTAAATAAAATACGCAATACTGCAGAAAGCCTTAGGAGGTCACCAAAGTAAAAAAAGAGAATTCTAATAACCAAACAACTCAAATTTCTTTAGAATTTTGTGTGTTTACTAGCAACTCCTTTTAATATTAAGAGTTTTATCTTTGGACCCTTACCTTACACCATATACAAAAATTAACTCAAAATGGATCAAAGACCTAAAAATAAGAGCTGAAACTTTAAAACCCTTACAAGAAAATATAGAGGAAAAGCTTTGTGACACTGGATTTGGCAATGATTTCTTGGATGGGACACTGAAAGCACAGGAAACAAAAGTAAAATTAGACTACATCAAAATTAAAAACTATGTATAAAAGGATGCAATCAAGAGTGAAAAATCAAACTAAGGAATGAGAGAAAATGTTTGCAAATCATTTATCTCATAAGGGGTTAATACTCAGAATGATATTAAAAAAAAAAACAAAAAACAAAAACTCCTACTACCCAACAAAGACACAAACCACCTGATTTAAAAATGAGCAAAGAACCTGGATACACATTTCTCCAAAGAAGGTAGACAAATGGCCAACAACCATATGAAAAGATGCTCAACATCACTAATAATTAGGGAAATATAAATCAAAACCACAATGAGATACCACTTTTTCATTGTCAGAATGCCTTACTGTCAAAAAAACCAAAGTTAACAAGTGTTGGTGAGGATATGGAGACACTGAAATACCTGTGCACTATTTGTGGGAATGGAAAATGGTGCAGCTGCTACTAACAACAGTATGGTAATCCCTGAAAAAATTAAAATATGATATGATCCAGTAATTCCACTTCTGAGTATACACCCCAAAAAATGAAAAGCAGGGTCATGAAGAGATATTTGTATATCCATGTTCTTACAGCAGCATTATTCATACTAGCCAAAGGTGGAAGCAACCTAAGTTTCCTTGACAGATGAATAAATAAACAAAATATGGTATACAAATACAATGTATGTACACATTCGGCCTTATAAAGGAAGGAAATTCTGACATATGCTACAACACGGATGAACCTTGAAGACATTACGCTAAGTGAAATAAACCACTCACAAAAAGACAAATACTGTATGATTCCACTCATATGAATTACTTGGAGTAATCAAATTCATAGAGATAACAAGTAGAATGACAGGTTGCCAGGGTTTGTGGGGAGGGGAGAAGAGATAATTGTTTAGTGGGTAATGAGTTTTAGTTCTACAAGATGAAAAGAACTCTGGAGATTTACGCAAAAATGTGAATGTACTTAACACTACTGAGCTGCACACTTAAAAAATGGTTAAGACGATAAATTTTATGGTACGTGTATTTCACCACAATTTAAAAAGAAAAAAGACATAATTTGTTTTGGCCAGGATGTAGTAAGCCCCATTCCTCACAAGTCCAACCTCTTATAACCAGGAAATCCTAGAACATGTAATACAACAAAGGAAGACTGGTAGAGAAGACAAAGGTAAAGAAGGACCTAGAGACTTGAGGAATAACACAGTGGTGAATTCCCCGGGTTTTCTTTCTGCCTCCTATATATCCTGGATAGCATGCTGAAGAAGCCCCAACCTGTAACTACCAACAGACATAGACCCCACCCCACCTCAAAAATGCCTCAAGAAAATCCATCTCCCACTAGCCAAAGACAGGTAAAAGAGCAGCCAGTAGAACAGAAAACTTTTTAAATATTATCTGCCCAACTGTTACCAAAGCCTAAAGGAAAAACTTCATCTGCAGTGTCAATGGGGCTGAAGGGGGTAGCCGGACTTATGCTCCCACCTGGTGGCAGTAGGGCAGAACAAATGACCCTAAGCTTTCCCCACAACAGTAATGTCAGTGGGGCTAAATGGGCAGTTAAACTTCCAACCCCACAAGGCAGCAAAGAGGAAGAATAAAGTGGTGCAAGGTGGTGCTACTGGGCAATACTCTATATCTGCAGGAATAGTGCTGGCAGGGCCAACCCCCAGCTCAGCAGCAACTAGGCAGTTCAAGTAGGCCATTTGCTTCCACCCACCCTGGTATCATTAGTCCCAGGAAGGAGCTGAACATCCAACTCCACCTGGACATGCATACTATACCTAAACAGAGTGACTATTTGCAAAATAAATATTAAATAGCATCCAGAATCTCACAACATAACACTCAAAATATCCAAGATACAACTGAAAATCACCCAAAATACCAAGTACCACAAAAATCTCAACTTCAATGAGCAAAGAGAATCAACAGATGCCAACTCCAAGGCAACACAGACATTAAAATTATCTAACAAGGATTTTAAAACAGCCATCATAAAAATTCTTCACTAGCCACTATAAACATACTTGAAACAAATTTAAAAAGTACAGAGTCAGCAAAGAAATGATATAAAAAAGAACCAAGGGGAAATTTAAAAACTGAAAATTACAATACACAAAATTAAAAATTCACTGAATTGATTCAACAGCTAAGTAAATATGATAGAGGAAGGAAATCAGTGAACTTGAAGACAGAACAATAGAAATTAACCAACCTGAATTACAGGTAAAAATATACTGGAAAAAAAAAATGAACAGATCCTCAGAGATCTAGTAAGAATAACAAAAGATGTATTATTCATATAACAAAAGTCCCAGAAGGAGAGGAGAAAGAGTGAATGCAGGGCTAAAAGAGTGTATGAAGAAATAACAGCTGAAGACTACCCAAGTTTGGCAAAACACACAAACCTACAGATTCAAGAAGCTGAGAAAACCCAAACAGAATAGGAATCCAAAGAAACACATGCCAAGACACTTAATCAAACTTCAGAAAATTAAGGACAAAGAAAACATTTTGAAAGCAGGTAGAAAAAAAAAGACATTAACTATGGAAAAACAAAGATTCAAATGACAGAAGATTTCTCATCAGAAAATATGGAGGCCAACATTCGGAGGCAATGACACATTTCCAAGACCTGACAGAAAAGAACTGTCATCCAAAGTTCTATATCCAGTGAAAAGATTTTGAAGGTATGAAGGTAAAATTAAGACCCTCTCAGAAAAAGGAAAACAAAAGGTTACCACCAGACCTACCTAAAAAGAAGTTATTCAAACTGAAAGGAAATAGTAAAGAAGAAAATTTGAAACAGCAAGAATGTAAAGTATAAAAATATGGGAAAATGTAACACTATCTTTTCCCCACTTGAATTTTCTAAATGATATCAGACATTTGAAGTAAAAATAAAACATTATCTTATGTGATTCCTAATATATGTAGAGGAACTATTTAAAACAATAATACTATACAGAGGTAAGAAAATGAGACCTAAACAGAACAGCTAAGCTTTCTACAGGTTACTCAAATTGGTAAAATGTTGACATCAGTATACTATGACAAGTTACATATGGATAATGTAATATCTAACATAACCACTAAAAAACAAATACTGAGATACACTCAAAACTCCATAGAAAAAACAAAATGGAGTTCTAAGAATTGTTCAAGGAACCCACATAAAGGCAGGAAAAGGGACACACAGGAAACAAAAATAGAATAAAACAAAGGAAAAATGGCAGAATTAATCTCTAACATATCAATACTACATTAAATGTAAAAGGTCTAAACATAACAATTAAAAGACAGACTTTAGCAGACCAGTTTTTAAAAATATGAACCAACTCTATGTTATCTACATGAAACCAACTTCAAATATAATGAGAAAGGTAGGCTGGGAGTAAATGAATGAAAAAAGATAGACCACATAAACATTAATCAAAAGAAAGCAGGGGGGCACCTGGATGGCTCAGTCAGTTGGGCGTCTGACAACTGATTTCAGCTCAGGGTATAATCTCAGAGTTGTGGGATTGAGCCCCACACCAGGCTCTGAGCTGAGCCTGGAGCCTGCTTGGGATTCTCTCTCCCTCTGCTCCCCCTCCACCATATATGCCCTCTCTCTAAAATAAATAAATAAATGAATGAATAAAATTAAAAAAAAAAAGAAAAGAAAAAGAAAACAGGAATGGCTACACTAATGTCAGATGAAGTAGAACAAGAAAAAAATGACCAGAAACAAAGAACATTACAGAGTAATGATAAAAGGGTCAACACACCAAGAACAGCAATCCTTTATGTGTGTGCAACAAATAAAAGAGCTTCAAAACACATGAAACAGAAACCTCCAATTATAGTTGAAGACTTCAACACCCCTCTCACAACAATTAATAGTACTAGACAAAAATATCACCAAAGACACAGAACTGAACAACACCATCGATCAATAGGATCTAAATTTATACAACACTCTACTCAACAAAAGAATGCACATTCTTATCAAATGCCCATGAATATTCACCAACATGGTCCATATCATAGACCACAAATTAAACTTCAACAAATTTAAAAGAACTAAAATCATACAGAGTATATTTTCTGCCCACAATGGAATAAAACCAAGGAATCAAGGGGAACTAAATTAAATAATATTTCTGAACAATTCAAGGATCAAAAAGAAGTCCTGAGTAAAATTTAAAAATACATGGTGCTAAATAATAATAAACCTTCAACAAAAAAGTTTTATGGAACACAGCTAAACTGTGCTAAAAGAGAACTCTATAGCACTAATTGCTTCTACTAGAAAAGATATCACGTGGGATTTATCCTTGAAATGCAAGGATAGTTCGACATACACAAATCAGTATGATACACCACATGAACAAAATGAAGAATAAAAAGCATATAATCACCTCAACAGATGCAGAAAAAGCATCTGATAAAATTCAACATCCTTTCATGAAAAAAAAAAAAACCTCTCAAAAAATTGGATATAGAAGGAATGCACATGAACATAATAAAGACCATATCTGACAAGCCCACAGCTAACATCACATTGAACAGTGAAAAGCTGAAAACTTTTCCTATAGGATCAAGAGAAAAAGGATGCCCACCCTCACCACTTCCATTCAATAAAGGACTGGAAGTCCTAGCCAGAGGTATTAGACAAGAAATAAAAGGTATCCAAACTGGAAAGAAAGATGTAAAATGTCTGTTTACAGATGACATGATTTTATATATAGAAAGCCCTAAAGATTCCAGCCAAGAACTGTTAAAACTAATAAATGAATTCAGTAAAGTTGCAGGATACAAAATATACAAGAATTAGTTTCTATATGCCAGCAACAAACTATTAGAAATTGTCTATGTAAACAAAATACTCAGGAACAAATTTAAGCAAGGAGGTGAAAGATCTGTACACTGAAAACTATAAGACATTAATGAAAGAAACTGAGAACGACACAAATCAACAAAAAGATATTTCATGTTCATGGATTGGAAGAATTAATATTGTTAAAATGTCCATACCATCCGCAGTGATCCACAGATACAAGGCAATCCAGGTCAAAATGTCAAAGGTATTTTTTTCACAGAAATAGAAAAAAAAAAAAAAATCCTGAAAGTTGTACTAAACCACAAAAGATCCCAAACAGCCAGAGCAATCTTGAGAAAGAATGAAGCTGAAGTCATCATACTGCCTGATTTCAAACTATAAAGCAACAGTAGTCAAAAACAGTATGGTACTGACATAAAAACAGACACACTGGTCAATGAAACAGAATTGAGAGTCCAGAAATAAACCCATGCATATATGGTCAATTAATCCTCCACAAATTATCCAAGAATATACAATGGGGAAAGGATGGTCTCTTCAATAAATGGTGCAGGGAAACTGGATATTCACATGCAAAAGAATGAAACTGGGATCCCTATCTTACACCATACACACAAAAATCATTTCAAAATGAATTAAAGATGAACATAAGACCTGAAACTGACAAACTCCTAGAAGAAAACATAGGAGGTCGGCCTCTCAATATTGGTTTTGTCAATGATTTTTTTGGATTTGACACCAAAAGTGAAGGCAACAAAAGCAATAATAAACAAGTAGAACTATGTCAAACTAAAAAGTTCTGTACAGCAAAGGAAGCCATCAACAGAATGAAAAGGCAATGTATAGAATGGGAGAAAATATTTGCAAACCATGTTTCAAATAAGGGGTTAACATCCAAAATATAAAAGAACTCATACAACTCAATAGCAAAAAGACAATCCAATTAATAAATGGGCAAAAGGCCTCAACAGTCATTTTTCCAAAGACACACAGATGGCCTACAGGCACAGGAAAAGGTGGGTGTTCAACATCACTAATCCTTAGGGAAATGCAAATAAAAACCACAACGAGATATCAGGTCATACCTGTAAGGATGTCTATTATCAAAAGAGGAAAAAAAGCTGGTGATACACACTGATGTGGCAGTGAGGTGACAAATCCTGAGGATATGAAAGATTTGCATTTAGAGCTCTCCCGGACTTTATGGTCTCTTAGATGGTCCTGATTTGTATTCCTTACAACTGTAATCCTAAACAAAGCACTTTCCTGAGTCCTGAAAACTGTTCTAGCAATCTGAGGGGGAAGTGGGAACCTCAAATGTGTAGCCAGTTGGTTAGAAGTACAGGTGTCCTAGAAACTCTAGAGCTTAGGGCTAGTGGCTGAGTGAGGGCAGTTTTGTGCAGGACTGAAAACTTAACCTGTCAAATGTGACTTCATGCTGAGTAGTCAGTAACAGGATTGCACTGCACAGACATAAAGAGTAGCCCAGGAAAAGAAAATACAGATCCCTACCACTTATGAATATACAAGTAAATATCCTCAACAAATATATTAGAAAATAGAATCCAGTAATCTAAGGAAAAAAATTATATACCATGACCAGCTGGGATTTATTCCAAGGAGCTAAGGCTAATTAGATATTCAAAAAAATCAACCAATGTAATCCACCACATGAAGAAGCTAAAGAAGAAAAATCATATGGTCGTATCAACTGATGCAGAAAAAGCATCTGACAAAACTCAACATGATAAAAATTCTCAACAATCTAGCAATAGAAAGGAGTTTCCTCAACTTTTAAGAGTTGCTACAAAAAAGAAAAAAAGATAGTTAATGTCGGTGAATGTGCAGAGAAACTGGATCCCATATGCATCGTTAGTGGGAATGTAAAATGATTACCACCACTCTGGGAAACAGTTTACAGTTCCTTATAAGCTAGCCACGCAATGACCATATATATGATCTGGCAAAAAACCTGTACAAGAATGATCATTCATTCAGCTTTGTTCATAATAGTGAAAAACTAAACAACCCAGATGTCTTTCAGTAGGTAAATGATTAAACAAACTGTGGTACATCCACACCATGGAATGCCACTTACCAAAAAAAAAGGAACTATCAATATAAGCAACAATTTGGATGAATCTCTAGGGAATTATGCTGAGTGAAAAAAAAAACCATCCCCAAAGGTTATATACTGTATGATTCCATTTCGTAACATTTTTTAAATGACAAATTTTATAAATGGAGACAGATTAGTGGTTGCAGAGTTTAGGGATGGGTGAATATGGTAATGAGGGATCCTCGTGATGATGGACCTGTTCTGGGTCTTGACTGTGACAGTGGATACAGGAACCCATGTGTGCTATAAAATCATGTATAGCTTATTAGCTATACACACATACACACAAATGAATATATGAACAAGGGGGTAAATCTGAATGTGATGGGAGGACTGTAGCAATGTTGGTAGTTGGCTGTGATACTGTACTATATTTTTACAAGGTGTTACCATGGGGTACACTAGGTAAAAAATACACACGATGTCTGTATTCTTTCTTAAAACTGCATGTGAGTCTACAATTACCTCAAAATAAAAAGTTTACCTAAAAAAGGAAAAAAAAAAAAAAAGAATAGCTATAAAAGACTTCTGGGAAGATGGGGGAGTGGGAGGACCCAAAGCTTACCTCACCCCACAGATACTAGATAACACCCACATTGGTGTAAAAAAAAACCCAGAAAATGACCTGAAGACTAGCACAACAGACTCTCCACAGCTAAATGTAAAGAAGAGGTAACATCAAAAAGGATAGGATGGGTGAAGACATGGTAAGGAACTAAAGTGACCACAGGACTGTCTTGGAAGGGAAGGACACTATGGTCGTGGAAAGGGCAGAGACAGACTGACACAAGGGAACCTACATAAAGAAGATGAATCCCCATAACAGTTGGCTCTGAAAACCAGAGGGGCTGAATTTCCCCAATTCTTAAAATCAGTGAGCCTTAACACCTGTAACTTTAAAAAATTAGCAGGCTCCCAGGAGAGCAGGGAGGGCAGAGTCCCTGCCCCTAAAAAGACAACACAACATAGAGCCCCTTGGAGATACAGCATAGAAGCAGCAGTTTGAAAAACCACCTGGGGGACATGGCAGAGGGATTTGTTTACCAATCTCAGAGCAAGTGATGGAAGGGGGCAGGATTTTTGGAGCCTTCTCTAGGAAGAATGGAGCTGGAAGGCACCATTTCCCTACCCCACTGCCCCCCCAACATAAATACATGGACCACAGAAACCTGAAGGAACCAGCATGGCACCAACATTCACTATTTAGCTTGCTAACAGTGCACCGGGCCCCAGAATTCTCCTGCAAACACAGGAGGACTGAGGTCCAGATCTCCCCCTACAGCAAACCCACCCTTACCCTGCTGGCACCGAGTGCCTCACCTCCCCATTTTCATACAGCTGGTGACACTGCATCTCTGGCAAATGCATGGTTTGATGCAATTTACACCCAAGGTGGCCAAAGACTGGCCCACTAGCAACACAGGGAACAAATTCTGCCCACAAGAGGCAGAGAGAGCCATTACAGATAAATGGACTAAAGAGAAAAAGGGCTCAGCCACAACAGCATGGCCCATGCAACACACACAGGAGACACCCAGAAGTGCCAGGTTCTGGTAAGCAGGGACACTGTGCTTTCAGGGCACTATAGGACCTCTTCTTCATAAGGCCACTACTTTGAAGAGCAGGAGACATAGCTGACTTGCCTAACACACAGAAACAGAGTTGGACAAAATGAGGAGACAGAGGAGTATGTCCCAAATAAAAGAGGACAAAATCACAGCAAGAGAGCTAAATGAAATGGAGGTAAATAATATGCCTGATAGAGAATTTAAAGTAACGGTCATAAAGATACTCACTGGACATGAGAAAAGAGTGGAGAATCTCAATGAGACCTTTAAAAAAGACAGAAATCATCAAAAAGTACCAATGAGAGATGAAGAACTCAGTAACTGAAATGAAAAATATACTAAATGGAATAAACAATATATTAAAGGAAGCAGAAGAATGGATTGGTGACCTAGAGGACAAAGTAATGGAAAGCAATCAAGCTGAACAGGAGAGAAATAATAATAAAAAATGAAAACAGACTTAGGGAACTCTGACACTATCAAGAATAATGACATTCACATTATAGGGATCTCAGAAGGAAAAGAGAGAGAGAGAGGGAGCAGAAAATTTATTTGAAGAAACAACAGCTGAAAATCTGGGGAAGGAAATAGGAATCCAGATCCAGGAGGCACAGAGAATCCTGAACAAAATCAACCCAAGGAGGTCCATATGAAGATACGTAGTAACTAAAATAGCAAAAAATAGTGATAGAGAGAAAATTTTAAAAGCAGCAAAAGAAAAGAAAACAGTTACATACAAAGAGAACCCCATAAGGCTCTTAGCTGATTTTTCAGCAGAAACTTGCAGGCCAGAAGGGAACGTCATGATATATTCAAAGTGCTGAAAGAAAAAAAAAAAACTGCAGCCAAAAATACTCTATCCAGCAAGGCTATTATTCAGAATAGAAGAGACAGTGTCCCAGAAAAACAAAAGTTAAAGGAATTCATGACCACTAAACCAGCCCTAGAAGAATTGTTAAAGGGGACTCTAAGTGGAAAGGAAAGACCATTAGTAGGAGTAAAAAAAAAAAAGTATAAACACAAAAGCAGTAAAATTAAGTTTATCTACAAAAAGCAGTCAAGGGCTTCACAGAATAAAAGGATGTAAAGTATGACACCATATACCTAAAATGTGAGGGGAGGAGAAGAGTAAAAATTTAGTGCTTTTAGAATGGGTTCAAACTTAAGCAACCATAAACTTAAAGTAGACTGCTATATGCATAAGATGTTATATACAAACAACGCAACCACAAATCAAAAACCAGTAACAGATATGCAAAAAAAACGAGTAACCCAAGCACATCAACTAAAGAAAGCCTGCAAACTGAGAGAGCAAGAGAAGGAACAAAGAACTACAAAAACAACCATAAAACAAGGAAACAAGTAACAAAACTGCAATGAGTACATACCTATCAATAATTACTGTGAATGCATATGGATTAAATGTTCCAATCAAAAGATACAGGGTGACACAGGACAAAAAAGCAGGACCCATGTATATGCTGCCTACAAGAGACTCATTTCAGACCTAAAGACACATGCAGATTGAAAGTGAAGGGATGGAAAAGCATTTATCATGCAAATGAAAGTGAAAAAAAGCCAGGATAGCAATATTTGTATCAGACAAAACAGACTATAAAACAGACTGTAACAAGAAACAAAACAGGACACTATATAATCATAAAGGGAACAATCCAACAAGAATATATAACAATTTTAAATATTTACACACCCAATATGGGAGCACCCAAATACATATAAAGCAGCTAATAACAAACATAAAGGAAGTAATCAATAGTAATATGGTAATGGGGGGGGGGACTTTAACAACCCACTTACATCAATGGATAGATCATCCAAAAAGAAATTCAACAAGGAGACAGTGGCTTTGAACGACATGTTGGACCAGTTGTATCTAATGGATATATTCAGAACGTTCCATCCAAAAACAACAGAATACACATTCTTTTCAAGTGCACATGGAACATTCTCCAGAATAGATCACATGTTAGGACACAAAACAAGTCTAACAAATTCCAAATGATTGGAGCCATACCATGCATCTTTTATGACCACAACACTATGAAACTAGAAATCAACCACAAAAATCTGGAAATAACACAAATAAATGGAAGTTAAATAACACACTACTAAACAATGAATGGGTCAACCAAGAAACAGAAGAGGCAATAAAAAAATACATGAAGAGAGATGAAAATGAAAACACAATGGTCCAAAATCTTTGGAATGCAGCAAAAGCTGTTCTAAGAGAGATGATTATAAGCAGTAGAGGCTTACCACAAACGGGAAGAAAAATCTCAAATAAACAACCTAACTCTACACCTAAGGGATCTACAAAAAGAGCAGACAAAACCCAAAACCAATAAAAGGAAATAATAAAGATAAAAGCAGAAATAACTAATATAGAAACTAAAAAACACATCAGTGAAACTGGGAGCTGATTCTTTGAAAAATTTAACAAAACTGATAAACCTTTAGCCAGACTCATAAATAAATTGAGTACTCAAATTAACAAAATCAGAAATGAAAGAGGAGAAATAACAGCTAACATCACAGAAATATAAAAGATTATTAGAGAATATTATGAAAAATTATATGCCAACAACCTGGACAACCTAAAAGAAAGGGATAAATTCCTAGAAACATATAACCCTCCAAACCTGAATCAGGAATAAATACAAAATTTGGACAGACTCATTACCAGCCATGAAATTTTATCAGTAATCAAAACACTCCCAACAAACAAAAGTCCAGGACCAGACCGTTTCACAGGTAAATTCTAACAAACATTTAAAGAATCTGTGAGTTAATATCTATTCTTTTCTTTTTTTTTTTTTTTTAAAGATTTTTTATTTATTTATTTGAGAGAGAATGAGAGAGAGCACATGAGAGGGGGGAGGGTCAGAGGGAGAAGCAGACTCCCTGCCGAGCAGGGAGCCCGATGCGGGACTCGATCCAGGGACTCCAGGATCATGACCTGAGCCGAAGGCAGTCGCTTAACCAACTGAGCCACCCAGGCGCCCTAATATCTATTCTTTTCAAACTATCCCAAAAAATAGAAGAGGAAGGAAAGCGTCTAAATTCATTCTATGAAGACAGCATTACTCTGATACCAAAACCAGATAAAAGACACTACAAAAAAAACCAAAAAACAAAACTATAGACCATCATCACTGATGAACACAGATGCAAAAATCCTAGACAAAATATTAGCAAACCAAAATCCAACAATAGTACATTTAAAGAATCATTCACCATGATCAAGTGGGATTTATTCCTGGGATGCAAGAATGGCTCAATATTTGCAAATCTATCAATGTGATACATCACATCAACAAGAGAAAGGATAAAAACCATATGATCCTTTCAACAGATGCAGAGAAAGGATCTGACAAAGTACAACATCCATTCATGATTAAAACCCAACCAAGCAGGTTTAGAGGGAACATACCTCAACATAACAAAGACCATATATGAAAAACCCACAGCTAACATCATACTCAGTGGTGAAAAACTGCTTTTCCCCTAAGGTCAAGAACAAGACAAACTCTCACCACTTTTATTCAACATAGTACTGACAGTCCTTGCCACAGCAATCAGACAAGAAAAAGAAATTAAAGGCATCCAAATTGGTAAGGAAGAAGTAAAACTTACACTATTTGCAGATGACATGATACTATACATAGGGAACCCAAAAGACTCCACCAAAAAACTACTACAACTGATAAATGAGTTCAGTAGGGTTGCAGGATACAAAAAATCAATATACAGAATGTTGCATTTCTGTACAGTAATAATGAAATAGAAAGTAAAATTAAAACAATCCCATTTACAATTGTGCCAAAAATAATAAAATATCTAGGAATAAGCTTAACCAAAGAGGGAAAGACCTGTACTCTGAAAACTATAAAACACCGAAAAAAGAAACTGAAGATGACCAAATGGAAAGATATTCCATGCTCATGGATTAGAAGAACAAACATTGTTAAAATGTCCATACTATCCAAAGCAATCTACAGATTTAATGCCATCCCTAACAAAATACCAATAGCATTTTTCATACAACTAGAACAAATAATCCTAAAATATTTATGGAACCATAAAAGACTGAGTAGCCAAAGCAATCTTGAAAAAGAACACAACTGAAGGTACCACAATCCCAGATTTTAAGATATAAAGCTGTAGTCATCAAAACAGTATTGTACTGGCACAAAGATCAATGCAACAGAATAGAACCCAGATATAAACCCATGATTTTATGGCCAATTAATATTCGACAAAGGAAGCAAGAATAACCAATGGCAAAAAGACAGTCTCTTCAAAAATGGAGTTGGAAAAACTGGATAGCTACATACAAAAGAATGAAACTGGACCACGTTCTTTCCCCATATACAAAAATGAACTCAAAATGGAGTAAAGACCTGTGAGACCTGAAACCATAAAAATTCTAGAAGAAAACACAGGCAGTAATTTTGCTGACATTGGCTGTAGCAATATTTTTCTAGATGTCTCCTAAGGCAAGGGAAACAAAAGCAAAAGTAAACTACTGGGACTGCATCAAAATAAAAATTTTCTCCACAGCAAAGGAAACAATCAACAAAATAAAAAAACAACCTACTGAATGGGAGAAGATATTTGCAAATGACATATCCAATAAAGGATTAGTATCCAAAAAACAACACACCAAAAAACCAAATAATCCAATTAAAATGGGCAGAAAACATGAACAGACATTTCTCCAAAGAGGTACAGATGGTCAACAGATACATGAAAACATGCTCAACATCACAAATCATCAGGGAAATGCAAATCAAAACCACAAATGAGATATCCCCTTACACCTGTCAGAATGGCTACAATCAAAAACACAAGAAACAAGTGCTGACAAGGATGTGAAGGAAAAAGGAACCCTTGCACTGTTGGTAGGAATGCAAACTGGTGCAACCACTGTGGAATACAGTACGGAAGTTTTTCAAAAAATTAAAAATAGTATTATCATATAATCCATATCCAGTAACTCTACTACTGGGTATTTACCCAAAGAATACAAAAACACTTATTGGAAAAGACATATGCACCCCTATGTTTATTGCAGCATCATTTACAATAGCCAAATTATGGAAGCAACCCAAGTGTCCACGGATAGATGAGTAGATAAAGATGTATATCGATACAATGGAATATTACTGAGCCATAAAAAAGAATGAAATCTTGTCATTTGCAACAACAAGGATGGACGTAGAGAGTATAATAAGTGAAATAACTCAAAGACAAATACCATATGATTTCACTCATACGTGGAATTTAAAAAATAAAACAAATGAACAAAAAATGGGACAAACCAGAAAACAGACTCTTAACTACAGAGAACAAATTGATGGTTACCAGAGTGGAGGTGGGTGGGGGATGGGTGAAATAAGTAGAGGGAATTAAGAGTACACTTATCATGATCAGCTCTTAATGTACAGAACTACTGAATCACTATACTGTACACCTGAAACTAATATAACAGTGTATGTTAACTATAATGGGAATTAAAAACAAAGAACAAAAAAACAAGGAGGGTCAGGAACATGTGGAACAGACTCAGCCCACTACCCCTGCAGCCTAAAGCAGAACTGGCCAACTAAGCCTAGCCCAGACCCCATGAGCATAAAAATAAACTTATTATTGTAGGAAAAAAATTATGTTTTGGAAGAACAGTTAATGGAATGGAAAAACGTCAATTATATATTAAATGAAAATATCAGGATATAAAATAATATACAAGAGTACCTACAAAAAACCTATAGCTAACACCAAACTTAGTGATGAAAAACTGAATGCTTTCCCCCAAGATTTGGAACAAGGCAAGAATGTCTATTGTCACCATTTCAACTGTGCAGTAATGTCCCAGTCAGAGCAATAGGCCAGAAAAAGAAATAAAAGGCATGCAGACCGGAAAGGAAGAAATAAAATTATTCTTATTCACAGATGACATGATTGTGTAAGTAAAAAAAAATCCCAAGAAATCCAAAGAAAAATTCTTAGAACACATAAATGCAGTTAGCAAAGTTTTAACACACAAAAACCAAATTTCTATATACTAACAATGAATGGAAACCAAAACTTTGAAAACAATACTATTTATAATAGCTCCCGCCAAAATGAAATTCTTAAGTATAAACCTAGCAAAACATGAAAGAAATTAAAGAACTAAAGAATAGGAGAGACATACGTTCATGGATTGGAAGTCTCAAAATAATAAAGATGTCAATCCTCCCCAAAATGATCTACAGATTTAACTTACTGCCAATCACAATGCCAGCAAAATTTTCTGTAGATAGATAAGGAGATTCTGAAGTTTACAAGGAAAATCAATGTAACTAGATAAAATAATTCTGATTAAAAAAATAAAGTGGGAAGAAATACAATCTCCAACTTCAAGACTTTAAAGTTACAATAATCAAAATGATGTGATTATTAGAGAAGGGACAGACACAGAGACCAATAAACAAGTTAGAGTCCAGATACAGAGCCACAGAAACACAGCAAATTGATTTTTGACAAAGATGCAAAGACAATTCAATGAAGAAAGGAAAATCTTTTCTACAAACCATGTTGGAACAATGAGACATTAAAAAAATTAATAAATTAGACTTTTAAAAAAAGATTTTATTTATTTGACACACAGAGACAGAGAGCGAGCGAGCACACAAGCAGGGGGAGTGGCAGGCAGAAGGAGAGGGAGAAGCAGGGAGCCTGATGCAGGGCTCCATCCCAGGACCCTGGGATCATGACCTGAGCCGAAGGCAGACACGTAACTGACTGAGCCATCCAGGCGCCCCTAATAAATTGGATTTAACAAAAAATAAAGCCTTGTTTTGTGAAAGGCACTGTTTAGAAAATGAAAAGGTAGGCTACAGAAGTTACTTGCAAGTCACATATCTGACAATGGACTTCTGTGTGTGTATATATATGCATTTTTAAATAAATGAAATATATATAAATACACACACATACACACACTCTTAAAACTCAACAGTAAAACAACCAAATCAAAAAATGAGCAAAAGACTTAAGACATTTCACCAAAAGGATATAACATGGCAAATAAGTACATGAAAAGATGTTCAATAACAGCAGCCATTAAGAAAATGAAATGAGAACCATAAGGAGATACTACTACACACCTATTAAAATAGTTTAACAATAGTTAAAATATAGACACCAACAAGAGCTAGTGAAAATATGGAGCAACTGGAACTCTCCAACAGTGATGATGAAAATGTGAAATGGTACAGCCACTCTGGAAAACAGTTTGGAAGTTTCTTATAAAGTTAAACATATACTTACCATATGACCCAGCAGCCCCACTCCTGGGTACCTACCCTAGAGAAATGAAAACTTATGTTCAAATAAAAATCTATACATGAATATTTACAGCAGCTCTAGTCATACTAACAAAAGCTGGAAACAACTCAATGTCCTTTGTCAATGGTTGACAGATAAACTGTAGTACATGGATATAATGGACTATTACTGAGCAATAAAAAGGAACAGACTTTTAATACATGAGCAACTTGGATGAATCTCAAAGACATGCTGAATGAAAAAAGCCAAACTCAAAGCTTACATACTATATGATCTGATATATGTGACATTCTCAAAAAGACAAAATTATAGTGATATAGAACAGAGCAGTGATTGTCAGGGATTAGAAATGGGGAGAAGTTTGTGACTACAAGGAAGTAACAAGAGTTTTTTTGGGATGCTAGAACTATTTGATATCTTAATCATGGTAGAGCTTACATAAATCTTCACATTTGTTAAAATTCTTGTAACTGTACACACACAAAAAAACCTCAGTTTTACTTATATTAATGTAAAATACAAAATTAAAAAGCAAAATAAGATGCTCAGGCCCATGCCCAGACTTAGCAAACAGGATCGCCAGTATTGTGATGCAGCTGATTTCATTTTTAAGACACTTCACAGGTGCTCTTGGTCTATAGCCAAGGATGAGAACAGTTGTAATTCCTTGAATCTGATTTCTCCATTCCTTCTGTCACATCTTTAGGTCAGGCTCTTATCTCTCATCAGGCCTACTGATTCCTCATCTCTCTTCTTGAGCCCTACTACATTAGTGCCAGACTGACCGTTGGCAGGATAAATTTCAAGCTCTTCAGCACAAGACCCTCCAAGATTTGACCCCTTCAACTACTCTCATCTCTCTGCATGCCCTTCCTTGTATTCCACACTCCAGTATTAAAAGAACACTCTAAATCCCCGGAAGTGACCTGCTATTTCACACCTCCAGGCTTTTTGCTCAAACTACATTCTCTGCCTGGAATTCTACCCCCACCATGAATTTGCCTGGCAGGTACCTTTTAAGACTGGTTCAGTTACATGTTTTATGTCACTCCCAACTAAAAATCTTTCAGTAGTTTTCTGTCCACGCTTACCATCACCTATAATACTGCCCACAAGCCTCATTTCCTACCATTCCTGCCTCACACTTAAGACTCTTAACATGCCAAGTTTCTGGGTAACTCTCCCAAACTTCGTGTTTTTTCAGCTACTCATGCCTTAGCTAATGATACTCCTCCTTCCCAAGAATAGTTTTCACTCACCCATTTTTTTCCTAACACATATTCATCCTTCTAGAATAAATAGCTGTCATCTCTAAGAAGTCTCCCCCTGCACTTCCAGGCTAAGAGAATTACACTTATTTCCATAGCCTCTCTGGTTATCGTTATCAACACCTATCTTCTTATATTGAAATTACTTCATGTGTTCATCTCCCTCAATTTGCTCCTTAACAGCAAAAGCCATCCTTTAGATCTTTATATTACTCAGGCTTAGCATAAAATCTGGAACAAACAGGTCCTTAACAAATGTTTCCTGAAGAAATAAATAAATGAGAGCAGTTTACTGGGTAATTTAATATACATCTCCTTTTCCCAAAAGGACCGAAGTGGCTAACTATATGCTGATAATACCTAAACCTCTATCTACAGCTCAGCTCTCTCTCTCCTCAGCTTTTGTCGTTATAAACAACTGTCAACTAAGCATCTTTATTTAGATGTCCCACATGTACCTTGAAATCAATTTAACCAAAACTGAATCCATATTCTTCCTCAACTCCTTCTCTTCAATGTGGTCATTTCCTTGGTAAATGGATCCAATAGCCCAAAATCACATTAGAAACCTCAACCATCCTAAATGCCTTCCTTTCCCTCACTTCTCACACCCAGTTGTGAAGTCCTGCTGATTTACTGAGATCTAAGCTCTCCATATGGGCCCCAAGCTCATGCCCCTGCTTCTTCAAATCTGGACTCTACCAACAGTTATTAATATAATGGTCTTACTAAATGGGCAGAAGACATGAACAGACATTTCTCCAAAGAAGACATACAAATGGCCAAGAGACACAAGAAAAAAGGCTCAACATCACTCAACATTGGGAAAATACAAATCAAAACCACCATGAGGTAACACCTCACACTGGTCAGAATGGCTAAAATTAACAAGTCAGGAAACAACAAATGCTGGAGAGGATATGGAGAAAGGGGAACCTTCTTACGCTCCTGGTGGGAATGCCAACTGGTGCTGCCACTCCAGAAAACAGTATGGAGGTTCCTCAGAAAAGTTAAAATAGAACTACCCTATGAGCCAGCAACTGCACTACCCAAAGGGACACCTGCACCCCAATGTTTATAGCAGCAATGTCTGCAATAGCCAAACTATGGGAAAAGCCTAGATGTCCCTCAACAGATGAACAGATAAAGAAAATGTGGTATATGTGTACAATGGAATATTACTCAGCCATCAAAAAAATGAAATCCTTACCATTTGCAACTGTGAATGGAACTACAGGGTATTATGCTAAATGAAATAAGTCAATCAGAGAAAGACAAATACCATATGATTTCACTCATATGTGGAATTTAAGAAACAAAACAGAGGATCACAGGAGAAGGGAGGGAAAAATAAGATGAAATCAGAAAGGGAAATAAACCATAAGAGACTATTAATCTCAGGAAACAAACTGAGGGTTGCTGGAGGGGAGGTAGGTGGGGGGATGGGGTAACTGGGTGATGGGCAATAAGGAGGGCACCTGATGTAATGAGCACTGGGTGTTATATGCAACCAATGAACCCTAACTCTAGCTCTGAAACTAACAATGTACTATGTGTTAATTAATTGAATTTATTTTTTTAAAACATTTTATTTATTGAATTTAAATAAAATTAAATATATATGTTTTACACACACACACACACACACACACACACACACACAATGGTCTTACTGCCTACAGTTCTGAACCCTAGCAATTTATTTTTCATAATGCCAATAGTGATCTTTCTGAACTGCAACACCATCACTTCACTCCTTTGCTTGGCACTCTACAGTCTATTTAAGAAAAACTCTAAACTCCTTAGCATGGTATAAAAGATCTTCTTCTGCCCCCTGCTATCTTCCCCAGACTCCTTTCTCTCCTTATCCACTCTATCAAACTACACCTTACAGTCACACTGAACTTCCTGCATTTCCCAAGGGATAGCCATACTAACTCATACATCTATGCTCAAACAACTCATTCTGTCTATACTGTTCTTCCACAGTACAGTCATCTAGTGATCTTGCAAGCCTGAGGTCTAAAGTAGATTCTACTATAAAGCTATACCTGATACATGGTCTCACAAAACCACTACTCTTGGAAAGAACTGATCAATTCTTCCTTTGGGTTTCCATCAATTTTATATATGTCTACATAAGCAGCATTGATGGGTTTCCATCAATTTTATGTGTGTCTACAATAGCACATATGTATCACCTATAACATCTGTTTATTATAATCTATTTCCCCCAAGAACACTAAAAGCTGCTTGAAGGCAAGGGCCATACATGACCTCTAGCATCCACAGTATCTAATAAAATTATAAGACACACTGAAGGTGTTCAATAAACGTTTATTAATGCAGGTTAATAACCCTAGCTTTTAACCATGTGGCAAAATCCACAGTTCACAGTGACAAATCTTAACACACAAAACACTAGGTAGTCCCAAACAGCCACATAGGCAAAATCCACTAATTTACCTTTTTAACAGAAAATAGCTAATAATTAGCATTTTCCCCCAAACACACAAAACAAGCTATCACCAACAAATATTTTAAATAGTATATGTTGATCCTACGTGCAGCAAAGTAAAGCTTGTTTTTAATACGTTCTCACTTCACCATTCTGCACCTTTCTATCTATTCTTTCTTACCCACAACCTCATGCTATGTGTAGGTTATGTAAAGATGCTTGTTTCAGGCCTGTCCCAGTTCTGTAATGTCCCATGTTCCAAAATTAATCCATTCTCTCTCCTTTTTCAGTCAAATCTCTCATTCTCTCAATAGGCAAAACTCAGGTTGATGGTGAAGCCAAGAAAACATTTCCTAGAAATCTAAGGACAGCACCAACAAATGAATAACTAATATGTTTAATATTCCCAAACATTATCTGCAAATAAATGCAATTAAATTATAATTATAAATGCAAATAAATACTGAATTTGAGACCAGTTATTCTCTCTCCATTATGAGAGAAGATTTTTGAGAAGAAATTTACCAATGGGTGAAGAAGAGAAAGAACACAGAAGTTATCAGCTCAAGACTAACCAAGTTGTAACTGCATTACAATAGAATGAACACAAATTTTGGCTCACTGCTTTCAGGCAAGCATTTATCAATATAAGAGAATAACAACATCTACAACTAACAGTGTTATTTTGTGACTCAACTGGAGTAGGAAGAAATAAATGACATATTCTATGTATAGTTGATTCTTGAACAACAGGGGTTTAAAATGCCCAGGCCCACTTAATACTGGTTTTATTTTGTTTTGTTGAGAATTGACAGGAAAAGCCACAGAGCATTTATTTACAATTGCCCACCCCAGTCTCCACAGGACTGAATGGAAGACAACTGGCACACAGGTCATGCCGAGGCCTGCTCAGACAGTGGGCAGCCACCCGCCTCTCCCCCGTGGCCCAGGACCAGGCAGAGCTGTGAGCTGCCCTGAGTGCTGAGCTGGGTCAAGCACCCATGGCTGGCAGGCAAGAGGCCATGCTGAAGCAGAAAAACACACCTAGAGGGCAGGGTGGGCGCTGCTCTGGGAGCCCTTCTCCTCCCAGTGGACTGCAGGCCAGAATAGCTGGAGCCTTTGGGGCCCCTCCCAGGCAGGCCAGCTACCCCATCCCCCAACCTCCCAGTGGGCACACTCATGCATGGCTAGCAGCAACCAATGGCCACAGGCCAGTGATAGACCTCCAGGCAGACGGGCCTGTACTGTGCCTCCAGGCCAGTGTTGCTGCCTGAGGCCAGGCCAGCGTCTGCCCCTGCTGAGCCAAGTCTACCAGCCTCTGGTACATTGCCAACTCTGTGCCAGACCCACCCCTGTGGCCCCTGGACCTCCTATAGGCAGATTTTTTTTTTCCCAGAAAATGTAAGTACAGTACTTTAACGTATTTTCTCTAAGGCATTTCTCAACATTTTCTTTTTTCTAGCTTACTTTATCATAAGAAAACAGTATGATACATTTAACACACAAAATATGTGTTAGTCAACTGTTTATGCTATCAGTAAGGCTTCCAGCCAACAGTAAGCTATCAGTAAAGTTTCTGGAGAATTTTGACTGTACAGGGGTGTCAGTGTCCCCAATTCCCACCTGTTCAAAGGTCAGCTGTAATTGAAAAGAACTTGGTATCCAACTCCAGAAAAGATGTAGACCCAAGAATTTGCAAGACTAAGTCTATACCAGTTAACACTAATGGACTTTTTTATAAACATCAAGAAACCTCTATTCTTCAATCAATTTTCATACCTTTACTAAATGGGTTGAGAAGGCTACAATGGCTACATACATGGAGAGGAGATTTTCTAAAGCCTGTAAACTTTTCTTGGCTTAGGGTTTATCTGAGGTGAAAACTAAGGCTTCCTTTGTGTTTTCAAAGAAACAGCAACCAAAGGAGTTTTCTAAGACTTTTTAATTCTCATATGATACTTAGATAACCAGAGACATAAATTATAAGTAGTGCCTAGTCAAAAGTCTGTTTGAGACCAGTTATTCTCTCTCCATTCTGAGTAATCAAAATGAGAAAGAGCATGACGGTATTACCTGAAAAAATTTCTTTCTTATTGTCAGAAGCCTATAAGTGATGAAGCCTAGGGTACAATCCATTTTTAATTGATAACTAGGTATCTCTAAGCAATACCAAAGACACATTTAAACTGTCCCTGTGTTTACTACCAGGCTGACATGGTGGTAAATAAATGTGACTATCATTCATTAGTTAGCTTTGATATCCTCCACCTTCTTTCTTGGTTTTATTTTTTACTTCAATATGAAGGCCACTACTTATCTTTGTGGGTTTTTTTTTTTTTCTTTCTCCTCCCTTTCTCTACATTTAAATACCATAGGCTTGGAGAGGAAAACAGTATTTTTGCATTATATAAAAGTTCCTTAGAGGCATATAGACTCTTCAATGACATATACTTCTCTAACAACTTATAGATACATCGTAGTTCTACTGCAAAACAAGACAATGAAACACGTCTCTCAATATATTTGTCAAAATTTCCTTATATTTGCAACACTTTTTCTATGTATACCTATATATACTTGTTCAAAGTAAATACTATTATATAATTATATAACAGATTATATAGCTTTTATATATTTCCACTCATTTATCCTTCTATATCAATGAATATATTTCCAGCATGTCACTATTCAGTGCTTTGTAGTATTCCAAATACTATTATATATTTAACCCATCCCACATTGTTGACAACTTATTTTCAACTTTTAGTAATCATAAAGAGCACAATGATGGATAAATTTGTACAGATATCTTCACAACGTATCTGATTATTTTTTTTTTTTAAAGATTTTATTTATTTGAGAAAGAGAGAGAGAGCACAAGCAGGGGAAGAGGCAGAGGGAGAGGGAGAAGCAGACTCCCCACTGAGCTGGGAGCCTGACATGGGGCTTGATCCCAGTACCTGGTGATCATGACCTGAGCCGAAGGCAGACACTTAACCATCTGAGCCACCCAGGTGCCCCTATTTTCTAACAATTTTCAGATGTTATTTGAAGGGAAGAAAAATATTTGAAGTAAAAGGGATGAGAGAAAGGAGTGGATAGAAGAAGGAGACGGAAAGGAGAGGAAAGAAAGGGAACAAGGAAAAACAAGTCAGAAGCAGGATAAGGCACAGATCTAAAAAAAAAAAAAAAAAAGATGTGAAACAGTATATTTGACTTTATTAGAGTTGCTGTTTTATCATTTTCAGCAAATTAGTATTACTTAGGTTTACCTAGGGTAAAACTCTTCCTTGCAATCTTACAATTCCTTCTTTGGAAGCTTCCAATTCCTTCTTTGGAAGCTTATTTTCTCTGCCTGTCTAGGGTTATGGGATAAATTTATGGAATTTATTTTTTATCCTTAATTTTAAAGAATATCCATAGATTGAAACTTGTAAGAATCTCTTTAAGTTTTTTTCTTCTTAGAATATGGTAGTTTGCACGCACAGGTGTTTTTTTTGGGCAGCCATTTCAATATGTCTCCGATTATTACTTTGTTCACAATTTCAAATTAATCTTTTTTTCATTTAGGAAAAAAGAATTATCCCTATGTTAGACAGCTTTGTTAGATACCTAGGATATCTCTCATCCTTTTAGCTTCTTCTCATTCCTTCCAGATCTAGACACAGATTGCCATTCATCTGGCTTTTCCACAATGTAGTGAATTTTCTTCCATTTCCACAATTTAGTGGTCATTTGGGAGGTCACATCAAGGGATATTAACCAGGTGCCTGGTTCACTTTCTGATGATTTTTAAATTGCCTCAATTTCTCTAAAAGATGTTTTTATGAATCAAGAATGGATTAATATATCAATGCTCATAAGATTCTGAGGTTTGAAAAGGAAGAGGAAGAGAGACAAGGAAGATCAGGTAGGAAATGAACGTAAAAGGAGTAGTTCCAAAAAAAGGAACTGAAATATTGTGATAATTTTTTAAGTGAAAATCAGGATAAAAGTTTAAAAAATAAACATGGAAAACTGAGGAAAAGCAAACATTCTTGACATTTAATTTCCAAACTTAAAAGATATTTTTATTTTCTTACACATCTCCTGGAAAGCCAAATTATTAACCATGACTATCCTAGACAAAATAATTGGGGACATTAATGAATCAACACAAACTTTACATTAAGAAATTTTAGTCAAGCAAACTAATGACAGATCTTAATTACACAGAATAGCATTAGGCATGCATGAGTGGCAATCAAAGTTTCTTATTTGCTAGCCAAAGATCACATAACTTCAATAAATGTTAAAGATAGAAAGCTTCAATGAGCATTTTCAAAAGCATTTTATCACATCGTTCCATCAGTCATTGTCAATTTAAATTAGCATAGTGCCTAACATGGTATCTGATTGATGAGCCCTCAATGCCACTTATTTGTTTATATTTTTTGTAAGTCATATTCAATGAGACCAAATTGGTAGAAACCATTTAGGAGGGGGTGTTAAAAAAATTCAAGGGATATTCAATTTAAGAATTAAAACTGCTCAGTAAATAATCATAAATATGACTTTAATTTAGTAATAAAACAGAAAAAGACTAACTTTTCCTGAAGACATTTTTCATTCAAACAAAGAAAAACCAACCAACCAAAAATAATTACAATGATGATAATTTTAATGCCTAACTTTCTTATAGGGAAATCAGATTTTGGCATATTAATCGGTTAAGTGTGTTTTTTGAAATGTAAAAGAAAATTATAAACTGAAAAAATATTTGTTCTAACTATTTCAAAAGGAATATAACTCGGGGCACCTGGGTGGCTCAGTTGGTTAAGCGACTGCCTTCGGCTCAGGTCATGATCCTGGAGTCCTGGGATCGAGTCCCGCATCGGACTCCCTG
Source organism: Phoca vitulina (assembly GCF_004348235.1). NCBI lineage: Eukaryota > Metazoa > Chordata > Mammalia > Carnivora > Phocidae > Phoca > Phoca vitulina. The sequence goes on from NW_022589728.1 coordinate 18,323,382, forward strand.
CTCAGCAGGGAGTCTGCTTCTCCCTCTGATCCTCCCATCTCTCATGCTCTCTCTCTCTGTCTCATTCTCTCTCTCAAATAAATGAATAAAATCTTAAAAAAAAAAAAAAAGGAATATAACTCAATGAATATATAATCACATACAGAAGTTTAAGATACCATACTTTGCCATATCCATTGACTTTTTAAGGGAAGTGTGTGCTACGTATTAACCAAAAAAGGTACCTTTCCTCCTAATTTGCCATTCAAGAGTCTTCTCCAATAGCCACAGAAATGGGGGTTGGGGTGAGAACAAAGAGAATAAAGTAACTTTCACTCCGTATATACAAACACAGAGATTCATCATTGCATTTGTAACAACAAATACATTCTGATTAAGTTTAATTTCTGTCCATGTATCTTGTAGCAAAAACAGTTACATTTTTATAGTATTCACTATAAAACATCTGTTCTCTATTCATAATAAAATCCCTATTCTGGACACTGATACATTATTTTAAAGCTTAATTATTAAGTCTCAATTGTTAATTTAATTATTAACTGGTATCAAACATACACTTTTTTTTTTTACACTTTACTTTTATTCACTATTAGAAGATGCATGTGGTTCCATTTTCATTTCTAAATACAGAACAATCACATTAGAAATTAAACATAAGCTTTGGCTTGTCAATGCATTAAACACATTCTCAATTACTATGTAAGAATTAAAATTTAGGGAATAAAGCATGAGAACCCAACAAAATAGGTAAAATAATCAACTTCTTTCCAACTATAACACTTTTTATCTTATATATAAAAATATAAGGTAAGAAAGGCTAAGCATTATATTAATAAGACACTAAAAGTAAGCATTAAAGAACAGAAAATAAAATACTAAAATGTGGGGGGGAAGCAACATTATAAAAAAATAAATAAGAAACGAAGACTAATCAATCTTATCAGATACCATGTTAGGTACAATGCTAATAAAAATTGAGAATGATCAATAATGTAAGAAGTAATAAAACGCTTTTTAACTTAACGGTTTTTAACGCCTGACTATCAATTCAAAGGGAGAAAATGAATCTATTAAATACCTCCTATTATACCCTAATAAATTCAAGAAAATAAGCACCAAAAAAGTCAAAATCTATAGAAAACAAAAGCATACACATTCTGATTATAAAGGGGAGTTTTAGGTCTTTGTTTTTTACTTTTAGAACAGAAAAAAAAAATTGCAAAGGAAAGATGAAAAGGAATGGTTACATAAAAATAGGTCAAAACCAATAAATCTAAAGAGAATGAATACTCTGTCTTCCTCAGCAGATGGCTGTATACTTGCACCTAGCACAGGTAGAGGACATTCATGACAATTCTACCTAAGGAACAAGAGCCATAAATGACCACACTCTAACCCAGTGAACTCACTCTTAGTGTTTACTGTAAATAATTCTGCATACATAACATTCAATGAATTTTGCAGGGATTAATAAAAATATATATATAAGAAAAGTCTGGGGGCGCCTGGGTGGCTCAGTCGTTAAGCGTCTGCCTTCGGCTCGGGTCATGATCCCAGGGTCCTGGGATCGAGCCCCACATCAGGCTCCCTGCTCTGTGGGAAGCCTGCTTCTCCCTCTTCTACTCCCCCTGCTTGTGTTCCCCCTCTCGCTGTGTCTCTCTCTGTCAAATAAATAAATAAAATCTTTAAAAAAAAAAGAAAGAAAAGTCTGTGTAGCAGAATTTAAGTGTAAACGTCCCTAAACTCAAAAAACACTTTACAACAGGACACAGGGGTGCCTGGGTGGCTCAGTGAGTTAAGTGTCTGCCTTCAGCTCAGGTTATGATCTCGGGGTCCTGGGATCGATCCCAGGGTCCGGCTCCCTACTCAGCAGGGAGCCTGCTTCTCCCTCTCCTCCCCAATCGTGCTATCTCTGTCTCTCTCTCAAATAAATAAATAAAATCTTAAAAAAAAACCACACACACACCACACACACACACACACACACACACACACACAAAAACGAGGACACATTATTAAAATGCTTGGTAGGAAGACAAAATACATATATAGAAAATGCCCATGAAATGATGATGAGAGAGGCTATACAATTGAAAATGATGACAATTACACAATAATTATATTCATTTATTTAAGTTTTATTTACTTTAGAGAGAGATCAAGTGCACGCCGGGTGGGGGTGGGAGAGAGGGAGAAAGAGAATTTCAAGCAGACTCCTGTTGAGCACAGAGCCCCACACAGGGCTGGATCTCACAACCCTGAGATCATGACCTGAGCTGAAATCAAGAGTTGGACACTTAACCAACTGAGCCACCCAGGCACCCCACAATAATTATATACTTATGAAAGCCACTGAGTTTATGGAGACTCATTTGACTGTTTCAACACATATATGTTGAATGGGAGCACATATATCTATAAATAGAAGCTCAAATCAAACTGGGTCTGAAAAGTTAGGATAAAGAGAACTTTTATTAGTTTTCTAGGGCTGCGTTAACAAATTACCACAAATTTGGTGACTTAAAACAACAGAAATTTGTTCTCAGTTCTGGAGCCCAGATATCTGACCTATACTATCTTTGAAGGCTCCAGGAAGAATCTTTCTTGCTTCTAGCTTCTGGTGACTACAGGCATTCCTTGCCTTATTTATGGCAGCATAACTCCATAAACATAAACAAGCAATTATTTTGAGGTAACAAAGGCTTACTTCCTATAACATTTTAATAAGATTTTGTTTTTATTTCAATTCTTAAAATGATTTGAAAATGCTGTAAAATATTAAGATAAAAAATAAGAATATTTTTAAAAAACGAGGCACTAAGATACCATAATAGATTGCCAGAATCCTTGGAAATGTCACAGGACAGTTTAATTTTCCAAATGGCTTAAATTTTTAAAATTTTGTTTAAAATCTTACATACACAGAAATACACATGAATCTGGCTGACTTAAGCAAAACACAAAATAAAATGGTTTTTTTGTATGACAGACTCAGAGATACCACTGTTAACATATAGTAGTACATAAATACCTTTAAATACCTTTGAGAGTCACTGAAACGTAGAGAGCAGTATTTTTCTGTACTGCAGTTAGATAGTTGTTTCTTTATGTATTTTGCCCTTTCTCTTTCTTAACAGTAACTCTCTTTCCATGGAGGCCCTTCTTTCCCTTTCTGTAATCTGTTAATTGTAAACAAAGATTTGTGGGTAAGGGTGCAGATCAGGTCTGCCACATTAGGCCAAAAAGACTCACTCATATTCTAATTCTACCAAACACAAGCTCTAAACCTCAGTTTCTTCAATTGCAAACTGCAGATAATAATAGCACCTAAACATATAGGGTGGTCTGGAGGACAAACTGAGATAAAGACAATAAAGTAATTGGCACAGAACTTGGCATACAGTAAACGATAAATGTAAGCTATTTCTTTTTCCTTCTTCCTATTGCCTTAGAAATTAACAAGCTCGATTTCTGAAGACTACATCTGTGTGTGTGGTGTGTTGTCAGAATAAAGTCTGGAAAAAATACCTCAAAAAGTTAATATTGTGTTTCAAAGAAATAACACTTCATATCAACTTAGATGGCTAAAATAAAAAAAACAGTAATAATCTTTGGCTGGCAAGGACGTATGAGAAACCCTCCTACGTTGCTGATGGGGAAATAAAAGGGTGCAGCCACTCTGGAGAACAACTTAGTTTCTTAAAAAGTTAAACACAGATTTATCATATGACACAACAATTCTACTCCTAGGTACTAACTATACAAAAGAAAAATTTAGGTCCACATAAAGACTTACACACAAATATTCACAGCAGCATTATTCATTCAACCCAAATGTCCACCAACTAGTGAATAAACAAAATGTGGTGCATCCACACTCTGGAATACTATGCATTAATAAAAAGAAATAAAATATTAATATGTGCTACAACATGAATGAACCTCAAACACATTATGCTGAAAGAAGCCAGACACAAAAGACCATATCTATATGATGATACTTACAAGAAATATACAGAAAAGGCTAATCTAGACACAGAAAGCAGATTAGTGGATACCTAGAGCTGTGGGTGATACCAGGGATTAACTGTAAATAGGCACTAGGGATCTTACTGGGGTAAGGGAAGTGTTCTGAAACTGGATTATGGTTATGGCTGCACAACTCAATGAATTTAGTAAAAATCATTACATTTAAAATGGGCAGAATTTGGGGGCACCTGACTGGCTTAGTCGGAAGAGCATGTAACTCTTGATCTTGGTTTGGGCCCTATGTTCAGTGTAGAGATTAAATAATTTTTTTTTAATGGGCAGATTTTATACTATGTAAATTATACCTCAACAAAGTTGTTTTTTATAAAGTTAGCAATGGCTATCTTCACCTAACAGTATCATGGGTGATTTATTCCCCAGTTTTACTTTCGAAAATGGTTTGAAGAAAAGGTTTATTTAAAACAAACAAAAAGGGGCTCCTGGGTGGTTCCGTTGTTAGGCGTCTGCCTTCAGCTCAGGTCATGATCCCAGGGTCCTGGGATCCAGCCCCACCTCGGGCTCCCTGCTCAGTGGGAAGCCTGCTTCTCCTTCTCCCACTCCCCCTGCTTGTGTTCCTGCTCTCGCTATCTGTCAAATAAATAAATAAAATCTTTAAAAAATAAATAAATAAAACAAACAAAAAGAGTAAACTGCCAAATGTATTGGACTTATGTATAATTAAAAGTAAAGAGAGTAAAAAAAAAAAAAAAAAGTAAACAGAGTAAAGACATTGGGATTCTCCTCTGAATAAAGTACTTGGCCTTCATGATACCTACTTTCTCTGCTTATATTTTTATTGATTATTTCATTCCTTAGCAAGGTTCTAGATAGAGTTATTAAACAGCTGATTAAGTGATTTAAAGTTGAGAGAAAAATATTAAATGCCCCACGTGAATTTTTCTAAAGATACTGCCAGAGGTAATAATACTGTGATATGAATTATTTTATAGATTGTTTTTCACAATCTTTCCTGGATGATAAGATAACACAGGCTATACAGACCTATGTAGTTATCAAGTCTAAATTTAAGCAAAACAAAACTACTAAAAGAACACAAACTTTTTAAATACTTGGTCTCAGTACCCTTTTTTAAAGAACTTTTTCAAGCGACTCACACACACTAAAGCCTCAGAATAACTACTTTCTAGATTTATGGAACATAAATCAGCCAAAGACTGCATCTGACTGTTTCAACACATACATGGTATACTCTATAAATGGAAGCTCAAATCAAACTGGGTCTGAAAAGTTAGGATAAAGAGAACTTTTATTAGTTTTCTACGGCTGCATTAACAAATTACCACCAGCTTGGTGACTTAAAACAACAGAAATTTGTTCTCACAGTTCTGGAGCCCAGATATCTGACCTATACTATCTCTGAAGGCTCCAGGAAAGAATCCTTCTTGCCTCTTCCTAGCTTCTGGTGACTACAGGTGTTCCTTGGCTTATTTATGGCAGCATAACTCCAATTTCTACCACCATTTTCACATGGCCTTCTCTCTTCATGTGTCTACCTGTCCCTTCCTCCACTTACAAGGACACTAGTCACTGGATTTAGGACCCACCCTAAATCCAAGATGATTTTATCTGGAGATCCTCAACTAATTAAATCTGCAAAGATCCTATCCCAGGAAGGGACTAAGCCAGTTGTTTATTAACTACGTGACAGTTCGTTCTCTTAGGGAAAAAACCTCATCGAAAAAACCTAACAACTCAAATTTAAAACTGTTTTATACATTCTCAGTTGGAAATATCCTATCATTTTAATTGTGTCCTTTCTCAGTAGAAAGTATCCTATTATATAATCAGGAAATTCTATCATTAAAAAATTATAAAATACATATAAAGGGTTGGATGAAAATGTTTTACTGTAACAACTTATTTCCCAAAGATTATTTCTCTCCTGGTGTTCCTCATCATGGTGAATGCCCTCTCTAACAACCCTATAGCTCTGGCTACTAGACTGTTGTCATATACAAGCAACTCATCAGCAAATCCTATGGACTCCTTTAAAATATATTCCAAATGCAACCAATTCTCACTCCCCCCCCCCCCCACCAGCCTAGTCTAAATCACTACCAGTGAGCCCTTTAACATGTAAATCTGCTATATCACTCTCTTACACAAAACTCTCCAGTGGCTTCCATCACAGATACAATAAAATCCAAAGTTGCTCTCCTCTCCCATTCCTCTCCCTCTTACTCTCCCTCAACCACATAAACCTTTCAACCTGGAAAGCACCAACCATACACCTGTCTTACTGTTACCTCTATTTGTTTCATCCAGGTGTCTAAAAGGCTGAATCTCTCTCTTCTGTCACTTCTCTGCTGAAATGTCACCTCATAGAAAGGCCTTTCCTAACAACCCTATCTAAAATTGCACTCCTGGGTCATTCTCCCTTTATCCTTCTGAACTACTGATTCTGAAAATAACAATCTGACAATCCATGTTAGTTTTTTACTGTTAGCCTCAATGAACTAGAAAGTAAGTTCCATGAAAGCATGTTTGGTTCAGTGCGGAATGCTCAGCACTGGAATAATATCTGGCACACGCTAGCTCAACTAATAACTAAATGAAGAACATACCTAACTTTGAATGACGACAATAATTTTTTCATGTATTTTCCCTTTTCAAATATCCCCTCCTCAACTTTGTAAGGAATATTATGACAAATATTTCCCCAAATTATTTCCCATTCACAATACATTTTTATTCTGCTTTGAAAAAACAATTACCAACAGACGTTTTTCTGCAAGTTAAATATTATCAGGAGAGACAACCAGTTGCTTGCCATTAGATGAGATGGGAAACAAAGAGCTAGTAAGCAAACAGTCCTGTTTTCTGATACCATTCTTCCCGACTGCTCCTTGTTTCTGACTTTCTTCTTCCTTCATTGTCAACAGAATTGCTTTCCCAAAACACAATGACAAATCTGGAGAATGGTCTCATCTATACGAAGAGCTATTATATCTACTGTATTACAGCTCTACCTTATCAGTAATTAGGGCCTTTCTTTCCCTTGAATAGTGTCCTAAAGTAAATTCCAAGGAGCAATGTTTCACAGAGGTGTTAAGAGACACTGAAAAGGGTCAAATAAATTAAGAAAAACTTCAATAAGCAAAATAGAGCAGATATCTTTCTTAGAAGACTTTTCAGAATCTCAACTACGTTAATGTGCATTGTAAATCTTCACAATGGAAAGAATATACACTGAAACCCAAACTTATTTTTTCAACTCAAACTTAACAGAATCTTTCATCAATCATTTCATTACTCTCTTTTCCTAGCTATCTCAAAAATTCTGGCAGCCTGACTTACTGAAAACGCCTTTTACCTTAGATATCGAGGAAGGTTTAAAAGGAGGTTCGCTAATGGATTTAAATTATAATTAAAATGTTCACTGCAGGATATTATTTGGGAATAAATCACTTTTTTTCATAAAAGGTTGAAGAGTAGCAAAAATTGATATTACCAAAAGTAGCATAAAATTGAGGTCAATAGCACTCAAGTAATTCCCCTCCACCCACATAACCCTTTTTATAACACTGCTAACCAAAATAAGGGTGGGACTGGAGGTACAGAAAGAAGTTCTGTAATTGTTTAGACTATTATATTTACATTTCTGGGGTAACTATAATTACGGGTTTAACAGACTCTTAAATAAAAAAACTAAATCAAGTAGGATCACTTTAGGATATGATAAACAACATAATTCATACACTGTCTAATGCAAAAATTATTTCCCTCACAAGTCCTCTTTTTCTCTATCATTCTCCCATGTCTCAAGGGATTCCACCCTTATGAATGCCCCTGCATGCCTCCCTTGCCTCTAAAACCTTCTTGTGGTCACCCTTCTCACTCCAATTCCCTATCAGTGCCAGCTTCCAACCTTGAACTAGTTCATCCTAACATCTGCAGAATATCTTTGTCAATATCTGATGTTTAAACAGAACTTGAACTAGTCACAGCCCTAACATCAAAGAAACTCCTGAAACTTAGAGGCCTGACTGGATTATGGCCCAAATGCACCCTCCCCCATGAGACAAACAATGCTACCTTCAAGTCCGATCCTGCAACAATCCTAAATTCTTTGAAACTAAAAATAGCTCAGCTGTTGTCTCATCTGCCAGCAGATGGCCAGACTATTTTTAATTCAGGATTCTAGAGAGCAGGAATGGATCAAGCTAAGCTAGGGCAGCCTAGAAGCCCTCTGCTGAGTTGTCTTAGCTGCAGAGAGCTGTAGTGGGGCAGGTACCAAGAGAGGGCAACCTGGAGCTGTTCTTGGGCCTCTGCGCCTCACAGGGATTGTTAACAATGTAGATGTGAAGGTTTTTTGTTTTTTTCCTAACCATTCTTTACTTCAAAATAAAGTCTGAAATGTAAGATAATTTGATAATCATTTTAAATAATCTACATACCCTTTAAAGTTTTCATTATTTTTCTTTTTATTGTGAATGCAATAAAATGAAATTTCCTGTGTGTAGTATCTTTGCAGATGAATTTTGTTTTTAATAAAGTGAAATCTCCACTAATCTTGATAAGGTGTGCTAAAAGTTTTACTTTAACCAAAAAAATACCATTTTCTTAAGAATATATGATGAACATAATTTCATCAGTATTATTTACCGAAAAACTATAACTACCCATTGTTAAAAGGTAACGGAATTTTGAATACCAGTGCTCTGAAATCTCCTCACATGCCAATAAAATGATTTTAAAACACAAAAGGATTAAAAGTCTGACATACTATATACTTTCCTGTTTATTGTCTGTCTCCCTTCAGCTCCTCGGTAGGTGCTCAATAAATATTTGGGGGTGAGGAGGAGGAAGAATGCAGGCAGGTGTATTTAGAAGAGTTATTTAGGAAATACATTTAGAAGGATTATAGCACTCACTTCTATGCTTCTACCATCCAACTCCTACCCACTCACAACCTAATCTAGATCAGGGATGACCAAACCAGTCCATTCCCCTTTACCTTCCCATTCCTGCTTGATGGCCACACAGATTATCAAGAGACCAAAGTGGGTCTGCAGTCTCAATAACGAGGAGCAAAGAGGAGATTTATTACAATAGCTTCCAGGGACAATACATATTTGAAGACACCATCTTACTGTAAAACATTACACTTTCTGTAAAAATGAAAAGGGTTATCCCTACCAATTTATGTTTGTGATAATGTAGATGGATGACTAGAAGGAAAGAAACAAAGTTCATCCATCAGGGATCCACTACCTTGAGAATGCTCAGTGAGATTTTGCAGGAGACTAAATGTAACTTTTATAAAATGTGAGAAAAAAGCCTTACACATCTTTAAAAAACTACTGCGTTGCCTAGCCCCTGCCTGGGTAGTCACATTCCTCATAATTAGTTTCTGCTAACTATATGGAAGAGGAAGGCAAAAAAGTAAAACCAGCAAAATCTGCAATAGACAATTCCTAGTACACCTAACACACACTAACAAGTAGCTCCTACATCTAGATACGGCAAGGACCAAACCATAAGCCCTCTAAAGACGCCAATAAAGAAGGGCAGGAATACTCAGTGCACAAGTTAACCAAACTGTGTTCGTGCTCATGGCACATTAGAGGGGATGTAACCTTACGATAATTAAAACTGGGATTTAAACCCAAGATCCCAGATTCTCCTTCCACAGAACTCTCCACTAAAACACACTCAACTTATATTGGCATTCTGGAGAGGAAAAAAAAATATGTATACAAAATACACTCCATTTCGTCAGTCTAATACTTATTATTTAGTATACTAAAAATATAATTAACATGGAAAATCTGGTTTCAACTAAAATTTTAGTTTGAATCTCGTAAGTTCTTTAACCTGCAAGCACATAATTCTTTTAAAAACTCAAAATCATTTCTTCCCTCATCCCACCCCAATTTAATAATTACTCCTTTCAGGACCTATATAAATTCAATTTTTATCACTATACAAGGTCTTCTCATCCACCTAGAACAGTCTTTCATTAGCTACAAGGATAGAAAAGATGAACTTCTGATTCACGAAGGGTCAAAAACTAAACTTAAACCCACTATACCACAGATTCAAAAAATATTTTAATGAAATTTCTTCAGTAATGTTTTTCATAACATCGCCTTAAAATACCTAAAAAAGAAAGAAAAACAGTATAGCTTATTGTAGCAAGTATAAAAAAAGTACTCTATTTTAGGGGCGCCTGCCTTCAGCTGGGGTCATGATCCCAGCGTCCTGGGATCGAGCCCCACATTGGGCTCCCCGCTTGGACGGAAGCCTGCTTCTCCCTCTCCCACTCCTCCTGCTTGTGTTCCCTTTCTCGCTGTGTCTCTCTCTCTCTCTCTGTCAAATAAATAAAATCTTAAAAAAAAAGTACTCTGTTTTAATAATTAAAAGGTCTTTCCTGTCTTCACCCTTTAACACACATTTAAGTTATTCTGGATTTTTCCCCCTTCAAGAACACTTTTTTCCAAAGCCCATTTAACAAGCTTGATTTTCTTGTCAATTTGATATAGTCTATTTCCACTGCTATAAAATAAAAACAGAAACATTAGGAATTCATCTTTGTGTTAAATGTCCTGGTCTTTCCTTTAACGATTTCATCTTTGATGGATGCAATAGATCTATGAGTGTTCCTTAACAATTCCTCATCTGCTTGTCCTCACTATAGGTATTGTTTGGATTTACCATGCACTAGATCTCCTCCGTCTGAACTATAAATCAGAATTCAAGCTTGAGAGCAGCTGTCACTGTCCAGACATGTGGCTGGTGGGTGTCATTGTCTTTTTCATCTTCCCCATTTCAAACCCTCCCTTCCTTGTCACTAAAGCCGGCATATTTAAAGGTCCTTCCCTTCCTGGCTTTTATATCGCCACCCCCACCCCTTAACCTCTGGTCTTGTTCTTCCAGGTCAGCCCAGTCACATAACAACATCACTCTGTTTTTCCTGTGGCGGAGGCGGAGAGATGTCAGAATGGGCTACACCTCTTGCAGACCCCTTGTCAAGACTGTCAACAAGGGAACAACTTCGGCCTATCTTCCCAAAGTACCACGCCAAACGACAAAGTTATCAAAATTACGATACGGAACCTTCCCACGGCCGATCTTGACAAATCAGCTCTACCTCAATTTCCAAGCTAATAAACAACAGTTCATCTTCTGCTCATCACAAAGGGTGCTAGCCTGTCCGCACCGCACGGTCCACCAACAAAATCTCATACTCTCAAGTCGATTCCAAGCCCTGCCGCGTTCCCCGAGCCTAGCCTACTGCCCTTCCTCCTCCACCCTGCCTCTGCCCCACATCCAGCCGAATTACAGTCAACTCCAGCCGGGGAGCAAAGAGCTTCGCGAGGGCTCCCTGAGGTCAGTGGCGCCGGCCTAGGGCAGCCCCAGACGACCCCACCTCCCGCGGCGCCTGCCGCGCCGCCCGCCGCCCCCCCCCCGCCGGGCCTCCTCCCCGCTCACCTAACGCCACCTCGCACGCTTTGCGCAGCTGGGAGTGATGCGCCTTCTTCACTTCCTTGTCGGCCAAAATCTTCTCCAGGGCCCGGGTCAGGAACATGTTCTTCGTCTTCTTCCCCTCATACATGGACGCAGAGAAGGAGGCGGGGGCTCGTCCGACCCACGGCTCCCGGCGGCTGGAGGGGAGGAGGAGGAGGTGGAGGAAGAGAAGAGAGAAAGGAGAGGGGGTGGAAGTGGGGGAGAGGAGGCGTGGAGGGCAGCGACCGGATCACGAAGGGACGGGCAGGTGGGAGCAGCCGCGGTGAGGGCGAGGGGCGAGGAGGTCTTCACCAGCCCTTGAGAGGCCGCCCCTTGAGGGCCGCGCCCGTCGGACCGCCGCTTCTCCCGGCCTGGGGTCGCTTCCCGGCCACCCCCCTCACTCGCCCCTCCGGCCCAGGGGCGGCGAGGGAGCCCAGCCCGGGCGGCCGTCTGCCGGGAGCCGAGGGACAAGGCGGCGGCGGCGGCTCAGAAGCCCGGAGAGAGCACGGCTGCCCTGACTACTGTGGGGATTAGCACCCGCCGCGGCCGCGGACTGGCCTCCATCACCGCCGACCTGCCCCGGCCGCCATGTTGGGAGGAAACGACGCGTCACGCAGCGGCCGAACGGCTGCAGAGGAGGAAGCGGCGGCGGCGGCGGCGCTGCCTGCCCAGAGCTGCCGCGGCGCGGGGAGGCTGGGGGCGGAGGGCGGCGCGGGAGGAGAGGCCCGATCCGCAGCGCTACGGTGGCCCGGCGGGGCCTTACCGCCTCCTGCGTTCGCCTGCAGGGCGGCGTGGGGCGTGGCGGGCGTCCTGCGGCGCCGGGCACCTCGGGGCGGCTTCGCTGCGGGGCGGAGGACCCCCGGTACCCTTACTCCCACCCGGTGAAAAGGACTCCAGGCTACGCTGCTTCCACTTCGCCGACTTCCTGACGATCCCGTTAGTGGAAGTGCAGTCCCTTCCGCTCCAGGGGTCGCGGATACATCCGCATCGCCCATTCTCAGCTGCACAGTGTTTCCACCTGCCGCGCTCGACTCTTAAATTTCCTTACTAGATGTGCGAAACTGCTGTCCGGGACCGTGCCCTCGGACTACCTCAAGGAGGAGTCTCTCTTAGGAAGAGTAAACTAAAACCAATTTGACACGGATTCAGGCATGTTTCACTTTTTTTTTTTTTTAAATCTCTGTAGGATTAATCGGTAAACTAGATTTCAGATCCCTTCTGAATTGAGTCTAAAGTTAAGCCAACAGGTAAAGGTGTCTGATTGATGAGGTCCCTTAGAGCTCCGTGTTTCTGTGCTTTTAAAACTAAGATGCAGTCAGGACGTGAAAAGCAGTTTAAGAATAGAAAAGCTTTAAATACAGATTGCCACAAACATGTGACCATGTGTCTGCTTTGGTATCAAAGAATAATTAAAACTTATACCGTGTTTAATTCAGAGCATACAATTATAAAGAATACCATAAAATATAAGCAAAGAATTTATATAGTGATTTAGGTGCATGTCAACAAGTTCAAAGCTACTGGTTCCCAAGTGTGTCTCACTTGTGATCCATTCTATTGCCTTGACTAGGGACTTGTCCTAATGCAATCATCCAAACCCACAAATGGAGAGGCTGTGAAGTGGCAAGATTTGGGACAGGCTAAAAACCATGAGAAATAAAAATGGAAACTTCAAAGGTGACCCTGAATTAAATAAACACATAGATTAGTTTTTAAAACTGTGGTGTTTAAAAAAAATAAAAATAATAGAAACTGTGTTGTTCTGAGAAACAGATACATAAATTAATTTCATTTTAAAGACTATTTCTAGATTCTTGGAGATTGGAGATTAAATATACTAGATCAGACATAATTTTGATTCCTATGTACACTCAAAGATAAAATTTTTTAGAATAAGCTTCATTTCTAATTTATCTTCGTTTCTTCATTATGCCAGGGTTGTGCCGGGTACTGTTGAAGGTGCTAATCACCAAATCTATATACTCTTTTTCCTCAGTACAGAGATACATTATGTTCCCCAGCCTCCCTTGCAATTAGGTGTAGCCATCTAGATTTAGCTCATTAAAGAAATAATAATAATTCCACAATCAATCTTCCATGTTGTTACCTTTCTGTGGCCACATGCTGAAGATGGCAGAGCACAAATTAGAAGGAGCCTGAGTCCCTGAATTACCACTTGGAGGAGAGCCATCCGTCCATCAGGAATATTTGTTTCGGACTTCACATGAGCAAAGTAAATTCTTCAGTTATGTTTAGCAGCTAACTCTGTCCTAAACAAAACATTTGGCATTCATACAGACAGCTCTCTGAGCTTAAAGATCCCAGAGTGTCCTGCATACCACATATCACAATCTGTAATCATCTTGTCTACTTGTTTATTGATTGGTTATGTTTCCCTCATAAGAGCAATGACTTCATCTGTCTATTCACTTCTCTATGCCTAGCATCTAGTATAGTCATTGGCACAGAGAAGACCTTTAGAATGAACCTGAATAGAAACTTGGATGAATGAAAGATACTGGACTAAGTCAGGAATGATCCTTGCCCCTGTGGAGCTTAGCGTATATAATAGGAAAAAGGATATTAAACAAGTAAATCACTAGTGAATATATAATTACAAATGTGTTAAGTATGATTAAAAAAATAGAGTGCTATGAGGATATCTTTAGATTTTGGATTCAGGGATGGCTTTCATAAAGAAGTAACATTTAAACAGAGCCCTGAAGGAAGAGTAAAAATTAGCCAAGCTAAGTCAGGCAGTCTTTTGGGGTAAGGGGGAAGCTTGGCAAGTTTCAGGAACCAAAACAAGGCATTGTGGCTGAAAGTTATCAAGGCAAATCGATGCCAGTAAAGATAAAGACGTAACTAGGCACCAGACCATACAAAACCTTGCAGGCCATGATAAGGGTTTGGGTTTTCATTCTAATAGCAGTAGAAACCTATTGAAGGGTTAAGTAAGGAGTGAAGTAAAAGTGGGAATTTAAAAGTAGTCCCTCTTTTGTGTGGAGAATGGGTTGGAAAGGGACAAGGGTGGATGTGGGCAGAAAAGTGAGGTGATTACAACAGAGCAGCATGGAGTGGGCTGGGGTCCAGGACCAACATGCAGGGTTTTAGAGCTCATGTCCTGCACAAAGATGGCAAATGGGGCTGAGGTCCAGCACCAGCATCTGCCCAGGGGAAGGGAATCCTTTTTCTAATTTGCATAAACATTAGACCAGTGGTGTCTGAGTCTGATGGCCATGGAGATGGGCAGATTTGAGATAAACTTTGGTGGCAGAATGGACAGGACTTAGTAATGAATTGGAGTGAAGATAAGAGGAAGGAAGAAGTAACAAATGAATGTCATGTTTCTGACCAGAGCCAGAGAATGAGTAGAAATGCTGTTTGTGGAGATGGCCTAGACTGGGATAGGAGCAAATTTGAGGGCAAGGGCACGATTTCAGTTTTAGAAGGATCAACTGCTCTGCTTCCTCTCAGAAGGAATGGCCTCCATCCTTTCTCCCAGAGGACAATTCATCTTCCTCCTTTGTTGAGTCTAGGACTCCCACCTAAAGGAGGTAGTGATGGGGGCAGGCGGTATGCAACCTTGGGAGGTGGGCATTCTCACCCAACTTGAAATTCAATATAATAACTCTGACCTGCCCGGAGCAAAAAAAAAAAGGGTAAGACTCTAAAAGAAAGATGTCCTTGGAAGAAAAAGGGACAGATAATATTTTTAGTCTGTTATTCACAAGGATGGGGGAGATGAGGAAGAGGAAGGAGTTGGGGGGTACCAGGCTCAGGCAATATTTACACAAAATGTTGAGTGTATTTCCATGTACATCTTTCCTTTATTATTATTGCTGCTTGGTGCTTATCCTATTTAAATAAATTCAATCTCAGTATTAACTTGCATTTGACTCATTGCTATTTTTAAAACATTCAGATTTTTCTGAAATGCCTATCATTTTCTAAATTTTAAAATATAGTTTTCTTATACGACTGTTTTTTTCCTGAGCCCTCAGTCTACAATCTCACCTTCCTATCACTTAATTGCCCCTCATCATTTTCCCTTTCATCTATAACTTGCTATGTTAGCTGCCTTTTCTCCTTGGATAATATTCCCCCTTTGATTCCAAAGAGTCAAATAATATCAAACAATAAAAGACTTTGACCTGGGTTTTAGCATCTTGATTGGTGTGCTTTATCATCATCCTTTTATTTATTTATTTCTAATTTTTTAAAAAAGATTTATTTATTTAAGAGAGAGGAGGAGGGCGCATGGAAGGGGGGGAGGGGCAAAGGGAGAGGGAGAGAGAGAGAGAATCTCAAGCAGACTCCCCACTGAGCCCGGAGCCTGATGTGGGTCTTGATCTCATGTCCCGAGATCATGACCTGAGCCAAAATCAAGAGTCCCGATGGTTAACCAAGTGAGCCACCCAGGTGCCCCATCATCCTTTTAAATGTAGACAGAAGTTCAGTGTAACATGAAAATTAAATAAAATCTGAATAAAATTTTAATTAAGGCTGAGCATACCTGATTGCAGTTAAAAGCCTATATTCGTTAACATCAAAAATAGCATCATGTTCAATTGACTAAAAAAAAAGTAGTCTTTCACATGATCTCTAAATTCTATTAGCTTTCAAAACATTCCATCAGCTGACCCTTCTGACTCTCCCAACTAATTTCTCTATGGTAATGGCAATAATAATTAACATTTATATAGAGCTTATCATGAGCCAGGCATAGTAACCCAAATGAAGAAGTTTCCATTATTATTCCTGATTTATAGATAAAGAAACAGAGAGAGTTTAGACAACTTGTCCAGCCATATAATTAATAAGTGGTGGTGCCAGGATTACAGTTTAGAAAGTTTGGCTCCAGAGCCCATAAGCTATACTGCCTCTCTAAACAGTCTATTCTTGTAACCTTCCCTGCCTACTCTCTCCTCCCCTGAAATACACATACAGGCACACAAGTTCCAGCCCTTTCTTCCTGCAAATCTTCCATCCCCACACCACGTACCTATGCAAACACCAAGCTCTTCTGTATCTGCGTGCCTTTGTTCATCTTTCAGCACCCACCAGAGCAACCACCACCACCCTTCTTTTGTTTGCTCTCCACAGCAGCTTCCCAACCTTCAAATTTCATTAAAATCCATCACCTTCTTCGTTTTCTACTTCTATCTCCAACAGCACCAATCCCTCCCTCCTCTCCTTTTAAAGCATCATCTACCTCACACTTTACACCTAATTCTATATTCATGGTGGTGGTAATGAGACTGCACATTTTTA
Organism: Phoca vitulina; assembly: GCF_004348235.1. Lineage (NCBI taxonomy): Eukaryota > Metazoa > Chordata > Mammalia > Carnivora > Phocidae > Phoca > Phoca vitulina. Next base: position 18,340,155 of record NW_022589728.1, read on the forward strand.
TTTTTTAAAAGATTTTATTTATTTATTTGACAGAGAGAGACACAGTGAGAGAGGGAACACAAGCAGGGGGAATGGCAGAGGGAGAGTGAGAAGCAGGCTTCCCGCTGAGCAGGGAGCCCGACGCAGGGCTCGATCCCAGGACCCTGGGATCATGACCTGAGCTGAAGGCAGATGCTTAACGACTGAGCCACCCAGGCGCCCAAGACTGCACATTTTTAAAGACCAAGGATATAAGGAAAGATAAAGCAAGCAACTTAGTAAAAGGTGGGGAACACTGATTAAACAGAACCGTATCAGTTTTGCTGAGACCATAACAATGACATGACTAAAAGACCATATCCAAAGTAAGTCAAGTCTGCTTTCTTGCTTTTCATGTGAACAGGCTTATACACTAATTTGATATTCCTCTTTTATCAGTCAGCTTGTTTTAATCTTGTTTATTAAGGAAGTAAGTGAATAGTGTCTTCAAACTCAGAGGTCCTGCTCATTGTTCTGCAGGAAAAGTATCAATACACTGGACAGGGCAGACAGAGGGAGAGCATGGTAGATTGAAGAATTGGATTTAGAAAGAAAAGATAAGAGGAGCAAGCAAATTTTTATTAAATAAGAGACTACATTATGGTATTTGATAATCACAGTGAAGTTTAAAAAAATAGAATGCTACAGAAAAAAGTTACAAATCTAGAGCAGGAAGTTGGAAGTAATAGAATTTTTCATGAATTTTAAATCATCAACTGCTAATGTTTTACAGAGTAATAAAACTGAAAGCATTAGCACTTAAATTGCTTTAAAAATCGTTATATAATTATCTAGAGGGGTGGAAAGTACTTACTTATAATCCATGATACTATTCTCTCTTTCCTGTATACATAGTTATAATTTTTCCAGTAAAATCACCCTGATGATAGCTACTACAAATTAGGTGTTTACTTTATATGAATCCCTTGCATTAACTCATTTAATCCTTACAACAACTCAGCCATTTTTCCTCTTTTACAAATGAGGGGGAAAATGTTAGGGAAGTTAATTGCCCAAGCTTACAGAACCAAATATGTTTGTCACTTATCAAAGTTCATGCATGCTCTTAACCACTGAGATATCCTATGTTTAGTCACATATTTGTATATATCCATTTGAAAATGCTTTTTCACCAATATTGTGTCATAATTATTTTAAAGTAGGACCACATCTTTTCTTTTCTTTGAAACTACTTTCACCAACTAGTACACTGAACTGAGTGTTAGTGACTAAGTGGGCATTAATTTTCTGGAGGTCAAGTTTTTAAAAAAAATATTAGAAATGGGAATTTTTATTAAAAGCCTGCCTTTTAAAGAAATTGAAATGTAGTTTGAAATTTTCTAGAAAAAGAAATCTCTAAGCCCAGTTAGTTTTACTAGTGAATTCTATCAAACATTTAAAGAAGAAATAACACCAACACCATCTCTTTCAGAAAATAGAAGAGGATGGAACAATTCTCAACTTATTTTACGAGGCCAGCATAACCCTGAAATCCAAACTCAATAAGCAGTACAAAAAAAGGACTACAGAACAACATCCCCTAAGAATATAAATGTAAAAATACAAAATATTGGCAAATCAAATTCAGCAATATATAAAAGAATAATAAGCCCTAACCAATGGAGGGAAGGTGGGGGTTCATCTTGGGAATGCAGGCTTGTTCAGTATTAGAAAATCAAGCAATGTAATTGACCACACTGGCAAACTAAAAATAACTATATGATCATATCAATTGATAGGAAAAAGCATTTGACAACAGTCAACATTTATTCATGATAAAAGCTCTCAGCAAACATTCTCAACCTAGTAAAGGACATTTAAAAAGAAAAAACAAATATAGCCAACATCATACTCAATTATGACAAAATTCAATGGTGAAGATCAGAAACAAGGCAAGGATATCCATGCTCACTACTCCTATTCAATGTCATACTGGAGGTCCTGGCCAATACAATAAAGCAAGGGAAAGAAAAGGCATGCAGACTGAAATGGAGGAAACAAACTGTTCTCACTGACCGTCAACATAATTGTCTATGTAGAAAATCCAAAGGAATCTACCCAAACTCCTAGAACTTACTACATTTAACAAGGTCAGGATACAGAGTCAATGCATAAAAATCTATTGTGTTTTTATATATTATTAATGTACAATTGGAAACCAAAATTTAAAAATACCATTTACAAGAGAGTCAAAAAATGAAATGTTTGACTATAAATCTAACAAAACATATACAGGATCCTATGCTGAAAAAGAGATGCTGATGAAGGAACTCAAAGAAGACCTAAATAAATGAAAAGATATATGTTCATGAATTGGAAAGCATTGTAATATTAGTCAACTAATCTATAGGTTTAGCACAATCCTAATTCTGTAATTACAGAGAAGCTTATAAAATGTGTATGAAAAGGTGAACCATATAAAAATTTTGGTTTTTTTTTTTTAAGTTTTTATTTTAATTCCAGTCAACATACAGTGTTATATTAGTTTCAGGTGTAGAATATACTAATTTGATTGTTCCATACATTATCCAGGGCTCATCACAACAAGTGCACTCCTTAATCTTCATCACCTATTTAACCCACCCCCCCCAGCCCCCTCCCATCTGGTAACCATCAGATTGTTCTCTATAATTAAGAGTCTCTTGCTTTATCTCAAAAAATGTTGTGTTTTTCCTATGATGAAAACTTTTAAGATTTACTCTCTTGGCAATTTTCAAATATACACTATAATATTATTGATTATAGTCACTATGCTGTATATTACATCTCCATGACCTATTTATGACTGGACGTTTGTACCTCTTGACCCCCCTTACCTGTTTTGCCCATACCCTAACCCCCTCTACCCTAGGAACTTCCATTCTGTTCTCTGTAGCCAAGAGGGTTTTTTGTTGTTGTTGTTTGTTTTGTTTTCTAGATTTCACGTATAACTGAGATCATATGATATTTTGGTTTCTCTTATTTCACTTAGCATAATACCCTCAAGGACCATCCCTGTTGTCAAACATTGCAAGATTTCATTCTTTTGTATGGCTGAGTAGTATTCTCCTGTGTGTGTGTGTGTGTGTGTGTGTGTGTGTGTATACACACACCACATCTTTTTATCCATTCATCCATCAATGGGCATGTGTGTTGTTTTCACATGTTGGCTATCATAAATAATGTGCAATGAACATAATATAGCATATATCTTTTCAAATTAGTATTTTTGTTTTCTTTGGATAAATATTGAGAAGTGGAATTTCTGGATTGTATGGTAGTTCTATCTTTTCCTATCTTTAATTTTTTGAGGAGCCTCCATACTGTTTTTCTATAGTGGCTTCACCAATTTACATTCCCACCAACAGTGTACAAGGGTTCCCTTTTTTCCACATCCTTGCCAACACCTGTTATTTGTTCTCTTTTTTTATAATAGTCATTCTAACAGGTGAGAAGTAGTGTCTCTTTGTGGTTTTGATTTGCACTTCCCTGATTTTTAGTGATGTTGAACATCTTTTTATGTGCCTATTGGCCATCTGTAGGTCTTCTCTGGAAAAATATCTATTCAGATCCTCTGCCCATTTTTTTAATCAATTTTTTTTTTGCTATAGAGTTACATAGTTCCTTATATATTTTAGATAGTAATGTCTTATTGGATATATGATTTGTAAATATTTCCTCCCATTAGGTAGGTCGCCTTTTCATTTTGTTGATGGTTTTGTTTACTGTGCAGAAGCTTTTTAGTTTATATAGTCCCACTTGTTTTTTGTTTTTTGTTTTTCTTTGATTGCCTTTGCTTTTAGAGTTAGTTCTATAAAGTCATCACCAAGACAAAGGTCAAGGAGCTTACTGCCTACATTTTCTTCTAGGAGCTTTAGGTTTTCAGGTCTTACATTTGAGTCTTTGAGTTAATTTTTGTGTATGGTCTAAAATTGTAGTCTAGTTATATTCTTTTGCATGTGGTTGTCTGGTTTTCCCAATACCAAATATTAAAGAGAATGTCCATTCCCCATTGCTTATTCTTGTTCCTTTGTTGTAAATTAATTGACCAAATACACATAGTTTTACTTCTGGGCTCTCTACTCTGTTCCATTGATGTATGTGTCTGTTTTTGTGTTAAGACTGTTAGCAATACCATACTGTTTTGATCACTTTAGCTTTGTAATATAGTTTGAAATCAGGGAGCATAATGCCTCCAGTTGTGTTCTTTCTCCAGATTACTTTGGCTATTTGAGGTCTTTTGTGATTCTGTGCAAATTTTAGGATTATTTGTTCCATTTGTATGAAAGATGTCATGGGGATTTTCATGAGGATTGCACTGAATCTGTAGATTGGGTGATATAATAATTATGATTTCCTCTTTGTTCATGGTTTTCTGACTGTTTTATAATTCCTCTCACTTCCATTTTCCTTATCTTGCTTTCTTCTCTTGTGGTTTGATGACTTTCTTTAGTGATATGCTTAAATTCCTTTCTTATTATCTTTTGTGTATCTACTATAGGTTTTTGCTTTGTGGCTACCATAAGGTTCACATATAACAGCCTGTATGTATGAGTCTATTTTAAGTTCATAGCAACTTAAGTTTGAACACATTCTAAGACTCTACATTTTTACTTTCCCCCTCCCACATTTTATGTTTGATGTCACATATTACATCTTTTTATTTTGTGTCTACCTTAACTGATTGTATTACAGTTATTTTTACTACTTTTGTCTTTTAAACTTCACACTAGCTTTATAAGTGATTAATCCATAACTTTACTATATATTTACCTTTACCCCTGAGATTTATACTTTCATATGTTTTCTTGTTACTAATTAATGCCATTTCTTTTCAGCTTAAACAAGTCCCTTTGACATTTCTGGCAAGTCTAGTTTAGTGGTGATAAACTCCCTTGGCTTTTGCGTGTGTAGACAACTTCATTTCTTCTAATCTGAAAGATAATTTTGCTGGGTAGAAGGATCTTAATTCTAGCACTTTGAATGTATTGTGCCATTCTCTTCTGGCATGCAAAGTTTCTGTTGAAGAATCTGCTGAAAATCTTATCAGGGTCCCTTGTATGTAAAAAGTTGTTTTTCTCTTGCTACTTTTAAGATTCTCTTTAACTTTCGACTTTTTAATTATAATGTGTCTTGCTGTAGATCTCTTTGTGTTCATCTCATTTGGAACTTTCAGGGATTCCTGGATCTGGATGACTTTTTCCTTCCCCAGATTAGGCAAGTTTTCAGGCATTATTTTTTCAAGTAATTTTTCTGCCCCCTTCTGTCTTCTCCCTCTGGGACCTCTATGATGTGAATGTTACTCTGCTTGATGTTGTTCCATAGGTCCCTTAAGCTATCTTTACTTTTTAAATTCTTTTTTCTTTTTTGTTGTTCTCTTTGGCTGAGTTCCACTGCCCTATCTTCTAGATCACTGATTCTTTCCTCTGCTGCATCTAGTCTTCTGTTGAACTTCTCTAGTATATTTTGGTGTTCAATTATTGTCTTCTTCAAGCACTGTGACTTCTGTGTGGTACTCTTTTATCTTTTCTATCTCTTTGAAATTCTCATCTATTCTTCTCCTGAATTTGGTGAGCATATTTTTGACCATTACTTTGAACTCTATGAGGTAAATGACTTATCTCCATTTCATTGAGGTTTTTTTCCTCAAGTTTTATCTTGTTCTATGTTTGGGACATATTCTTCTCTTTCCTCCTTCTGCTGGACTCTGTTTCTCTGTATGAGGTGAAACAGCTATGTCTCCCAGTCATGAAGGAGGGGCTTTGTATAGGAGATGGACCTTATCTTTCAACTTTACCCTAACCTTGGTTTTCTTGCAAATCTTTGTGATTTTCTAAGCAGTCTGACTTATTCTTTATTGTTCCCAGTTGGTGAGGGTGTGCCAAGATTTGTCAGTGTTCCAAAGGGAAAGATTTTGGTCAGCAGCTAGTTTTAGGTTGATTGGAAGCTAGACCTTCAGGCAGTAGCTTTTAAAGTATGCAAACACATATAATCCTATGGGACTGCAATCATAAAACCTGCTGGTCTCCAGACCAGAAAATCTGGTGGTGTCTCCTGGGTGACAGTTGGAAAAGTCAGGGCTTCAAATGAGTGTATAAGATCCTTTCTGGGAGATACCAGCAAGCTGAATTGAGGCCAAGGGAGAGTGCAAAGATAGCCTACATTCTCTGAGAGGAGCTCTTTTCACAGGAAAACTGGGAGTTTCGGTCTGCTGTCTATCTAGTGCTTTGGGTTTGGTGGCCTTCTAAGAACTTTGTCTGATTGTTACAGTCATGTGGGTCTCAGGAACACAAGACCCTTTGGCCACCAGCGCCAAGCAATCAAGGAGCATGCTCTGTGTGTACCGTGTGCACATACTAGCTTTTGCATAGCTGTGGGAGAGCACAGGGCTGGGGTGTGCCTGTTTTGCACCCACTGGCTTTCACAAGCCATAGGAGAGCACAAGGCAAAGGAATGTCTGCTGGCTTTAGCAAGACAGCAGGAGAGCTCAGGGCAGAAGTACGCCTGCCCGCATTATTCAGGTAGAGGGAGAGCATGAAAATGGTATGTACCAAAGCCTCCATCCCCAGAGAGAGTCCAAACAGGCTCCTGATGTCTTAAGATGAGCAAATAGTATCCTTCATGTATAGTGTAGGCACTTTTCAAACTGCTGCCTTCGTGCTGGTCCTGGGACAAGTGAGTCCTATGTGAGTCCTTGAAAAGAAGTATCTCCGTGTTTTACAGCCCCTTGGGTCTTCTGGATATGAGCCTTGTTGTTTTCAAAGCTAGACATTATGGGGGCTGGTCATTCCATCGCAGGTCACAAGCGTTGGAGTGTCTGATATGAGGCACAAACCCCACATTCTTCATGGAGAAGCCCTGGATCTGTGAGATCCCTTCCAGTTGTGGGTTGCCATGCTGGTGTTGGGTTTTTGTTGAACCTCTCCTACCTCTCCTACCTTTTATTGCCCTTTTATTGTTTGTTGTGAAGGAGCTGTTCAGCTAGTTTTCAAGTGTTTTATTTCCACTGAGGGAATTATTTCATCTGTACCTGTAGATTTAGTGTGTCTGTGGGAGGAGGGGAGTTCAGGATCTTCCTACACTGTCATATTGGACTGCTCCCCCTGCCTCCCCTAACAATTTTTAAAAAGAAGAATAAAATTGGATGAATCACAATACCTACAAAGTCTTAATATAAACTTGTGATAATTGAGACACTGGTATTAACAAAGGGATAGACATACAGATAACAGAAGAGAAGGAAAGTCCAAATATAGACTCATAAAAATTGATTTTTGACAAAGGTTCAAAGGCAATTCAGTGTAAAAGGACAGTCTTTTCAAGAAATGATGTTGAAACAATTAGACATTCATATGTGGAAAAAAAAGCTTTAGCCTAAAAGTCATACTGTATGCAAAAATGAACTTAAAATATAGCATAGATCTAAATCTAAAATGTAAACTATAAAACTTTCATGGGGTAGGATAAAGTCCTATAGAATTTTAGGATAAAATCTTCATGAGTTGGGGTTAGGCCAAAGTTCTTAGACATGACACCAAAAGCATGATTCATAACAGAAAAAAATTGACAAATTAGACTGCACAGAATTTGAAATTTTGCTCTGTGAAAGACACTGTTAAGAGAATAAAAAGATAAGCTACAAAGTAAGAAAATATTTGAAATCACGTATCTGACAACTTACATTCAGAATACAAATTTTAAAAATTCTTAAAACTCATTAAAAAAAAAACACCTAATTTTAAAAATGGGTAAAACACTTGGACATTTCACTAAAGTATATATAATGGCAAATAAGCATGGGAAAAGATGTTTATATTATTAACTATTACAGAAATGCAAATTAAGAATACAATGAGATATTATTACACATCTATTAGAGTGACTAAAGTTTAAAAAGCTGATAATATAGAGTGCCAGAGAGGATGAAGAATAATCTAAACCCACATTGCTGGCAGAAATGCAAAATGGGTCAGAAATTCTTGGGAAACACTTTGGTAGTTTCTTATGAAGTTAAACACTTAGCATGTGACTCAGCAATCCTACCCCTGGATATTTACACTAGGGAAATTAAAAGTTATGTTCACACAAAAACCTGTACATATGTTTATAGAAATTCTATTCATATTCACTAAAAATTGAAAACAACTCCTGGTCTTTCATTGAACAAATTGATAAACAGCGGTACATCTATACAATGGAATAGATCTCAGCAATACAAAAGAACAAATTTTAATACATGCAAGAACTTCGATGAATCTCAAAGATATTATGCTAAGTGAAAAAAGACAGTCTCAAAAAGTTTCATACTGTATTATGCATTTCTATGACATTCTCAAAAAGGCAAAATTATAGGGACAAAAAAAAACCCCAGTGGTTATTAGCTGTTGTATGGGGAGGTAGGAGATGTCTGTAAAAGGAGCACGAGAGAGAATTTTTAGGGGGAGTGGGAGAAATGTTTTGTATCCCAATCATGGTGTGGTTACATGAATCTATACATACATGTGTTTAAATTCATATCAGTGTTAAGAAAAAGTCAATTTTTCTGTCCTGTTGTTGGTGTATAGAAATGCAACTGATTTCTGTGCATTGATTTTATATCCTGCCAGAAATCAGTTGCATTTCTATACACCAACAACAAGACAGAAGAAAGAGAAATTAAGGAGTTGGTCCCATTTACAATTGCACCCAAAACCATAAAATACCTAGGAATAAATCTAACCAAAGAGGCAAAGGATCTGTACTCAGAAAACTAGAGAATACTCACGAAAGAAATTGAGGAAGACACAAAGAAATGAAAAAACGTTCCATCCTCATGGATTGGAAGAACAAATATTGTGAAAATGTCTATGCTACCTAGAGCAATCTACACATTTAATGCAATCCCTATCAAAATACCATCCACTTTTTTCAAAGAAATGGAACAAATAATCCTAAAATTTGTATGGAACCAGAAAAGACCCCGAATAGCCAGAGGAATGTTGAAAAAGAAAAGCAAAGCAGGTGGCATCACACTTCCGGACTTCAAGCTCTATTACAAAGCTGTCATCATCAAGACAGTATGGTACTGGCATAAAAACAGACACATAGATCAATGGAACAGAATAGAGAGCCCAGAAATGGACCTTCAACCCTATGGTCAACTAATCTTTGACAGAGCAGGAGAGAATGTCCAATGGAAAAAAGACAGTCTCTTCAACAAATGGTGTTGGGAAAATTGGACAGCCACATGCAGAAGAATGAAACTGGACCATTTCCTTACACCACACACAAAAATAGACTCAAAATGGATGAAAGACCTAAATGTGACACAGGAATCCATCAAAATCCTTGAGGAGAACACAGGCAGCAACCTCTTCGACCTCAGCTGCAGCAACTTCTTCCTAGAAACATCGCCAAAGGCAAGGGAAGCAAGGGCAAAAATGAACCATTGGGACTTCATCAAGATTAAAAATCTTTTGCACAGCAAAGGAAACAGTCAACGAAACCAAAAGATAACCGACAGAATGGGAGAAGATATTTGCAAATGACATATCAGATAAAGGGCTAGTATCCAAAATCTATAGAACTTATCAAACTCAACACCCAAGGAACAAATAATCCAATCAAGAAATGGGCAGAAGACATGAACAGACATTTCTGCAAAGAAGACCTCCAAATGGCCAACAGACACATGAAAAAATGCTCAACATCACTCGGCATCAGGGAAATCCAAATCAAAACCTCAATGAGATACCACCTCATACCAGTCAGAATGGCTAAAATGAACAAGTCAGGAAACAACAGATATTGGAGAGGATGTGGAGAAAGGGGAACCCTCCTACACTGTTGGTGGGAATGCAAGCTGGTGCAGCCACTCTGGAAAACAGTATGGAGGGTCCTCAAAAAGTTGAAAATAGAGCTACCCTATGACCCAGCAATTGCACTACCGGGTATTTAACCCAAAGATACAAATGTAGTGATCAGAAGGGGCACCTGCACCCCAATGTTTATAGCAGCAATGTCCACAATAGCCAAACTATGGAAAGAGCCAAGATGTCCATCAACAGTTGAATGGATAAAGATGCAGCCATCAAAAAATGAAATCTTGCCATTTGCAATGATGTGGATGGAACTAGAGGGTATTATGCTAAGTGAAATAAGTCAACCAGAGAAAGACATGTATCATATGATCTCACTGATACGAGGAATTTGAGAAACAAGACAGAGGATCATAGGGAAAGGGAGGGAAAAATGAAGCAAGATGAAACCAGAGAGGGAGACAAACCATAAGAGACTCTTAATCTCAGGAAACAAACTGAGGGTTGCTGGAGGGGAGGGGGGTGGGAGGGATGGGATGGCTGAGTGATGGACACTGGGGAGGGTATGTACTATGGTGAACGCTGTGAATTGCGTAAGACTGTTGAATCACAGACCTGTACCCCTGAAACAAATAATACATTATATGTCAATTAAAAAAAAGAAAAAGAAAAAATAAAAATAGGCTTAATGCCATTTTCATTGCTTCCCCCCCCCAAAAAAGAAAAAGTCAATTTTTCTTATCTATAATTTAAAAAAACCCTCTAATTCTAACACCACCAAATATCAACTTTACTTCTATGAGACTGAATTAGATCCCACTGGATATAAGATAGAGATGACTAATTCTGGAGAATTAGGTAATTAGAATTTAGGTAATTGAAAGAAACATAGTTGCTATATCAAGCAGTAGAAAAATATAAGTGGTATTCAGGAATGGAGAGAGGAAGGTCTGGCTAGTAAAGAGGTTAAATCATATAGATAGGCCATGAATGGAATTTTCTGAATCATTACACATGATTCCACTCACATATAAGCAAGCAAGACTCTTAAGTGCATAAATAATTCCACTGTAATAAGTTACTGTTTTTGGAATTCTCCATGAACACTTACATACTTTCAAAGCTTTTTAGTGATTCATCACTGTTTTAACATGAGTTACTGCAATTTCCTAACACACACACCCATAATTCCAAGGGAATCCCTTACATATCTGAAGATATCAACATTGTTTTCTTTTTTAATTATCACCACTGAAATGTAGCTAAGTCTTTTAATTTTTTTGAAATATTTAAGAAAAATTTGAATTTATTATAGGAATAATAACAATTTAGTCTTAATCTTGTGTATAAATATGTTTCCTCCATGGCTGGAAAACTGGATTATAATTTGTTTTCACTTGCAGTTTTTAGAGTTGTCAGTTCCAATTATATTAATTTAAAATTATTTTTGAGACTAGTTAAATAAACTATGGTACATCCATTTAATGGCATGTTATAGTCATAATAAAGAATAATGTACTGATATGAAATGATCTCTATTAGGTATAAAAACAGTAAACTTCAGAATAGTAGGCAGTTTATTTGTGAAAAAATGGGGCAAAGTTTATACACAAACACACACATGTAGTTACTTAGTCTAAGTAAATATATTTTTAGAAGAACGCAGAAATGGGGAATTAGGTGTTCAGGGTGAGAATTGGGAGACCATTTTATATCTTGTATATTTTGAATCCTGTGAATGCATTGCCTATTATAAAAATCAATTAAAATAAAAATCATTCCCCTTCCCTTCAAAACAGAGTATCTATGTATTAAAAAAAAAATTGATTGCCTGGAAAAAAGAAGAAAGAATAATTCAGTTTCCTTTTTGGGCCCCCATAGTCTCACTCAATCGAAATGCACTGAAGAATAAATTTCTCATTGTACATGTTTGATGCAATTTTTGTTTTCCTCACACAAGAAATCTGAAATGTGTGGGATCCTTTGAATACTCTAATATCTTGCTATTCAAAGTTTTGTCCCAGGACAAGTAGCACCGGAAGCTGGCTAGAGACGCAGAATCCTTGTGCCCTACCGCAGACCTACCAAATCAGAATCAGCACTTTAACAAAATCCCCCCAGGGGACTTATATATGCCTTCAAGTGTGAGAAGTCCTCCTCCAAAAGGCAGGGTGGAGTTGAATGGAGACAGTGCCAATATAGGATATTAGGCAAATCAATGGTCTATCAGGGTAGAGAGAGAAAGGTCACTGAGCAGGCTGGTGAAGTTTGTGGAAGAACCAAAGAGAATCTTAGATCCTAGAATGGTGACAAATCCCTAAGTTCCACTCCTGAAACCAATATTAACTAGAATTTAAATAAAAATTTGAAAAAGAAAGAAAGAAAGATCCTAGAACCTAAGGTCAAACGGGAAATCCTAGGTCCTGGGTGTAAATAAAAATGCAACTTATTTTCTATTTCATCTGTTAATAACCCACGAATATGAACAAAATCATCACTGGGAGCCCCCCACCCCCAAGATGCATCCATTAGCTGTTTTAAAAGCCAAACCAAAATAAACTAAAACTTCTGATAAAGTTTCATCAAGTCTTCCTGCTTCTGGCCTTTTCCCCATCTCACCACCATTTAGCCAACAGTAAGAGGGATTCTTCTGTAATAGAAGTCAATTCGTATCACTCCTACATTCAAACACCTTTCAATGGCTCCCCCTTTTACTCAGAGTAGGAGTCGGAGTCCTAACACAAATCTACAAGGGTCTATGTAATACATCTACCCCCAGTCACTCAACTATGCTCTCCTTGGCCTGCTCAGCTCCAGCCACACTGACCTCCTTGCTATTTCCTGAACTTGTCAAGTGTTCTCTGCTTCCAGATCTTTACACTTGTTCCCTCTTCCTAGGTTCCTCTTTCAGATAATCTATGGTTCACTTCCGTTAGGTCTCTGCTCAAGAGTCATCTGATAAGTGAGGCCTTCCATGACCACATTACATAAAATAGTCACTCCCCACTCCTCTAACTCCCACACTCTGCTTTATTTTTTCCCATAGCACTGACCACCATTTCTCATATACTTATTTATTGTTTTGATTTTTTTTTTCTCCCTGGAATAGAAGCTCCTCAAATGCTAGAACTTTACCTATTGCTAAATCTCCAGTGCCTAAAAGAGAGATAATTGTTGGGCGCCTGGGTGGCTCAGTCATTAAGCGTCTGCCTTCGGCTCAGGTCATGATCCCAGGGTCCTGGGATCGAGTCCCACATCGGGCTCCCTGCTCAGCGGGAGGCCTGCTTCTCCCTCTCCCACTCCCCCTGCTTGTGTTCCTGCTCTTGCTCTCTCTCTGACAAATAAATAAATAAAATCTTTAAAAAAAAAAAGAGGGATAATTGTTGAATGAAGGAATGAATGAATGAGTGAATGAATGAATAAAAGAACCCACAACTGATCCAGTCTTAAATCTACTTGGGTTGCCATAACAAAACACCATAGACTAGGTGGCTTAAACAACAGAAATCTATTTCTCAGTTCTGGAACCTGGAAGTCCAAGATCAAGGTGCTGGCCAATTTGGTTTCTGGTGAGGACCTTCTTCCTTACAGATGGCTGCCTTCTCCCTGTGTCTTTGTATGACCTTTCCTCAGTGCATGCATGTGAGATCTCCACCCCCGACTTCTTATAAGGCCACCAATCCTATCAGATTAGGATCCCACCCTTATGACCTCATTAACCTTAAAAGTTCTATCTCCAAATAGTCATGTTGAGGGTTAGGGTTTCAAAATATGAATTTTGGGGGGCCATCATTCAGTCTATAGCAGATTTCACAATCAGTTTACTCCCACAAAGAAATTGCCCTGTTAGGCTGCATTTTCTTTTTAATTCTTATCCCATTCGATGCTGCATCTGGTATGTATTTTAACATAACTTTCCCTGACCAAAATTGCTGCAGCTGGGGGATGCCATTTGATACAATCTTCCCTGGGTGCAGGGGTAACTCTGGATATGGAGATTAAGGGCTTGTGCTAGGTCTCTCACAGCCAAGAGTCAGATGTCCCTGAAAGTATATTTTTAAATATTGAAGGAAAAAAAATTTGGGGGTGTCTGTCGCAGTTACTTCTCAGTCCCTTATCTTCCTTGACTTGGAACTTGAATGAAATGCAACTTTATGAAATACAAGGTAATTGCAGCAGCTCAGTAATGCTATGTGTCCTCACCACAGAGCAGTGCAGAAATCTTTCCTGTTTGCCAACCGCTTCTGCAGTTGTGTATTGGGAACAACTCAGAAATACATTTAAGCAAGCTGCCTTTCTGCAAGGATTGTAAATCTCCTTACTGCAGGAATTATTATTATTTTTTTTAACCCTGGTCACTAGAATCATCTATGGACAAGCTTTGGCATACAGATGCCAGACTCTTTTCTTGACCAAATTCTACTCAGGCTCCTCTGAGTCTTCTCAACTGGGCCTCAACTTTGGCCTGTAAAACCCACAGACCCTCTGTGTAAGTTATTTCCTTCACTCCCCTGCCCCCTCACCCCATCCTCCACACACACTGAGAGACTTGAAGAAACACTAGCATAGTTTCTAACAGCTCAAGCCTGCATCCCTGGGATGATAACAGCAACACTCTTAAATTCCTGCCGGAGAAAGCTCAATGCTGCCCGGGAGAGTTTACTGTTTATTCTAGCCAAAACCTGGTGATAGGCAGATAGGGCCTCTAAACCTTCTCTTAGAGCAGTTACTTTAGAAAGCTTGCAACTATAAATCTTTTCTCTGTCCCTTTGAGATGTAAATCTCTACCACCCAGAATAGTCTTCTCAAGAATGTTTCTTTGAAATGCAAACATTCAAAAAGCTAACTCTCACCCTACCTCACAGTCCCTATGAGTGGGGGGTGGGGGGGTGGGGGGAGGGACGGATAAGGGCTGCAGCATGCTCTAACTTGCTCTACTGCCTCCTGCTTTAAAGATAGGAGAAGTCTGGGGCACCTGGTTGGCTCAGTCGATGGAACATGTGACTCTTGATCTCGGGGTTGTGAGTTCGAGCCCATGTTGGGTGTAGAGATATTTTAAAAGTATTTTTTTTTTTTAAGATTTTATTTATTTATTTAACAGAGAGAGACAGCAAGAGAGGGAACACAAGCAGGCGGATGGGAGAGGGAGAAGCAGGCTTCCCGCTGAGCAGGGAGCCCGATGTGGGGCTCAGTCCCAGGACGCCGGGATCACAACCTGAGCTGAAGGCAGACGCTTAATGACTGAGCCACCCAGGTGCCCCTAAAAGTAAAATCTTTTTTAAAAAAGATAGAAGTTTGTTTTGTTTCTCCTCAGGATAAGTGCCAGTTAACAAACCCACATGGCCTGTCCCATGGATGCTTAACACATCTCAATGCCTTTCCCTTAGCATACTTCAACTTTAAAAAGTCTCTTTCTTACCTTTTGTTTTGACAAAGTTGATTTCAGTTCATGCTCGACCTTCTTCCCTATCTCAATAGTTATTACTGAATAAAATCTACCCTTACTGCTTTAAATAGTGTCCAGATTTATTTATCTTTGACAAGACCAGCCCCAGAGATTTTGTTTCAGTGGATCTAGGGTGGGCACTAGGTATCAGGATTTTATAAAACCTCCAAAGAAGAGTCTTCTGATGCACAGTCAGGGTTGTGGATAATTGCTGTAGGACCTTGGTTCTCAAAGTGGGGTCTCTGGACCAACGATATTATCTTCATCTCCTAGGAACTTGTCAGAAAGGCAAATGCTTATGTCTCACTCCAAACCTACCAAATCTGAGACCCTAAGGGTAGGGCCCAGCAATCTGTGTTTTAACAAGACCTCGTGGTGATTCTGATGGACTTAAGTTTGAGCACTACTGTTGCAGAGGGTTAAATTTGCTCCATGAAATATAATTAGGGTTTGGTTAGTTAACTGTGACTTGGAGCCCACTTATGTCAGTAAACATTAACCTGAAGAATGTGTCTGGAAAATTTCCTATTTTTGCTCCACTCCTTCCCCCTTCTCCCCCTTCCCCCCGCATTCAGTTTTCTCTAAAATGAGAGCTAGGAGGATCCTGGTCCACCAACACTCTTAGAAACCTTCACTAATCTTTGAAATTACAATACAGTTGCTAAATGGCCATGACAAAATGGGCCTTTGGGAAGGGTGTGTAGGATCTAGAGCTTATGAAATGGATTCTCATCCTCCTCCCTTTAAAAATTCCTAGGTATCCTAAAATGCGTTCTTTGGCTAACATTTTTATAACTGGGTATTTATTTGAGAGAGAAAGACTTGGAAAGAAAAATGATTGTATTTGTATGTGACTGCTTTTCCTTTCTACTTTGTTAGATGAAGATTAAGTATGTTTGGTTCCAGAATATGCAGCACTAGGCCTTTGTGAGCCTCTTCCTTCTTACCACCAGAGAGCAGGAGGGATGCTAACAACCATTCCTTCCTGATGGAGAAGGTCATTGAGAGAGGGTACAGGAAAAAGGATTATATTTTTCTACTTTCTGCTCTTGCCAGTGACTGTCATGGCTCTTTTAATTCATTCCTTCATCTCATTTGCAAATGGAAGAACATATTCCACAAAAAGAATTCTCTGCTTCTGGAAACATTTGTTTCAAAAAAAAAAAAAAAAAAGGTATGAGGAAGCTTTATTTTGGGCAAATATATTCTCTTGTTTTTCTAAGTTAAATATTTATGTAGTATTGTAAAATAAATGAAAAAATATTTACTTTTACATACACACAGAATTCTTTCAAAGAATAGAACATAATCCTTAACTCTGGAAACAAACAGATTTTGACAAAAGAGGTATCTCTTCGTATTTTTTACATTAGGGTTTTTATTTTGGAAACATGTACTAGTTTCTAGAGTTTTGCCTCACCCAGGGCAAATTAGCAGTATAATTTGGGAGATGCTATTCCTGGAAGGCATCAACAGCTTATGTCCTCTGAGAATTATCAGACCCACTTATTCTTCAAACAACCAAAGTGCTTGTGGGAAATTTACTTAGTTTTCACTTACACCAGTGCTTCTTTTAACTGGCTTTGAAACTCTTCAATAACTGCCTGCAAAGAGTTTCAAATCCAGCTTGAACTCCCATTGCCTCATTCAGCTGAGCATTAGAGTCAACAGGTTAAACCAGTCTCCCAGAATCTGCCCGTCCCCTGCCCCCCATGTTTTAGCAGACAAAAATGAGCTCAGTTGGGAGCGGCAGGGGTGGTCTCCGCTCAGCTGAAGAAGATTATTATTTCCCTGCACTGTCTCTCCAGTGATGTTATCCACCCATCCACCTTGAAATCCTAGAGACATTTCTACAAGGTTCATTACTCCACTTCATTAAGCAACAGGTTCTGCTAGTTAAACCTTTAAAAAAAAAACAGCAGCAAGCAACAATTTTAGTAGCATTTCCTAATTCCAGCCTATGACACACCCGTGTGACCTTTACACATTAAGACTGGTGGAATTGGGGAAAGAAAATTCTAAACTTTTTGAACCCTTTCGACTGTCAATGTTCATGGGTAGGAGAAGCTGGAGTAGAAATGCCTGTTCTGTAACTTAGTATACGTATATGTTTTACTTCATAAAGCTCTACATGCTGCAGGTTGTGGACATACATCTCATAGGAGGATAAGAAGAGGTACCAGTCTTCAAAAAACTGACAGTGGGGTCAGAACGGAGGTTGTAAACATGTCCACCAGCAACTAATTGCGAAGCAGAGTGAAATAAGGGATAATACAGAGACTTCGGCAGAGAGCTAAGGGAGCAAGGAGCCAGGATCACCAACCAGGGGTCCTGACTGAAGGGAGCTTTGAGGCAGCAGCCGGTGGCATGCCGACCCCAGGTTCAAAGAAACACACTGTAAGATGAGACAGCAAGCCTCAAATGGAACCGACTCAAGAGTATATCTGAAAATCCTTGGCACGTGGTTTCACCTCTTGTTGCAAGAAGCACTTGGCGTTTGAGTTGAGCTCTGAAGGATAAAACCATTTTACAATGAAGAGAAGGGTATTCCAGCTGAGGGAATAGCCTGGAGATGGAGAGTTGACAGTTTGAGGCTCAGGAGTGAGATGGGGAATGAAAGGTTGATGGTGTGCTTCCAGCACACTGCCTGGAGAGAGAAAACAGGGTGTGGGAATTTAGGTTAGACAAAGCACCGGAGTCTTAGGTCACGTGCCGTGGAGTTTGGAGCACATGAAGAAAAAGGTGGCTAGTTTACCACCCCTTCAGACATATCGCCTTTTTTCTGGTCCACCGGGCCTGGTCAAAAATTACCAAAGGAGAATAAGAAAACCAGCGTGTTGCAACAAACAAGGACACTTCTTGGCTCCCTACTGTCGTAACTGATTGTGAAAGAGTCCATTGCTTCTCTCCACCCAGACCCCTCTCCTACCAGTGCCACCACCTCTTCAATGGGGGGGCGACACTGATAACGCCACCTCGGCGTGTCTGACAACCTCCCTCCTAACCAGCTCAGACTGCCACAGTCACCAGCACAGCCACCAAGCACCTCAGGGGAAACGCAAAGCAAGGGAACCACGTCACAAAGTGGCTGCACACTGTCCTGTGGAGAATGCCACGCTTTGCCCATGAAGGAATTCTGTGGGAAAGATACACGTCAGCCGATGGATTTATTTAGATGGGGCCTGGCACTCTGTAGATCCTCAATAAATATTAAATTGAGCTTTAATTGTTCATAAGCTATTAAAATAAACTCTGCCGCTTTCTATCATGTGAGTCTTCATAAGTCAATTTCCTCACTACGTGATATTAAGAACTTTAAGGAACAATTAGGGTGTTGTCAGTTTTGAGTCTAAATGCTCAAATTTACCATTGCCTTCATTACCATTTTCATATGATTTGAAAAATAATAAGCATGAGATTTTCCTAATTATAAAGGTAGTATGTATATATTGTATAGAATTCTGAAAGTATAAAACTCCCTCTCTTTTAAAATCTCCCAATAAACAATAACCAGACTCACTGTTTTAGGTTCCTACTGCTGCTATAACAAATTCCTATAGGTTTAGCGCCTTAAAACAACTCAGTTTGTTATTGCATAGTTCTGGAGGTCAGAAATCTGACCCAAGTCTCAACAGGCTAAAGTTAAGGTGTCAGCAGGGCTGTGTTCATTCTGGAGGTTTTAGGGGAAAATCTACTGCCTTGCCTTGTCCAGCTCATCAAAGTAGCCCCATTCTTTGGCTTGTGGCCCCCTTCCTCCATCTTGAAAGCCAGAAAATTTGCATCTCTCCTATCATTCCTCCATACGCACAGCTCCCTCTGACTCTCTTCTGCCTCCCTCTTCCACTTTTAAGGACCCTGGTGATTACACAGGCCTACCTGAATAACCCGGGATAATCAAGGATCATCTATTTACTGATTAGCATCTGCAACCTTAATTCCTCTTGCCGTGTTAAGCAACATTCACAGTTCTAAGGATTAGGACATGGATATCTTTGGGGGTGAGGGAGTGTCATTATCCTATCATACTCATAATCTCTATTCAGTATCAGTAATCATAAACACTTCTGAAAAAGATTTGAGAAACAGAGAGAAAGAGCGTGAGCGAGTTGGGGGGGGAGGGGCAGAGGGAGAGAATCTTCAAGCAAACTCCCCATTGAGCGCAGAGCCCAGTGTGGGGCTCCATCTCACCATCCGTGAGATCATGACCTGAGCCAAAACCAAGAGTTGGCTGCCTAAATGACTGAGCGACCCAGGTGCCACAGTAATTGTATACATTATAATTTCCTAATCTTTGTCAAGTTCACGTATATGCAAATATGTACTACATGTAATAGACTGTTCCCCACTTTAAAGTGGAATAATGTCTCTGCTGGGAATGGAGTTTTCTGAATAACTGTAGACCATGGTTTCAGTTTTCTGAATAACATGTAGGTCATTCTCTACTGGTTTATAATCAATAAAGTTACTTTGAATATAATAAGTGGATACTGAAGAGTCAGTATCCCGTTCCCTTTTCTCCATTCAGAAACCAGTAGAAGTGGAGTGAATGCATTGAATGCCTTTGTGTATGTTGACTTAGGAGTTGGTCGAATTTGGCAAGGAAGTTTTAAAACTTTCTTCCTGGGAGGAACCAGAGTTGTTCCAATGAAAACCGCATCAATTGGCAGTAGTGAAACCTGGATGTGTTCACACTTGTAACACAACCTTGTATTAATCATACTCAGCCGACTGAGTTCTGAGAAAAAGAAATTATTTATACATTCTAATAATTTGTGTCTAAATGGGCAACTATTTCCTTTCTCCTGCAGTGTTCTAAGATTACACAAATATAAAGAACAGTACTCTTGATATCAGATATTTTTCTGCTGACAGGTTACTCATGAGTCATCATCAAAGATTTTTATAGGATTGTCCTCACACACTATTCTCTAAGTAAGGAGCTGAAAGCAGTATAGCAATTCATTCTTGAAAAATTTCAAAAGAGCAATATCTGTTTGAGTAATCAAGTAAAATCAAAACCATTGGGAGTTTATTTTGAGTAACTTAATTATAACTACAAAGGATAAGCTGTTTATTTATAGACCACCTTTTGCCCGAAGATTATAAATCACTAAATTATTATGTTATCCCTTGAAAGACAGGAAGAGACATTATGGTAAAGTTTATCTTATCTGGTGATAAGGGAGAGGGTCTCTCATTCCAACTTTCCCCCCTTTGCTCATCCCCCAAATTCCAAACTGGTGTATGGATGAGCGGCAACTGAGGCCAGATATGGGGGACAAATAATAAGAGTCCCTTGCTGTGTGTTTTTTTTTTTTCCTTAAGATTTATTCGTTTGAGAGGGAGAAAGAGAGAGAGAGAGAGAGAATTTGCACAGGAGCGCAAGCTGGGGGAAGGGGCAGAGGAAGAGGGAGGGGAGGAGGGAGAATAGAAATCTCCAGCAGACTCCTCGCTGAGCAGGGAGTCAGCACTGCGTCAAGGCTCTATCTCAGGACCCCGAGATGATGACCTGAACCCAAATCAAGAGTCAGATGCTTAACCAACCGAGCCACCCAGGCACCTCAGGAGTCCCTTGCTGTTTCAATCCAGGTGTGACCTGGGGTCTCCCTGACCCCTGCTGTCTAGATAAAATGAAATCAGTCCCCCAATTTCAAGGCTTGTGGCCGACTTCTCTAAATTCCTGGGCAGTTTACAGCCTCAAAGCCGCCTCTGGCTCCCCACGTTTGCTTTCTTAGTTTATGGATTATTTCAGGGTCACACGTTTTGCTTCTGCTCCTGAGCACATTGACTCATATGTCACATTCAGGCTCCTTCCCAGTTTTCACCACCCCCCCCCGCACCCCCCCATCCCTCAGCCCACTCGCACAAGGTGGTCCGCAGGACCGGTTGCTTGACTGAGACGTGGGGAGAGATGGAAGTAGAGACCTTGCCAAGGGAATTTCCACTCCGCCACTCTTCCTCCTTCACCTGGTGCCCCAGTTTTCTGTCAGCATCGACTGGGCTCCTCCTCCCTCTTAGAGGCAAAACAAATTCCTCTCGTTTTATCATGCAGAACCGGTCAGTCATTTCTTTTGTTCCCTCAGCACCTTCCCGACCCTGGGTGCTCACCTACTCCAAACGGACTCTCAGGTATTTCCTAAGAATTCTACCGCCAGCTCTTAAGATAAAATATAGAGGGCTGAAATTTTTATCATTTTAAAACTCCAGTGTTTTCAGCCCAGAGAAGACTAATGTTTCTTTTATTCAACAAATAATTTTTTTTTGTAGCTTATTTTGTGCCAGACATTATTACCAGAGCTGGGAACCCAGCCGGGAATTAGACACAGTCCCGGCCCTCATGGAGTTGGTTTAAAACCTTTCTCCTCCATAAGACAAGCAATGATGTGAATAATTAACAACTGTGGTAAATACCACAAAGGAAAATTGCTGAGTATTATCTGGAAGGGCGTGGTTGTGGCAGAAAGGGGTGAGAGTTAAGGGAAGTTTTCCCCTCATGACTTTTAGTTTGCCCAGGTTTAAAAAAGGCTGGTTTACTCCTTGGCCACTGTTCTTCTCTCGGCCAATGCTGCCTCTGAAGACACCACCAAGATAGGAAGGACAGCATTTGTTAAGTTTCTGTCCTGAATTAACGAATCAATTCAACAAACACTTACTGAGGGGCTGACATGTACCAGGTACTGTGCTAACAATATAAGGAACTTATCTACAGCCTAGAGGGGGTGACAGAAAATATACAAAAAAACAAAACAAACACAAAGAATGAAGTATGTTTTCAGAGAGTATGAAGTGCAGTAACTGAAAAACAGTGGCTAGTGTCTAGCTACAGGTGAGTTATGTTCAAAGTTCCCGAGGCAGAAAGTAACCCAAGGTTGGCCTGTCTGACCAGAGAGAAAATTATGTGAGGCCAGAACAAATGAGAGAAGAGGGGTTGGAGGTTCTTGGTGTGGAGCTAGGACCCTGCTTAGGGAGGGTTTTATAGGCCATGGGAAGAGTTAAGGTCTTTTTCCCCCCAAGAGTAAAATGTAGTAAGCAGTAGGGGAGTGACTTACCTGATTTGTATTGTAAGAGATCATTTCAGGTACAGGATAGAGAATAGATTGTTTATCATCCTTTTACAATAAAAAACCCCAAACATCTATTTGAGACAGGGAAGATGAAAGGACCCTATGAAAGACTGCTTTTTTTGCTGCCTCTATTCTTGCTAGGACCTACATCCCCACCTTACATGTGCCTTATAGAATAGTGTATGTCCTCCTTGTAAAGGTCAAGGAGTTCATGATTTCTTTGGAGTCTTCCAGCACAATAGATAACATCTAAGAAGTGACCAGGCAGGGTCCTTATGAACTGAACATTTTCCAAGACCACTGATTCACCAAGAGCCCTGCCTCCAGGGCTTACGTGACTTTGAGCGGACACCTAAACACTCATCTGTGTTCCTGGATGCCTGAGAAGACATGTGCACTGGACCACAATCCTCAATAAAAACCCCAGACCCCACGAAAAGACGAGACTCACTCTCTGTTCCTTTTCAAGTCTCTCAGATGCTCTGTATTTGCACTCTCTCTGGGTCTTCAATCAACTCTGCTCTCACTTCCTCTTGGCTCGCATTTGATTTCTACTCTGGGTAAAGCCAAGGACCCTCTTGGTTGGTCCTGCGGGAACTCCCTCTGGGTCCTCGGACCCAGCCAGCCTGCATCATATCAATGCAGGATTGGTTAAATGATGATATATACACACAATGGAATATTATGAAGCCCTGAAAACGGTGACATGTCTATTGTTGACATGGAAAGATGTCCACATTATAGTAACTGGGGAAACAATTAGGTTACTGTACAGTGAATATATAGAGCTTTAATAAGTCTGAAGACCAAAAATATTTATATTACTTATCCCTGGGTGGTAACAATACAGAATGTTTTCTCTTCATTTTTGCTTACCTATATTTTCTAGTTTTTCTACTGGAGTAAAAAAAAAAAAAATCAGTTCATGAGACAGAAGATTAGAATATGGCCTGTCAGAGAACTCTAACATTTAAATACAGTAATGTGGCATTTTCATTTACTGAGAATTGTATTTATAGCTGACTTTAAAACATGAAGACTGTGTAGCACATTTCAAATGTTATTCCATAAAATTATGGAAAGACTAAAAGTGTGATCACAGATATTATTCCTTAAAATTAAAGTTCATAGTATTTCTCTTTTTCCTGCATGTGTCATTGTCTTTGATCAGACATTTTCTCAGGCCCAATGTGAAGTCTTTCCCCCCTTGAGTGCCAATTTTAGGGAGAGCTTCTGACTGTTGCCTTGCTTTATTTCTTAAATTAGGGTTAGAAAATATTTCTATCACTGTCCCACTTAAAATTTCCGATAAAAAGAATTTGAAAAATGGGTTAACTACGACTCATTGGAATATATCTGAGCTTCTGATATCTTTTACGAGTTTTTCCTCTATTTTTGCTTTGAAAGTATTGCATAATTCTAGGCTTCTTTTTGTTCAATATTTACACAGTTGGGTGATGTTTTAAGTCCCTCAAATATTAGCTATTCAATAACAGTAGCACACCCAAAGGGCCACAGGCCAGTATTTATGATTTTCTGACTGTAGCAGTGTGGGGTTAAGTTTCCTGCAATCTTGGTCTTTCTCAACTTCCTTTGTTAATTTCAAAGGAATCCTCTGAATTTTAAATTTCAAATCATGTTTTACAATAGTAGATTGTTGTGAATGTAATCAGGTTTTGTTTTTTTTTTTTTATGACAGAGAGAGACACAGCAGGAGAGGGGACACAAGCAGGGGGAGTGGGAGAGGGAGAAGCAGGCTTCCTGCTGAGCAGGGAGCTGGATGCGGGGCTCGATCCCAGGACCTGGGATCATGACCTGAGCCAAAGGCAGATGCTTAATGACTGAGCCACCCAGGCGCCCCTAAAAAACCTCTTTTAACAAAAACTACATTACTAGGCTACCTGGCTACAGAAATGCTATACCCTTGGTTTATCTCAGAATCTAACAGAAACCATTAGCATTTTTATAAAGTTTTATGGTTTTCAAAGTCATTTCACATGTATCATGGATACAGTATTTCCAAAGATGTCCTTAAACTTTAGGTGGTAGGTATGTAAAATAATAATACACAGCATTTATTATCTCATGAAGCCTAACTTCTCAGCAGTCAGAGCTAGTTTTAAAGACCAGGTGACAGACTTGCTAACCTCGTTTTTTTTTTGCAATAGGTCTCTAAATATTTTATTTTGTTATTTTATTATGTTATGTTAATCACCATACATTACATCATTAGTTTTTGATGTAGTGTTCCATGATTCGTTGTTTGCCACCCAGTGGTCCATTCAATACGTGCCCTCTTTAATACCCATCACCAGGCTAACCCATCCCCCCACCCCCCAGACTTGCTAACCTTGTAATTGTTTATGACCAGAGCAACAACTTAACAGGTTTTTAGTCCAGTCAGCATCAAATACCTTCTTGTAGGCACCAGCACAGAACTTGAGGAATATGATTAAAGTTAACTGCTGCTTTTAAGAGGCTCGCAATAAAATAATTTTAATCAACTAATCACAATATGAATTAGAATGACAAATATTCAATAGAGGTACATTTATGGAAATAAAAAGAAAATGAATTTTGACAAGAAAGATCAAAGGAACCTTTTCGAAGTGGTGGTATTTCATCCAAGTCTTATCAACACACACAAAGACACACACCACACACACACACACACACACACACACACACACACCCCTACCAGAATCATCATTCAAAGAAATCTGCTGCTTAGGAAGTTTTTCATTTTCAATGAAATGGTTGGTAATCAAAATATTTTAGGAATCGCCTCTAGATACCCTGAGTCATAGGACAATCAACTCCTTTTCATTATAGTCACACTTAGTTTTAGTATGTTGCCCACTGGTCAGCTCAAGCAGATAAACGTTTATTCCTCTGAAGGGAGAAATGTTATCTGGAGCCCAGAATACCTTGGCCTCTCCCATTTCTTTGTGGTTTGTAGAGAAAGGAAGGCTGTTTCTGGGAATTTACAGACCTTTCTCTGAGAGAGCTTTGTTTTGTCTGCTGTTGAGCCTAGATGACCTGTGGAAGTTCAGAAAGAGCTGCTGGCATTAAAGAGGCAAGCTTATCTTAAGTGGAAATATTTAGTCTTCAACAAGATACGGATGTTCAGTAACATGTAAATGGAGATTTCAGTCATTTCCTCTAAACTTTGCTGCATGTACAAGACAGAAGAAAGAGTATCTGTTCTTATTTTGTGTATAATTAAAACAAGCTAGTCTTCTCAGAGAAGCATTTGTTGAAATTGGGAAGCTGAGGACAGAGCATAAATCACCTAATCTTCATGTCAGAGCTGTGCATCTCACCATGCCACCAGGGATGGAAAAACTTTTTTTTTCCTGTTTGTGGCTACCAATCCTTATAAAACCAAAGGTAAAGGGAACATCTGAGGTAATTTGGAAGTAAAATGCAATGTTGTATAACGTCCAAAAATAGAATAGGAAAGGTGGAAGAGAGTAGATTAACAAGTGGGTAAATAAAGAAGGAAGGATGAGTTAGGAAGTGGAGGAAAAGAGGGGAGAGAGGAAAACTATAGTTAATGGAAGAAATAGGCTCATACTGAGGATGCTGACATTTATCACTGCTTTTGAACATGCTAACTTAGAACCTTTGAGGTCCCTTGTACTATTGTGAATGGGATTCAAACAGAAACTCACAAGAGGGGAAATTTCTTGGGATAGCATTTGTTAAATTGGGTTTTGAACCCTATATTCTTGAGGAATGTGGGTCCTTGGATCAAATTTGATGGTTTCTATTTGATGATAATCTTCTAAAATTTTTACATAAGTGTATTATGAATCACTAGATGACTATAACAGAATATTGTCTAATAATTTCATGGCAATATTTACTGTTGGGTAGGTGTAAAATAACATTGAGTTACTCTAATTATCATGGGCTAATTAATGAGAGTAGTGATTAAATTAATAAATAACATATTTGTGCCAAGTAAAGGCCAAATGAGTCATTCTGAGCTTGTAAGGAGAATAATGTCTGGCCAGAGAAACGTAGTGGGAAAACACATCTGAGGGAAGACACATTTAGCTGGTAGGGGCTCAGGAAACCAAAAGAGCCCATCTTAGATGTGGGAACCACCATCTCATTGCAAATGGCAATTTGGTTTCAGCAAAAGGGATAATTAATCATGTTAATTTGAGTTTTATTCATTTTTCTGGTTTTATTTTAATTTGTAAGTTTATTTTGGATTTAAAATTATATGAAGGCCAAAAAAAATTATATGAGGCCCATAAGTATAAGATATTTGTAATTTGTTTTAAGTTTATACATATTTAAATAATAGCATAGTAAACACAAATTAAGGCAAGTTTGAGTCTGAAGGAGTCTTATTTTAATTTTTAAATTCATTATATTTATTTTTTAAAGTTTTAATTTTAATTCCAGTTAGTTAACATGCAGTGTTATATTAGTTTCAGGTGTACAATATAGTGATTTAACAATTTTATACGTGTAAGGAGTCTTATTTTTAAAAGAGGTCTGTTCATTACTCAAGTTTGAGAAACACAGTTATAAACTGTAATAGAAGAACAATATTACCCATGACTAAATAATATCAAACTATGGACCAATAATACTAACCTAGAAAGTTCTGTGAAAATTGAATTATGTTTGACTATTGGCTTATTACTCTTCATTCATAGGTGCTGCATATGCATCTCCAATTACTGCTTTCAGAGCAATGGATCTTAGTATCTTAGTATCTTTCATTTTTGTCTTCTCCTAGTAGATCTGAAAACAATTTGTTAGTGATAAAAAGCATTGGCCATTTAATATATGGAATTATTGAATCGCTATATTGTACACCTGAAACTAATATAACACTGTATGTTAACTACACTGGAATTAAAATAAGAAAAGCATCGACCATTTAAAATGTTTATTTGTAAGAAGACACAGTTTAAAGGGCAACTCTACTATAAGTGAAATAACTCTATAGCATCTACCAAATGGTCAGAGGTGCTGGTAAGTGCCATTGTGTATGCTCCCCCCCCACCTTGACAGCACAGACAGGAGCAAGATCTGGGTGCTCTAGCCAGCCTGCTGCCTCAGGGAGTCTTGGGCCCCTAGCCCACAACAGCCCCAGCTGTCCCCCAAAATGGCCACCTACCCATGACCACTGGAACTCCAGTCATCTGACCAAGGTGGCCCCAGCAAGACACACAATAGGTATCCCCCAGAATGAACTCACTACATCTCCAGCCATCCCACCAAGACAGCCCAAGTACAAAGTGTCCCAGAACCCACAACTTACACCCACTACAGCTCCAGTAAGCTAGTCAAAGCTGCCAAGCACATCTGGTCTACACAGGGGATATTCCTAGACAAGGTTATTCCTTCAAGACTGGGAGAGGTAGCTGTTTCACTTAATTCATAGAAACAAACACAGAATGTCACACAAAATGAGGAGCTAGAGGAATATGTGCCAATGGAAGAAAAAGACAAAACTTTAGAAAAAGAACTAAACAAAATGGAATTAAGTAATCTATATAAGTTAAACATAATGGCCATATAAAGATGCTCACCAGACTTGAGAGAAGAGTAGATGAATGCAGTGAGAACTTTAAGAGATAGAAAATATAAACAATATTTATATTATATAAACAAACCAATCAGAGTTGAAAAATAACTGAAACAAAAAATGTACTAGAGGGAATCAGCAGCATGTTAGAGGATTTTGAAGACTAGATCAAAGACAGGGTAATGGAAAGCACCCAAGCTGAACAGCAAAAAGAAAAAAAAATTAAAAAGAAAATAAAAGAGGATAGGTTAAAGGGACTTCTGAGACAACATCAAGCATACTAACATTTGCATTAAAGGGGCCCCAGAAGGCGAAGAGAAAAAGGGGCAGAAAACTTACTTGAATAATAGCTGAAAACTTCCCTAACCTGGGGAAGAAAGCAGACATCCAAATCCAGGAATCATAGAGACCCCAAATAAGACGAACACAAAGACACCCAAACAAAGACATGTAATAGTTAAAATGCCAAAGTTTAAAGAAAAAGAGAATCTCAAGAGCAGTAAGAGAAAAGCAACTAGTTCTGTACAAGGGGAAAAACAACAACAACAAAAACCCCATAAGGTGATCAGTTGATTTTTTAGCAGATACTGTACAGTTAAGAAAGAAGTGGAATGATATATTCAAAGTGCGGAAAGTGAAAAAAATCTATACCCCGGGATGCTCTACACATGGCAAAGTTTTATCATTTATAATTAAAAGGAGAGATAAAGAGTTTCCCAGACAAACAAAAGTTAAAGTTCATTACCACTAAACAGGCCCTACAAGAAATGTTAAAAGAACTTGAAGAGGAAAAGAAAAGGCCGTAACAAGAAGAAAATTATGAAAAGAAAAAACTTTACTGGTAAAAGCAAATATATAGAAAATTAGTTGATCAATAACTTAGAAAGCTAGTATGGAGGTTCAAAGATAAAGTGGTAAGATCAAATATATCTAAAAAATTAGTTAAGGGACGCACAAAATAAGCAATGTAAGATAAGATATCATATACATAAAATGTGTGTGTGGGAGGAGTAAAAAATGTAGTGCTTTTAGAATGTTTGTGAACTTAGTGACCATCAACTTCATATAGACTGCATTGTACTTAGGATGTTATATATGATCCTCATGGTGAGCACAAACCAAAAATCTATAATAGATATACAAAAAATAAAGAGAAAGGAATCCAGATGTTAAAGACCTCAATCACAAGGGAGAAAAGAAGGAACATATAAGAGTTACATATACAACCAGAAACTGAGCAACAAAACGGCAATAAATACATGTCTATCCATAATTATTTTATTATTATTATTTTTTTTTTTTGGAGAGAGAGAGAGAGAGAAATTGAGAGAGCATGCAAGTGAGGGAGGGGCAAAGAGACAGGGAGAGAGAGATTCTTAAGCAGGCTCCACACTCAG
This sequence comes from Phoca vitulina, assembly GCF_004348235.1. Lineage (NCBI taxonomy): Eukaryota > Metazoa > Chordata > Mammalia > Carnivora > Phocidae > Phoca > Phoca vitulina. Next base: position 18,369,410 of record NW_022589728.1, read on the forward strand.
CATGGAGGCCGAGGTGGGGCTCAGTCTCACGACCCTGATATCATGATCTGAGCCAAAATCAGGAGTTAGACACTTAACTGACTGAGCCACCCAGGTGTGCCATCCATAATTATTAGAAATGTAAGTGATCTGGGGCACCTGGGTGGCTCAGTCGTTAAGCGTCTGCCTTTGGCTCAGGTCATGATCCCAGGGTCCTGGGATCGAGCCCCATTTTGGGCTCCCTGCTCAGCAGGGAGCCTGCTTCTCCCTCTCCCACTCTCCCTGCTTGCGCTCCCTCTCTTGCTGTCTCTCTCTGTCAAATAAATAAATAAAATATTAAAAAAAAACAAATGTAAGTGATCTAAATACTTCAGTCAAAAGACATGGGTTGCCTGGGTGGCTCAGTTGGTTAAACGTCTGCCTTTGGCTCAGGTCATGATCTCAGGGTCCTGGGATCAAGCCCTGCATCAGGCTCTCTGCTCAGCAATGAGTCTGCTTCTCCTTCTTCTTCTCCATCTGTGATCTCTCACTCTCACTCTCTCTCAAATAAATAAATAAAATCTTAAAAAAGAAAAAAAAAAAACCAAAGAAAAGACATAGGGTGAATGACTGGATTCAAAAAGCAAGACATATCTATTTGCTGCCTACAAGAGACTCATTTTAGACCTAAAGACACATACAGATTGAAAGTGAAGGAATGGAAAAAGTTATTGCATGCAAATGGAAAAAAAAAAAAAAGTCTGGCGTAGACAAAATAGACTTTAAAACAAAGACTCTAACAAGAGACAGAGAAGAGCATTATATAATGATAAAGGATCACTCTAACAAGAGGAGATAACAATTGTAAATATTTATGCACCTAACATAGAAGCACTTAAATATATAAGGTAAATATTAAACAGACATAAGGGGAGAACTTGACAGTAATAAAATAGGGGACTTTAACACCCCACTTACATCAATGGATACATCATCCAGACAAAAAAAATCAGTAAGGAAACAGTGATTTGAATGGCATATTGGACTAGGTGGATTTACAGATATATATAAAACATTCCATCCAAGAGCTGTAGGACACACATACTTTAAATACACATGTAACATTATTCAGACAGCTCATGTTAAACTCCAAACCAGGCTCAATAAATTTAAGACTGAAATCATATCAAGCATTTTTTCTGACCAAGACAGTATGAAACTAGATATCAATGGTAGAAAAAGCTGGTAAAAAAATACAAACACTTGGAGACTAAACAACATGCTACTAAACAACTAGTGCATCAATGAAGAAGTCAGAGGAAATAAAAAAAATACATGGAGACTAATAGAAATGAAGACACAACAGTCCAAAATTTTTGGAACAAAAGCATTCAATGAAGGAGGGAAATTTATAGTGATATAGGCCTAAGTCAAGAAACAAAAACATAAAGTCAAATAAACAGTTCAACCCTACACCTAAAGGAACTGGAAAAAGAATGAAATCCCAAAGTAAGAAAGAAGGAAATGATAGAGATGAGAGTGGAATTAAATGAAATAGAGTAAAAAAAAAAAAAAAAAAAAAGCCAAGGAAACCAAGAGCTGGTTCTTTGAAAAGATAACATTGATAAATGTTTTGCCAGACTAGTAAGAAAAAAGGAGAGAGAACTTAAATACAATCCAAAATGAAAAAGTAGTAACTACTGACAACACAGAAATACAAAGGATTAGAAGAGACTACTACAAAAAAAATTATGTTAACAAATTGGACAACCTAGAATAAATGGATACATTCCTAGAAACATACAATCTTCTAAGACTGAATCAGGAAGAAATAGACAATTGGAACAGACTAATTACTAGTAACAAAACTGAATTGATAAACAAAACAAAAACAAAAAAAACAACTCCCCACAAACCAAAGTCCAGGACCAGATGATTTCACAGGGGAATTCTAACAAACATTTAAAAGAGTTAATACTTATTCTTCTCAAACTATTGCAAAAAAGTAGAGGAAGGCAAACTTTTGAATTTCATTCTATGAGGCCAGCATTACATTGGTACTAAAGCTAGACAAAGACACTACCAAAAAAAAAAAAAAAAAATACAGGCCAATAACCTTGATGAACATAGATACAAAAATCCTCAACCAAATATTAGCAAACTGAACTCAACAATACATTAAAAGGATCATTCACCACAATCAAGTGGGATTTATTCCAGGGATACAAGTGTGCTTCAATATATGCAAAATCAACACCATACACCATATTAACAAAATGAAGGATAAAAATCATATGGTCATCTCAATAGATGCAGGAAAAAGCATATGTCAAAATTCAACATCCATTTATAATAAAAACTCTCAACAAGGTGGGTTTAGCGGGAACATACCTCAACATAATAAAGGCCATACATGACAAACCCACAGTTAACCTGATACTCAATGGTAAAAAATGGAGAGCTTTTCCTTTATGATCAGGAACAAGACAAAGGTGCCCACCCTTGCCACTTTTATTCAGCATAGAACTAGAAGTCCTAGCCACAGCAATCAGAGAAGAAATAAAAGGAGTCCAAATTGGTAAGGAAGAAATTCAACTGTCACCATTTGCAAATGACATGATACAACACAAAGAAAACCCTAAAAACTCCACCAGAACCCTAATAGAATAAATGAATTCAGTAAAGTCACAGGATGTAAAATTAATATACAGAAGTCTGTTATGTTTCTATATACTAATAACAGAAGCAGAAAGAGAAATTAAGACAATAATTCCATTTACAATTGTATCAAAAAGAATAAAATACCTAGGAATAAATTAACCCAACGAGGTAAAATAGCTATACTCTAAAAATTATAAGACATTGATGAAAGAAGTTGAAGATGGCACAAAATATATACCATGCTCATGGATGGAAGAATATTGCTAAATGTCCATACTGCCCCCCAAAATTTACAGATTCAATGCAATCCCTATCAAAATACCAGTAGTATCTTTCACAGAAAAGAACAAATAATTCTAAAATTTGATGGCATCCAAAAAGACCTCCAATAGCCAAAGCAATCTTGAGAAAGAAAAATAAAGCTGGAGGTATTATAATCCTGGATTTCAAACTATACCACAAAGTTATAGTAATCAAAACAGTATGGTACTGACACAAAAATAGACACATAGATCCATAGAACAGAATAGAGAGCCCAGAAATAAACCCACACTTATATGGTCAAGTAATCTCAGACAAAAAAAGGCAAAAATATACAAGGGAGAAAAGATAGTCTCTTCAATAAATGATGTTGAGAAAACTGGATTGCTGTATGCAAAAGAATGAAACTGAACAACTTACCCCATACAGAAAAAAACTCAAAATGGATTAAAGACTTAAATGTGTGACCTGAAACCATAAAACTCCTAAACAAAAACAAAAACAAACATAGGCAGTAATCTCTTGGAAACTGACCTTAGCAACATTTTTCTGAATGTTTCTTGAGGCAAGGGAAACAAAAGCAAGAATAAACTATTGGAACTCTGTCAAACTAAAATTCTTTTGCACAGTGAAAGAAACCATCAACAAAACAAAAAGACAACCTGCTGAATGGAGAAGATATTTGTAACTGATATATTTGATTAGGGGTTAAATTCCAGAATATATAAAAAACTCATACAAGCCAACACCAAAAAAACCAATCTGATTAAAAATGGGCAGAAGACCTGAATAAACACCTTCCTAAAAAAGACATCCAGATGGCCAACAGACACATGAATAGATGCTCAACATCACTAATCATTAGTGAAATGCAAATCAAGACCACAATGAGAGATCACCTTACACCTGTCAGAAATTGCTAGTATCAAAAAGACTAGAAATAACAAGTGTTGGTGAGGATGTAGAGAGAAGGAAACTCTCGTACATTGTTGGTGGGACTGTAAATTGGTGCAGCAACTATGGAAAAGAGTATGGAGATTTCTCAAAAAATTAAAAATAGAACTACCATATATAATCCAGCAATTTCACTTCTGGGTATTTACCCAAAGAAAAGGAAAATACTAATTTGAAAGGATGTATGTGCTCCTTTGTTCACTGAAGCATTATTTACAACAGCCAAGGTATGAAAGTAACTTAAAGCTTGAATTGGTAAAGATGTGGTATATATACAAAATGGAGTATTACTCAGCCATAAAAATGAATGAAATTTTGCCATTTGTGACAACCTGGATAGACCTAGAGGGTATTACGCTTAGTGAAATCAGTCAGACAGAGAAAGACAAATGCTGTGTGATTTCTCTTATATGCAGAATATAAAAAACAAATGAACAAACAAAACCAAAAGACTCATATTCATATACAGAGAACAGACTCGTGGTTGCCAGATTGGGGGGGGGGGAATGGGCAAAATAGGTGAAGGTGATTAAGAAGTACAAACTTCTAGTTATAAAGCAAAGAAGTTGCAGGTATGAGAAGTACAGCATAGGGAATATAGTCAATAATACTGTAATAACCTGGTATGGTAATAGATGGTAACTATACTTATCATAATGAGCACTGTATAATGTATAAAATTATCAAATCACTATTTCATATACCCAAAACTAATACAACATTGTATGCCAACTATACTTTATTAAAAAAAAAAAAACACTGTCCATTATTTCAATAATATTTATAGAATGGAAAATATTGCCAGGCATAATAATTATATAATTTATATGTATTTCTTATATTTATATATAAATATTAAAATATTTACATTATGTTTATATACAGTTGGCTCTTGAACAACATGGGTTTGAATTGTGGGGGTCCACTTATATGTGGATTTTTTTCAACAAACATGTACAGTACTATAAATATACTTTCTCTTATGACTTCTTAACATTTTCTTTCTCTAGCTTACTTGATTGTAAGAATACAGTATATAATACCTGTAACACACAAAGTATGTGCTAATCAACTAGGTTATTGGTAAGGCTTTTGGTCAATAGTAGGCTATTAGTAGTTAATTTGGGGGGAAGTCAAAAGTTACATGCAGGTTTTTCAACTATGTGGTTGTTGATGTCCCTAACCCCCACGTTGTTTAAGGATCAACTGTATAAAGTAAATAAAACATATTTATATATGTAAACTAATTATTATAGGTTGATCAATAGAGAGATAAGAGGGTTATCAGCCTTGAGAAGCTCAAAATCTAGTAGGGGAGATAAAGATGAAAACATAAAATATAAAGCAGTAGAACTAATTGCTATTATATATGTGTGAATTGAAACAAAGAGTAGATAGAAACTAACTTTGCTTAAAGGAGGATAATTGGAATTCCCTTTTATTAGGACTTATTCTCTGTGTTATAAATTAGAATTTTCAGATTCCAGGGTAAGAGGAGAACATCTGTGTAGGGGTTTCCCCCCCCCCAGCTTTGAGATATTATCTAACATATGTAAGATGTACAATGTGATGATTTCATACACATGTATATTGTATATTTCAAAATGATTACCACAATAGGGTTAGTTAACACCTCCACCCTGGGTAGAGTTTTAAAAATTTATCTCAGTAAGGAAACCAGCCTGCAATAGTGTGGAGAGTGTGATACAAGAATTTGCTACACATGATAACAATTGCCTAATGTACCAAGGAAATGTTGAGATGGCTCCTTACATAAACTGTAATTGTATGATAGCATATGTAAATAGAATATAGTGAAGAGTATGAGGCACTAGACATATGCATCACTTATTTCATTCATTCATTGGAAAAACTGTACCTTTTATGTGCAAGATATTGCATAGGTACTAATGAGAAAACAAAAACTAAGAAGGTATCTTTCTTGCTTCAAGGAGATTTTTATAACCTAGTGAGGGAGGTAAAATAGACACAAGTGACTACGATCCACACTTGTTTGTGCTAAGGGTCCTGAGAACTGTATAACCAAGTATTAAAAAGTTCAGAGAAAATGCTTAGTTTGGGGATGAGAGAGGACTTATTGGGAGAACATGGCTGTGAGCTTGGTTATAGGGATAGAAGTTTTGTAGGTGGCTATCATGGAGAGATGGTGAGTGTCCCAAATATAAGAATACTTTGAATCACATGAGCACGTTTGTAGAGGTGGGAAAGGGTAAGTTCTATTTCAGGAACAGAAAGTAGTCTAGCTTGGTTTGAGTATAAAGTACATACAGCAGAGTTGTAGGAGATAATTTTTGAAAGATTAATTAGTAATAAGTCATAGGGGCCTGAATCTTGGCCAAAACAGAAAATTCTACAAACATTTAAGGGCTTGTAACATCTCAAGCATCGGGAATTCAAAGATGAATGAAGTCCTTGCCCCCAGGAACTCCATCCCTGATGCCTTGGAGATAGCTGTAGGGCAGGGATTATAAAACATGAGGGTACATGTGATAAAGAAGACATGTGCAAAGGACTATGGGAACAATGACCTCTCACTGGGCGAGTCAGGGAAAACATTAGGGAAGAGATGATATTGTAACTGTGTCTTGATAACTGAGTGCAGAAAAAACAAGAACATAATGTTTCTTCTGCATATGAAGTCCCAGAGATGTGAAAAAGCTAATTTAATTCAAGAGCAACATGTGGTCCCATGTGACTCAAGGGGCCAGAATTAGCAGTTAAGGCTGGAGAGAAAAGTTGGGGTCAAAAATGAGAAGGACCTGGTAGGTTGTGGTAAGGAATCTAGACTTAAGTCTTCAGTGATTTTCATTTGGTTTTGTAGCACACCTTCAAATACTAGAATTTTTAGCAGGACAACAGAAAGGATCAAACATCCAGAAACATTAAACAAGCCAGCAGCAATTACAGTACAAACAATAGTATAGTTACAGTCTCACAGCATCTATAAAAGCTTCTGTAGTTACCTCACTATTCGCTAGGTTGACCCTCAGAACTTTTTTTTTTTAATAGAGCTGTTTACTGCCAGACATATGCCCTTGAATCTTGGGAGGCAATGTTCTCAACAAGTTCCAGTAAGCACAAGGTGGTTCCCTTGGGATACGCTTGTGACTCTAAGCCTCTTCCCTCTTATTTGTAGCAAGTTGCATTCTACTTAACACCCACAAGTTGCTCAGATCAGCATTCTGACGGAAATTACTGTTAAAAGTTTTAATCTTGGCAAAACGGAATTTTACCTATTGGCCAGGAGGTGGTTGTATGTTTGCAAAGCATGCAAAGTATAGGGACAAAGTGCTGTGTCTTAGCAGATGCAAGCCATTGGTGTAGGCAGTTGGAAGTCCTGAAAGACATTTAAGAGGTGGATCCTCTAACCAAAGTGATGATATGGGCAGGTTAGTCAAACTGCCATGTGCAAAACTGGTGGGAGGGAGGAGAGGCTTCGAGCTGGGAAAGGCCAGAACTAGGATCAGAAACAGGGCGTCAGTAGAAAGGGAGATTAGGGGCCATTTTTTAAAGAAAATACAGGATTTGGCAATTGATTGGGTGCAGAAGGAGTGTCATGAAAAGGAACCAAAGGGCGCCTGGGTGGCTCAGACGGTTAAGCGTCTGCCTTCGGCTCGGGTCGTGGTCCCAGGGTCCTGGGATAGAGCCCCGCATCGGGCTCCCGGCTGGGCGGGGAGCCTGCTTCTCCCTCTCCCTCTGCCTGCTTCTTCCCCTGCTTGTACACACTCTCTCTGTGTCAAAAATAAATAAAAAATCTTTAAAAAAAAGAAAGAAAGAAAGAAAAGGAACCAAAGATGGGCCTGGCGTTTTATGCCTGGTGAACAGAAGAATATTGGTGCCATTAACAGAACCAGGATAGCAGGAATAACAGCTGTTTGGCATTACATGAGAAATGTGGCTCAGGGTAATTGAGGGTTTTAAAAATTAATTCATTAGTTAATTTTTTAGCGTGAGGGAGAGCGAGCACCGGGTAGGCACGTGCCCATGTGCCAGTGGGGGAGGGGCAGAGGGAGAGAATCCTAAGCAGGCTCCATGCACAGTGCGGAGCCAGTCATGGGGCTTGATCTCATGATCAGGGTAATTGAGTTTTAAATGGTAGTTACAAATTAGCCAAGATTAGTGATGTCTTTCAGAATATTCTTATCATTCTAGTAAATAGCTGGGGAAAGTAAATATTGCCCAATATAGCAATTCAGTGTTTTTTGGCCTTTTAGCATTTCATATGTAACTCCGAGGTTTTTTGTTGTTGTTGTTAAGATTTTATTACTAAGTAATCTCTACACCCAGTGTAGGACTTGAACTTACTACCCTGAGATCAAGAGTTGCATGCTCTATCAGCTGAGCCAGCTAGGTGCCGCTATAACTCCCTTGACATGCAATTTTGTTTGTAACAGCTGATTTACTTATAATTTCCTGTAGAGCCCATTAATATAAAAATATTCCCAACCCTCATAGATAGGCCTTAAGAAGTATTCTGGAAAGTGGGGATAGTTCTCAACTACTTGCCAATCTACGGATTCTAATACGTCTAATTCTCCTGACAAACAGGTCTATACGGTTGTTTCTGGGGCCCCTACCTTTCTACCCCAGGGTGGGCATATGCACATACCTGCCATACAGAACAGAGAAATACCTGCCTCTAGCAGGTAATCCTTAAGCAGAATGGTAACTAGGTGACTAATTTTTGAGCCCTCTTATTTCTTTTACTACAAATAAGGACGTTAAAAAAAACAACAAAAACTTTTCATTAGTTATTTCCCCAATTTGAAAAGGCAAAAGGCATATCCCCAGAAAAACCCAAACCCACAATTTAGTGGACCCAAGCACAAACTTGAGTGACTCCATTTAAAAAAGGCTTTTCTTATGATGCATAAACCAGAGTCAGGAGCCCCAGATTTTCTTGGGGTCCCCGTGATGATGGCTTTGTCAGTGGTCCTCAACTTATTACCAGGTACACAAGAGGGCACAGGGGAGGATTTCTTTGGCATTCATACCAGTAGATCAGTTTGCAGCACAGAACATACCCAAAACACCCATCCCTGACAGTCTGGACTCCTACCCATATTCCCTGCAGGAGGGGTCAGTGGGAACCTTCCAGGGTGAGAATTTGGAGCCTCAGGCAAAGGACCCTGCCCTGCAGAACAGGGAAGGTAGAGGGTTGAGACAGGTGATTTTTTCCGTGTTGTTTTTGTTTTTCAGTAGCAGCATTTCCTCCCTTTCACCCACAGCTGAACCCAGAGTTCTCTAATTATGAAAGGCTAATGGTTCCACACAGTTTCATTTCTCCTGCTCCCTGAGCTCTCATGAAAGGTGTTGGTGAAGTGAGTTACAACTGGTAGAAGAAACTTTAAAGTAGAAGGCGCCATGCTATTCTAGCTTCGCAGTAGAAAGGGCAGGTGGGTGCCATTGGTTATTTCCACCTTTCCCGCTCCTCGGTGGCAGTAGCAGAAGCAGCACTGAACATGTGGGTAAAGCTCATGGGGGGTAGCTCCCCTCCTCCCAGAGCCCCAGCATACAGATCAAGCATTCTGGTTTGAGGCACAATGAAGTACAGCTTGGCTGACAAAATTAGGAGGACATATATTATCCTTTTCTTCAAATGTTAGGAGACTCATCTTCCCTCTCATGTTGCTTTAATGCTATTTCCATGGGGCCAGTTTCCCACTTTCAAATGTAGAATAAAATTAAGGAAAGTAGATTAAGATTGAATAAAATGTACAATGTTCTCTCAAGCCATTGCAAATTTGGAATGTTTTAGCCAAACATCTGGCTTTTTGTTTTGTTTTGTTTTTGACTTTCCACACAGACAGAGCCCTGGAGCCGGGGTATAAGGTGAATGGTGTTGCTTGGAGCACAAACCTGTATCGGTGGAACCTCGGTGCGACCTCCCAGGTCACCGTGCTGTCAGGGACTGAGGGACTGGATCTGTCTCCCCCCTTTAACAAGGGTCCATTTCCAGCAGGAACTCAGCCCTGCCCACAGTGTAGCTGAAAGATAAGACACAGGTTTCATCAATCTAAATCTGATCTCAAAGATTCAAGGCTTTGAGTTTTCAGTTCTTAACTTAAATACAAACATTTGACTAGTTTTGAATTGAGTAATGTGTTTCTTGTGTAATTTATCAGTGGGGTAGTTCTGGCTTCCATCTTGTTAAGCCAATCTGTTGCCTTTGGCTAAAGAGTTGCCTATTGTTTTATAATCCTTCTAGGGCAAACAGCTACTTCTGTGTGCTACTTAGCATTTTCTCAATTTCTCTTCATGATCTCATAACCAAGTAAGATTCTATTTATTCATTTTTTTCAGCTTATTAATGTATTGCTATGCCTCCTGGCTGCAAAAAAAATGATAAAATCACTGAGAAAAATATTTGATAATTAATGAAGGCTTATTCTCCCCAGCTTACAAAATTCAGATAAAAATCTTATTCAAAAATCTTGAAATGTAGACTTAACCTTTAATCCTTAAGAACAGAAAATGAATTATCTGGGCTAAAGAATGCTTTAAAAATGGATTTTTTTTTTTTTAAAGTCTAGGAATTGTTAACAGGATCATGTGGCCAAATTAAGTGACACGAAGAAAGACTGAAAGAAACTAATATTGTCACTCAGATTCTCCCAGGTCTTTAAAGCATTATTTCAAGAACACTTTCCTCTGACAATTAAAAAAGCAATCTCATTCTGTCTGTTCTTTTTATTTATTTTATTTATTTTTATTTTTTTAAAGATTTTATTTATTTATTTGACAGAGAGAGATACAGCGAGAGAGGGAACACAAGCAGGGGGAGCGGGAGAGGGAGAAGCAGGCTTCCCGCAGAGCAGGGAGTCCAATGCGGGGCTCGATCCCAGGACCCTGGGACCATGACCTGAGCCGAAGGCGGACGCTTAACGACTGAGCCACCCAGGCGCCCCACTGTCTGTTCTATTTAAATGGGTCCAGCTTTGGTTAAGGGAAAATGAAGCCGTTATCAGAGCAGACACCTTTGTTGAACTGGAAATATTTCATTTTTTGACATTTTTCTGAACAGCTATGTGCCATAACCCATACCCTCATGTAATAACACATTCTATTTGAGCAAATATTGCAGGATCACAGATATAAGAGGGCACAAACCCTGTCTGGAGAGATGGGGAACCATCAAGGACTGTGCAGAATCTGGGATTTTACCCTACTTGCAAGCTAACGAGTGAGTCTGGTACTGTTGCATGAGTTCTGATGGAAGACAGGAGACTCCTGGGTCAGAGACAAATGACTGTATCACTCATGGCACAGTGAGCAGCACCAGCATGATGTCAGCACCAGTCCTCATGCTCCTTCCTCCACCCCAACCCCAATCCACGGGGGGCATTCAGGTGGGCCTAGATGAATGCCTACATACCCTATGAGTTGTGTTACAGGAGAGGAACCCAGAGCTTAAGGAATTTACCATTTTTACAGTGAGAGGCAAGCAAGATGCTACTCCAGCCCTCAAGACTGCTCTCTGCAAATACAACACTGAGAAATGGCCAGGATAAAGAGTAGTCAGGGCTTTGCATTCCTAGCATCCTTGGCAAGAAGGTGGAGGGATGGAGCTCAAGGCCCAGGGTGGATTATTTCCTCTAGTAGAAACTTCACTGAGAAGAGGATATTTAGGCTGGGATGAGTAGATATTTGGTGAGGATAAGAAGGACTCATTTGAGTTAGTGAGAACATTATTTGCCAAGTCCGTGAGGCCTGAGAGACGCAGAGATGTTTCAGGAACAACGGAGAGTCTGGCATGATTGGGATGGTGGTGATAAGGCTAAATAAGTAGGCTGGCGTCCAGACGTTGAGGGCTCTGCATGCCATTGAGATTATGGAACATGGCTTTTCATTTTATTTTAACCTAACAAATTTCAGAGCATTTGAAGCAGAGGTATGACATGATTGAATTTTATTTTCTATTATCTGGTGATAATGTGGAACATAGACTGAAATCGGAGAGAAGTTACATGCGCCCTTTATCAAAAAGCTCTGGAACAGCTCATGTGTTTTAGGTCCCTTATCCCTCCTTCCTGTTCCCCCTCTTTTCCTAAGGCTTTGCTATTTTATCCTACCCTGTGTCTCATTCTCCCCTTCAGGAACCTCACATACTCACTGTCATGCCTGGCAGTTAGCTCCCTTCAACTCACATTGAATATGCTCAGAAATTTGCTGTAGGAATATTTCTATTTAATTCACTGAATTTTACAATACTTTTAGAGTTGTAAACATGTTATTTCCTGGGATTTCATTCACTGTTTTTTTCTTCATGTCAATATCCTAGTAAGAATTTTTACTTGGCAGAATGTAATTTATAAATCCAAAGTCTAAAAGGTAAATTGAAACATTCAATTTGTTAAAATGAACAAAATCCCCACCGAGTACTCTCTTTGAAATAGTATTTGCTTATTCTAAAAAGAAGTCAGAAGACAAGTGTATGATATTTTAATATATTAAAAATACATAACTACACTGAACATAAAATGAAGATACAAAGTATTTTATTTTCGTTCTGATTTTTAAGACCCTTCCGATTTTATAACATATTCTGGGGAATAAGTGATGGTGATTATTTTTTTCATCCCTTCTGGGATAGTGTATTAGCTTCTCGTCACCACTGTAACAAATTACTACAAATTTAGTGGTTTAATACAACACAGATTTCTTCTACTATAGTTGTGGAGATCAGAAATCTGCAATACTTTTCACTGAGGTAAAAAGTCAAGATGTTAGCATTACTGGCATTCGGTTCCTTCTGGAAACTCTGAGGGGGAGGACCTCTGTTGTTACCTTTTTTTTTTTTAATCTTTCAGTGGCACCAACTCTTTGGCCTCTCCATCTTCAATGTGTGTCACCCTTACATCTGCTCTTCTTGTTACATAACCCTCCCCCTCCGATTCTGAGCCACCTTCTTCCCTCTCATAAGGACTGCGTGATTACATTGGGCCCACCTGGGTAATTCAACGTAATTTCCCCATCTCCAAATCCTGAACCTAATTACACCTGCAAAGTCCCTTTTGCCTTAAAAGGGAACATTCACAGTGTCTCAGGATTAGAATGTAGACATTTGGGGAGGTCATTATTCAACCTACCGCAATCCCACTTCCCACTGAACGCGCTGTTCTTTTCTCCTTCCACAGATATACTTGATTAGGGATCACAACTGGGATAATTGGGCTCCCTAAACATGCCGTCCATGTATCAATATGTTATAGAATAAGTTTAGAAAAATAGGTTCTTGGAGCTGGAGGCTTCTGAGTGAACCCTCCTTCTCCATGGAATGGTTCATCTTTGAATATGTCAGGTTTATTCCTAAGTACAGCAGACCCGATCCGGGCCCTACACACACCCCCTTATTCTTCCCATTTCAGTGCATCATGACTCCAAACTGCAAAGTGCTGGTATCTGCATCTCTTTGCTGAAAGTCGCCCTAGTCTCAGAGCTGGTTTTGTCTGCTTAGGACAGGCTGGAAATGCTGTAGAAATTAACTACCCCCTCACCCATCAGCCCTGACTCATGAATAGAGCTTGTGTATAAATATCCCAGCTCCCTCATTTGTTTATTGTAATTTGTTGAGATATAATTCATATAACATAAAACTCAATATAAAATTCAGTGATTTTTTTTACGTATTCACAATATTGTACAACCATCACTACTAATTCTGAACGTTTCTACCCTTACCCAAAGAAACCCATACCTGTTGATAGTTTCTCTTGATCCTCCCCTCCCCCACCCCCTGGAACCCACAACTCTACTTGCTGTCTCTGTGAATTGGCTTATTGTGGACATTTCCTATAAATGGAATCACACAATATGTGGTCACTCATTTTTGGATGGATAACTTCAAGGCACATGTTCAACGCTGGTTCTCAGATTTCCCCAGCAGGATTAAACTCTTGCCCCACAGTGGTAATGAGAAATTAACTGGCTGCCTTTCCTTTCCTGTGTCACTTTCCTATGTTCCCAGCAGTGTTTCCTGGAATCACTTCTCAAATAATCTGCTTGCACTTGAATCCTTGCCTTAGGGTCTCCTGGGGGAATCCAAACTAAAATACCAAGTATATCAAATTAACTAATCTATTCATAAAATATACACTGAAGATTTACTCTGTGCATGGCACATTGCTCAACACTGAAAATACAGCACAAACAAGTCTGACATGGAGGGTGTTCAAGCAGGGAATAAAGGCATTAAGCAAATTACAAGCCCGATGAGTGTTATGAGGGAGTGGGTGAGAGAAGGCCTAACTAAGGATGAGACCTGAGGAAGGGGAAGGAGTTTGCCAGGTGCAGAGGGTGGGGAAAATATTCCAGGCACAGGGATCCACCGTAAGACAAGGGTGAGCATGGTGCTTTGAGGGACTGAGAGAAATCCATGGGGTTCTTGCAGACAGACTTGGAGAATGGTTGTGCTAGGTACTTACATGTCCCTTCAAGGAAGAACTTGGTGTCCAGCCGTGGAGTGCCTGGTCAGAAGACAATCTTTAGCGGTGAGCTCCTGAGAGCCGCCTTGCCCCAGGTCGTGCCCTTCCTGGAGCTGCCTGCATCCGGGGACTGGGTGACACCCGGATATAGAGGCACAGCCATCTGGCCTGGCTGGGGACATTCTCCTGGACAGTATTTGCCCCAGAGCTCCCAGCTACGTGTGTTGTGTCTGCGTTGTGGTTCAATTGCTTCCTCAATCCAGCCCTGCTTCTGCTGTCTTCGTTTCACAGGTGTTGACCCTTAATAAACATCTTGCTCCTCAAACACTGTGTAAGAATTGTCTCCTGGAGGACGGAACCTCCTATGGCAGAGAAACAGGAAGGCATTGGGTTCCAAGTAGTAGTGCAAGACTTCTCACATACCAAGGAGGTGAGGGTCTTTGATAGGGCCCGACTTCACATATACTGATCAAGAACGACTTTGGAGTCTTCACGGAAGTATCTGCAGGTCAGTTTGCCTTTGAGAGATTCTGGAAGTCTGAGAACAACTCAGGGTAAGTGAAGATTTGTGACGAGCATCAACATTCGGGAGCCCATCTAAAATACATTTTATTCTTGGTATGTGTTTTTCTAAATTCATCTCAAATGATAACATTTGTATATACCTATGTAAATGAACCATACTCGTAATATGTCTGTTTGGATTTACATGGTCTTTCATCCCTGGATCCCCCAGGAATGTGAGCAGAAGGAAACATCATAGAAATATTTTTTTCCCCCATAAAGGATAATATTAGATTACATACTGCTGCCATTTAAAATTTTATGTCCTGTCTGGGTAGTAGACTTTTAAAATGATGATTAGATGCTACTCCAGTGGATATTTTGAAAAGCGCTAAAATATTAAATAACTTGAATGTTTAACTTACATTAGTTGAAACAGGGTTATCTACACTCCTCTGCCCTTACTTTAGGGTATACCACTAAAGTCTAGTCTGTCCCCAAAGTACAGAAACAGGAGCTCCTTCCCACCCTAAGGGAGGGTCCTAGAACGCTTCATTGCAGATGTCTTGGAACATATGGGCAGTGGCATGACCCGGGTCCCCAAATAACTGGAGGCCCGGTGGTGGGCATTGCTGGGAAGGCAAGAGCAGGCTGCCTTATGCAGCCTGCTGAGGTGCTAGAGTAGTTTTCTACCTGGTACGGTTCCCAGATGCTCTCATGGTGCCCCTCACAACCATTCCTTCCTGAGTCCCCTGGCCCAAGTGCTTCTTGACTTGGAAACCCAAGGATTCATGACCTAAAGCTTCCTTTGGTGTCCCTTCTTCTCATTACTTCTTCAGGTTCTGACGCCTCCCTGTAGATCAGATCCACGTCCAGTATCCTTGTCCTCTCTTTGAGGGTGAGAGGTGGGGTACTATCTTTAGGGCTTTACAGTGATTTCAGAGGAAATAAATAAAAATACATGATAAATTCCCTGCTATATGGCAAGGTATGTTTTGAATATGTGAAAATGAAAGCAACTTCATTTACATGAAGTTCTAGAACAAACAAAACTACAGTGACATAAGTCAGAACAGTAGTTGCCTCTGGAGGGGAAATTGACTGGAAAGGGGCTTGAGGATTTTTCTAGAGTGAAGGAAATGTTCTAAATCTTGCTGGGGTGGGGGCTTATGTTTGTCAAAACTCGTTGAACTGCATGTTTAAAATCTGTGCACCCTATGTGAATTTAAAAAGTATATAGGATGGCAGTTCAAAAATGAAAAAGAAATGACTATGAAACTAATTCAGGTAAGATTTAGATTTCAAACTTGTTTGGCTCTAATTTTCTGACTTAAGTAGGGACAGTTAAAGAAAAGGACTCATCAGTAGCATGCAGTTCTGTGAAGGCATATAAAAACATTTTTATCCATCATTATTTCTTATTAGAAATCCGGAATCTTGCATGAAACAAAGTTATTTGAACAGAGAGAAAAATTGTTTTTACATTTCATGAATTCAAGTTAGTTAGATGAGATTTGGTACACTTTTCTTTAGTTTTTGTCTTTAGCCAACACCCAATATTTCCACCTACAGAGTAGCCCCAAATATAGGTGACTCTTTGCCCTGCTTGACCATGTTAAGTGAACACCAGTTAGTGTATGCTCTTGACAGGCAAGCTCAGCTCACTCAGAGACCAACCACCACAGGACGCCAGAGTGGTGAGAGACTGGTAGGGTGATAATTTCTAAAACTGGGTGAGGTGACATAGCCCTGTGGTATATGCCGAATGCTGGCCAGATTAAAACACTCTTGAGTATGGATGCCAGAAAAACTCAGGGCACAGGATGAGAAATTCAATTTGGATATCAGACAAACAACCAATAATCTTTTAGTATAACTATGCATGGGGATACTTATATATCCCTTTTATAAATGGGGTACATATATATACATAGGACATACCTGCAAGGGACATAAGTATACTAAAACTTTTTTTAATCTGAAATTCAAATTTAACTGGTGTCCTATATTTTTATTTGCTAAATCTGGCAACCCTATGCTTGGGGTAGGCTGAAAGGGCAAGGATTTTTTTTTATTTGTTGGTTTGTTTTCAGTGAAAATCAGAGACACACAAAATCTGAGCATGTGTTTCTCAAACTTTAGCTTGCATCTGAATCACCTGCAGAGCTTGTTAAAACAGACTATTGAGCCCAATTTTCTGATTGACTAGGTCTGGGGTGGGCGCCTGAAAATTTACATTTTTAACATCCCCAGGCATTGCTGATTCCAGGGATCGCATCCGAGAACTGACTGGAGGTGATACATTACAGATGTATGTGCAAAGATTGCTAGAAATACTGTGTGAATGTATCCTATTCATTGCCATTCTGTCCAGCACACTAAACTGTGCATCATTAATGAGGGGCAACACATCAAACATATCATGTATTGTCATGTAATATCAATAAACCACTTATTATATATAGTTGCCTATGTTGCCAGACTTCATAGCCACTCTATAGGTTAAGTGCCTCTGTTGTGAATAGATTGCCTTTTAATGTGTGTGACATTAAAATTCCATATTAAAATTAGAATAGAATTAAAATTTTGATAAAGTCATAAAATAGGAACATCAGAGAACCTTTGCTAAATTAGATGCCAAATAAATATTCAACAAGATGAGACTCTCATGAATTTTATTTATATTTTATTAAACACCACCACAATTTCCGTTGCAAGTTGTATATATACTCAGTCTTCATATAACCTTAGGATTTTACCCAGAACGGAATTTCCACACTATGATTTTTCTAGGAAACTGGCTTTCTTGGAGGAAGATAAAAGAGAGATTTGTTTGTACTTTTTGTAGAACTGGAACATAGTGAAATGTTTTAAAGTAACTTTGAAACTTACGTTTTAAATTTTTACTATCAGAAGATTATTGGGTTTTTGTTTTTTTCTTTTTATTGGTCTACTAAAATTGATTGGAATTTCCTCTTTTGAGAGAGAGAAATACATAGGGAAAAAATGAAAGAAGGGTACTAGAATATTTTGCTAGGTGTCTGAGACCTTTGGCCACTGTTAGGAAATTGTTGATCTACCAAAAATAGATGTAAAATGTAAGAAATAGCTTAATAGAGATATATACTGAAGTAAACAGGGGAAATGATATGATGTCTAGAATTTGCTTTAAATTACTGCAACAAGAGGGGCATCTGGGTGGTTCCGTCCGTTAAGCATCTGACTCTTGGTTTCGACTCAGGTCATGATCCCAGGGTTGTGGGATCGAGCCCTGTGTTGGGTTCCATGCTCAGCAGTCTGCTTGAGATTCTCTCTCTCTTTCTCCCTCCCCCGCACCCCATGCTCTCTCTCTCTCTCAAATAAATAAATAAATCTTAAAAAAAATACTGCAACAGGAAAAAAGTTGGAGGAAAGATGAAATAAGTTTGGCAAAATAAGATGTTGATAAATTGTTGAAACTGGGTGTTGGGAGCCTGGGGTTTCATGCTACTACACTACCTTCATAGGATCGTTTAAACATTTCTCTAGTAAGTTAAAAAAAATCTCAGGACTTGGCTTATATTCTCAGCTTTGCCACTAATTAGATAAGAAATCATATTCAAATCACTTAAATATTCTGTGCCTCAATTTTTACAATGATTGGATAGCAATTAGCAAGTAATAATTGAGCTAGGCTTACTGTGTAGGTCGCACGCAGATGTTACTATACAAATTCCCAGGGAGGTAGTCAGATTACTAGAAAGTATAATGTACTTAAAAAAAAAACTAAAACTTGGGCGCCTGGGTGGCTCAGTCGTTAAGCATCTGCCTTCAGCTCAGGTCATGTTCCCGGGGTCCTGGGATCGAGCCCCGCATCGGGCTCCCTGCTCAGCGGGAAGCCTGCTTCTCCCTCTCCCACTCCCCCTGCTTGTGTTCCCTCTCTCGCTGTCTCTCTCTCTCTGTCAAATAAATAAATAAAATCTTTAACAACAACAACAAAAAATACTAAAACCAGTTTTCAGGTATTATTGTCACAAAATCTATTTTGGAAATTCTTTGAGTACAAATGCTTGGAGCACAGGTCTGTGGTAAATGAAGGTTCCCAAAGACTTCTCTTTTTTTTGAGTGTTTTTTGTATGTATTTAAGAATAGTTATTTAGGTTAGGTATCTGCTGAGATAGCAGAGAGGCTTAGACTCCTACATTGGAATAGGACAGGCAAAAAAAAAAAAAGTTGCGTATCTTGACTCTTTTGTGTTTCTAAGGAAAAAGCAAAGCAATCTTTAAGATTCCTAAATGCCATCTGTATCTACTAACAAGGTAAAATAATTTAATTTGGGCACTTTTGTGGTTGATTCCCCAAAAGGCAGGTAAATACAGAAGGAAAACTTAAAAGGTCAAGAATATGCAAGCTTATGTGTTTGTTGCCGTGTGTGCACGAGGGTGAGCAGTTGAGAAACTTTGGAATGCAATCCAGGCATGGCTGTGTTCCCCATGTAGAATAGGGGAGATGATGTCCCCCTTATTTGTGAACTTAAAGCCATGGTCATGGTTCAGATCCAGAAATAGGCCATGGCCTGGAAGTCTAGGGACCGGAGTGTGTGACTGCATGTCCAGCCATCAGTGGAGTGGTAAACTGAGCCCCTCTGACTGGCCCTGAAGATGCAGGAAGAGGTGCAAGCTAGGATGAGAATGTGCCCGCACCCAGTGGCGTAGCGTGGACAGTGCGGGGTGTACTTGCTCCTGAATTATTAGAAATTCTTTCCTGCGGTTATTAAGCAATTATTCCCTGCCAACAAGCAATTATTCTCTACATTCTGTGCAAAGAGGGTTAAAATTCTTTCATAGTGTGTGTTTAACAATATTTTCTCTGTTATGGACTGAATGTTTGTGTCCTCCCCCCTCCCCATTCTTATGTTGAAGGCCTAACCCTCTGTATGGATGGATTTGGAGATGGGCCCTCTGTGGAAGCAGTTAAGGTTACATGAGGTCGTAAGGGTGAGGTTCCATCCAATAGGATTAGTGCCCTATGAGAGGAGACACTAGGGCACTTGTGTGCTTTCTCTCTCTCTGTCTCTCTCTCACTGTATCTCTCCTCCCCCTCTTTCTCCCTCTCCACCTTCCTCCACCCCCATGTGGTCAATGAAAGGCAAGCCAGGAAGCGAAGCCTTACTAAGAACTGAATTGTCTAGAAGCCTGATCTTGGACTTCCAGCCTCCAGAACAGTGAGAAAATAAATATCTGTTGTTTAAGCCACCCAGTCTATGGTATTTTGTTTTGGCGGCTTGAGCAGACTAAAGGTGAGAGTACTTCCTATAGAGAGGAATCTGGAGTTTGAGACCTACAGCTGACCCTTGAACAACATGGCGTGGTTCGGGGCACTGACCCCTCTTAAAGTCAAAAATCCTCAAATAACTTTTAGCTCCCCTAAAACTTAACTAATAACCTACTGTTGACTGGAAGCCTTACCAATAACATAGTCAATTAACACATATTTTGTATGTTATATGTATTATATACTGTATTCTTAGAATAAAGTAAGCTAGAGGAAAAAATGTTGGGAAAATTGTAGGAGAAAATATTTATAGCACTATACAGTAAAAAATATAAGGGGACCCACACAGTTTAAACCCAAATTGTTCAACAATCAACTGTATTTGGAGAGGCAGGCCAGAGAAGTCTGCTTCAGCTGGGGCTAGTGATGGTGGTAGTGGGATTTCCTGAGGAGTGAGAGGCAACAGAGGGTGCTGGTTATCCGGAGGAGACAGAGAAGTTGCCGGGAGAGCAGGCATTGATGAGAACTTTACCTTCTTTACAATTTTGCTTGTGGATTACCTTGGCAGGAGACACTTGCATTTTTCTTTGGCAGATTGTTTGACCGCCATACACTAAGAATGGTAAATGTATCCAATAACTATTTTAATCTTGTTAGTTTAGGCTTTTAGGAATAAAATTTTTACTACTCTGGAGCCCTGAATAGGGTTATTTCCCCTCATTAAAGCCTATATTTAAATGACTTCCTTCTCCTTTTAGTTGAGATATTTTTTGAAAACCTCTTGCTAAGTTGACTTACCTTGTCAACAGTGTCCTTGTTTTCTTTAGTGAAACAAGGTGCCCGGTAGCTTGAATGTGAGAAAAGTAGATCAAGGTAGAATCCTAATGATCATTTACCCATAATCAATGAAGATATCTATATGCTTTGAGTAGATTACTAACTTCCCCCCAGTAAAAATATTTGCCTACATCCCCTACCGTATGTTCCTACATATTTGTAAAATTTAGAAAATTTTGGTTGGTATGGATGATGTGGGGCTCAAGCCCTTCGCTGATAATCTTCATATGTTACCTTCTTTAATCCTCACAACATACCTGTAATACAGGTCTTGTTATCCCTATCTTAGAGATAAAAACTAAAGGAGGACTCCTCTAGAATATTACTTAGAGACCCAGGACTGCTAAATCAAGACCTGTTCTCTTTTCTAGAGGTAAAGCCAAACATTGTTTCATTGTGCCCTGTCTTTACAAGAGCAATTACATTTGGAATTTTAAAAACATCTTACTCGATGGTGTACTTATGTCATTTTTGTTAATATTTTAAAAACAAAATCTTACTTTGAATTAAAAGCCAGTGATTAAAATCTACAAGTAACATTATCCAGCAAATGATCCCTGCACTAAATATAAAATTAGAGTATAGAAAATTAAGTGTGAAAAACTGAGCCATTATTCTCATATGCAACCCAATAAGAGTTTCAGTAAAATGTACCAGAAACGGATGCTGTCTGATTAAGCAGGAAAGGAGTTCATTCTATAGATATTTATGGGAGAACCAGCTCAAAGCTGAGTCTGGAAATGATATGCAGCTATAGGCTTTAGAACTGGCCTGATAAGTTCAACGTTGCTGCCCCCACCCTACCGCTGCCATTTCTGCAGCGTGAACTTGCCTGCCATTTTTGCCATCACATGGATTCTGTGTGGTACCTCCTTTCTCAAGATGCCTTCCTCTTTTCCTCTTCCTCCTTGAAATTTCCTATACTGTTTTTTTAAAAATTGTGGTATGAACATTTGATATGAGATCTACTCTCAACAGACTTTTAAGTGTACAATCCAGTATTGTTAACTGTAGACATGCTATTGTACAACAGATCTCTAGAACTTACTTATCTTGCCTAACTGAAACGATGTCCATTGAATAGCAACTCTTACTTCTGAACCTATTCTTGTTTGGGGAGCCTAAGCAACATGCCTGTGTTCTGCAAAAGGTATTGGCAAACCACATCTTCTGGATTTCATCTTGGGAAGACAGGATTTTTTTAAAAAAGATTTTATTTATTTGTTTATTTATATTTGAGAGCAAGAGAGAGGAGAGGCAGAGGGGGAGGGAGAGAGAGAATCTCAAGCTGACTCCTCACTGAGTGTGCAGCCTGATGCAGGGCTGGAGCTCACAACCTCGAGATCATGACCTGAGCTGAAACCAAGAGTTAGAGGTTTAACTGACTGAGCCACCCAGGCACCCCAGGAAGACAGGATTCTTAAAGCTCCATATTCCCTAGACATAGCAAGAACACACAGAAGTTATAATAAATGGTACAGATTTTAATGTTTTCAAATAGTGATGTATTTAAAAGAATGTGCCCTAGTAATTTCAGTCTCTGTTGAACACCACTAAATCAATACATGATCTTCAGTGATGGTTCTTTTTTTTTTTTTTTTTTTAAAGATTTTATTTATTTGACAGAGAGACACAGCGAGAGAGGGAACACAAGCAGGGGGAGTGGGAGAGGGAGAAGCAGGCTTCCCGTGGAGCAGGGAGCCCGAAGTGGGGCTTGATCCCAGGACTCAGGGATCATGACCTGAGCTGAAGGCAGACACTTAACGACTGAGCCACCCAGGCGCCCCTTCAGTGATGGTTCTTAAGATTCCTTTTTTTCTCTCCTATCCATTGCCCTACAAAGCGTAGCTACCCCTGCCCTCCCATTCCTTGTCTAAGGATCCTCTTGCTCCCCCTTCTGCTTTCCATCCTAATTCTCAATCGCAAAAGCTTAGTAACTGGTCTAGTAAGGAAGAACTCTACTCGGAAAGGGGCAGAGGAAAGAGATTAAGACAGGCAAAAGCAGAATTATCTTTAGCTCCTAAGGGAAGCGGAAGGGGAGGAGACATTTTTGTACCAAAAATTTGTATCCAGTCATAGGAGGGACACTTTTACTAGTGCTATTTAAGAACTACTTGAAATAATTAACTGGTCTTAACAAAATATGTAGATTGCTATAAGATCCGTGGTTGAAATGTTGATTGTGATTCAAAGTATCTTTTGTTCTTTTTTTAAAGGTTTTCTTTATTTATTTGAGAGAGAGAGAGCATGAGCAGGGGGAAGAGCAGAGGGGGAGGTTGAGGGAGAGAAAAATCTCTAGCAAACTGAGCTGAGTGTGGAGCCCTTCATGGGGCTTGATCCTGCAACTCTGAGATCATGACCTGAGCTGAAACCAGGAGTCAGATGCTTAACTGATGGAGCTACCCAGGTGCCCCGCAAAGTGTCTTCTAAATGAAAGCAGTTTAGCTAAAGATAATAAATAAAAGGGAGTAGACTCTCAAGTATTTTAAAGGGAAGATAAAGGGCATTCATATTTATGAGCCTAAAAAGAATATTATTTTGATTTCAAGTTCCCAGTACAAAATTAATTGGGGTGTGTGTGTGTGTGGTAAATTCTACTCAGAGTTGTTGTTATTGTCACAAATAATTAATCAATTATTGATCACTCCTGGTTAGCTCAGTGCTACCTCTTTAGGATGTCCTTATGCATCTCCCATGATAGTTTGTGACAGGTGCAGTGACACTTGTTTCAAATATTCATTCTTTTATGAAATTCTGTTGAACCTGGCACAAAGCCATTAAATTGTCTATTCATGTTTGCTGCTCTACCAAATGAAAACCTTATTCAATATTTCAGAACAATATTGCTTGAGCTAGACAGCTGGATCTAAATACATCCAGCAACACAATTTCTGCTTAGCAGATATCAGTCTCCCTTAGAATATTGAATATGGCTTTAAATTACTGAAGAAATCTAGCTAGGGTAGCAGGGATCTGTGCTTCTGCCAAAAGTATAGCTGTAATAGAAATTCAGTAGCTGAACCTAACACCAGTCATTGGCTGTTGCAAATTATTTCTTTCAGAGCATGTACATTGGACTGCTGGCTCACTTTCATGGAGGTGGCTGGGTGTTCATGTTACCTTTAATTCTTCCCCACTGGGGAAGCATTTACTTTTGAATCTGTTTGAAACTTAGAACACACAGTTTCAGTGCTATGTGGGGAGCTATTCTCTTAGTTTAACTCATAACTAAATTATAAGGCGAATAGTACTCCAGAGTCTAGACACTATTAGTCTTGAGTTACCATTTGATGTGCTTCCCTCACCGAGCCCTGGCTGATGGAACAAGGATGGATACCCTAGGCAGGAACTCCTTTAGGGCATCCACTGGGGATATAGGAAGCAGTCCTAGAAGGCATAACTGCAGAAACATGGTGGGAGGATTGGCAGCACATTGGAAATAAGGAGTTAGAGTCTGCTTTAGAAGATCTTCAAGATGCCTTTATTTTCATGTGAATTATTCAGATGTCTTAGCAGTTCTCAGTTCAATTTGTTTTGTGAAATACATTAGGTACTCAGTGTGGCTGTTTTCAGGTTTATTATGCAATATTCTGATTCATGAAAATATTCCATTAAATGCAATCGCTCATGTAATTACTTTGCTTAATCTAAAGCATACTTTAATTAACATTGCACAGAATTCTGATTTAATCAATTAGATTTGATCTAGTATAACTTAGCTGTAAATACTTTTTATGATGCAGCAGCTCAAAATAATTATTGAGAGCAAAGGTAATATATGATACTACCTAAAACTAACAAATTTCCTGTGTTAAGAAAAGTAAATCATAATTTGAATTATAATTTTATTATTTGAAAAGTTAAATATAAAGAATAGATTATTAAATTGTTTCCACTAATAGCCTATTAAAAACAATCTCATCAGGGAGTGTTAGAACTTAAAAAATATGCTTTCTTGTTGTATGTATTCCCCCAACAGTTAGGCTTGAGAACAAAAGATTAATCTCAAACAAGATTCACTACTTTTTAGCTTTGTAAATAGGCTCATTAACATCAATAGCTCATGATATTTGTCTACTGTTATGGGTTGAGTTTTGTTTCCTCCCAGAAAGATATGTTGAAGTTCTAATTGCCTGTACCTCAGAACATGACCTTATTGGAAACAGGGTCGTTTAAGATGTAATTCATTAAGATGAGGTCATACTGATGTAGGATGGGCCCCTAATCCAATATGGCTGGTGTCCTTCCAAGAACATGGCCATGTGAGGACAAAAGACACACAGGGAGAAGGCCATGTGAGAGGAAGGTTGAGTTTGAAATTATATAGCTGCAAGCCAAAGAACATTAAAGATTGCTGGCAACCAATCAGAAACTAGGAAGAGGCAAGGAATGATTCCCTACAGGTTTCAGAGGGGGCATGGCCATGACCGTGGTTTTGGACTCCCAGTCTCTAGAGCTGAGACAATAATTTTCTATTGTTTTAAGCCACCTAATTTGTAGAAATTTGTTATGGCAGCCCTACGAAACTAATATACTCACTAAAACTATCAGAGAGCTATAACTCAACATAACCAGAATCTATGAAATTGCTTTTAATAGTAGTGGCGGAGGGGGAGTATCTTTCTAAACTATTTTAAAAAATGCAGGTGCTGTTTTTAGTTTGAAGTTAACTTTTACATTCCTAAGCAAGTGTTTATATAAATAAAACACTTTTTGTTCTCAGCACCCCTCCTCACACATAGCACCTAGCAGAGTGCCTTGAACATACATCATCCAATAGTACATTTTGTGACTTAGTTTTAAAAGATTAAGATGAAAATAGCCTATAAATATTAAAATACCCACTTATAGAATTTGAGCTGTAAAATATAGACAGTGCTACAGCAATGTGAGAGCAATCACTGAAAAGAATTTACATGAGGTTTGTGAAGGCAAAATTTCATTCTGAATTGATAAGTGGATAATAAACTATATACCCATTTAGTTTGTTGATATTCAGATTGTATATTTTCTGTTGCCCTCATTTTGACTTTGAAAAAATACTCAGTACCTACACTATGTGAAGGGCAGGGAACAATAAAATAATATAAATATAAGTTCTTGATATTAACTTGCTAACCGATCTTATTACATAGGGTATGGAATAGATGGAAATTAAAAATATAATAAAAGATGAATTTTGGGGGTTATCTGTAAATTCTTCCCCCCCCCCCCCGAATATTCAAGAGTTGTTTATTGTTTGGTTGTTGCAGGAGTGATAATGTTTGACAGAAAGGCATCAACAGACACCAGCAAAGGATCTGCACAGAGATAGCTAAGACGGCAGGGGTTACACAGCATGCTCCCAATCGAAGGGAAGAGTTTCCTGGAGTCAGGGTCCACAAAGGCCACTAGATGATGCAAAGTGACTGTGTGCATCTTTGTTAGGTCCTTTGAGAAGCAGCACCTTTTCATCCTTGAGGGTCTTCATAAGCCTCTGGCCCTTCTGGTTATTCTGGACATTTTAGTTTTCGCCTGTTCTATGGGTAGAAATAACTAGTATAAAATAACCCCCAACTCCAGGTCATTTCTGAGCATTTACTGGCAGATGGGATGAATTTGAAGTTTAAATTCCCAGGTGTACTATTTCTTAGCAGGACTGAGCCTCAAATCTGCCTGAGATCCATTCCTACAAATACATAACTGGAACTACAAGATAAAAAGATATATTAGATTTGTAAAGCATAGAAATATCTACTATCCTCTAGGTTCTGTGCTAAGCATTCCACATATAATCTCATTTAATATTTCTTTTACATTTAAATTTGATCTTTTAATTGAAATAATGTACATTTTATAAACATCAAAGACCGGGTGGTGAATAGTTGGGAGTGCATGTTAAAAAACACTCTTCCTTTAAAAGGAATATACTTTGTATGATATTTTCATAATTAAAAAAAACAAAACCAGTCAAATACTATGACAAGGCTTATATTAAAAACAATAGTCCTCTGCCCCATCCTTCCTTACTCCCAATTCCCTCTCCTTAGTCCAATAATTCTTAATCTTCTAAATTATTTCTTCTTGAATTTACTTTCTTATGTCTAAATATCCTGATATTACTTGATTTTTTTTTTCCAGGTTTAGATGTTGTCTATTGACTTCCTGCTACAGCAGATGATTTAGCTCTCCTATATCGCTCCTCTCACATACATTACTTCTTCCTCCCCTTCAAATATATTTATATCATAGTTTTTGGTTAAATCAATATTTAGGGCTAACATTATTTTAACTATATAAATATTGTTTATAGCTAAGTCATATAGTATACCATTACTATATTTCATCTCTTCTATAGCTCATTGTTTTCACCGAAGTTTAACAACTGCATTTTCTTGTTGTTTGCTTGGTTTCTGTGCTTTTATTACTAATTCATCCCCAGATTTTCTGATATAAGTAAAAATTGCCTCGGAACATGTGTTCTGTTTTGTGTTTATCTTGGAGAATTTCATCTGAGTCTTCAGCTCTCCTTCTCCTATTCCAAGTTGTTGGTTCTCTAAGCCTGGTGTACAGCTGTTACTGGGACTTTTCCCTTCACCATTATCTTGAGATTTTTTCCATCCCTTTCTCCCACGTGGGAATTCCTATTTCCTGAGATCCTATATCTTTTTCTTTGTTTACTCCCTCAATTTGGGAGAGCATATCCTTCAGGAGGTTCCTGAGAAAGGTTAATAATTTAGGAGCTCATTTTATGAAAATGTTTGTATTCTATCCTCACATTTCATTGATTATTTTGCTGAGTGTAGATTTTTAGGATAGAATTTCCCCTGAAAACTCTGAAGGCATTTCTCCATTCTCTTCAAGCTTCACTGGTGCTGTTGAGAAGTTTCATGCTACTCTAGTACTCATTCCTTTGTGATCATTTTTCCCCCCTTCTGGAAGTTTTTAGGCTCATCTTTTCATCCTGGTGTTCATGAGGTGTCTTGGTCAGATAAATCCTCCAATGGGATTTGCATTTCTTGCTACCAAATATTTGGAGGGTATAATCAATCTGGGATTAGTCTGAATTAAATTCTTGGCTAGATGTTTATCAGACGATTTAAGTAGTCTGAATTTGGGCCACAAACCAGAGAGAGCTGACCTATGATTCAGCTGCAGTTTCTCCCCTCTCTACTCTTGCCAAAATTGGAATAGTCAGTTTTCCACTGAAAATAGCTTGGGGGTTTATTTGTAATTTACCCTTACCCTGAGGGTATAGCCCTTGGGAATCCTAGAATTCTGGTAGGAGGAGAATCTGCTATTAGATTTCCCACCTTGGGGTAGCCTTGGGCTCTGTTCTCTGCTCCCATTCTCCAAAATGCTGTGAAAATCAAAGTCTGCACTTACCTGGTTTGACAAATGCTCTCGGGATAACAGTGCACCACTTACCTCTCTACGTTCCGGCCTTCACTCAGTGCCTAGCTTGAGATTTTCCTGCTTTTTTGGTTTGATGTTTTAAAGATGATTTTAAAAATTACATTTTGTCCAGAAGTTGTAGTTATTTCCAGCAGTCCAGATAACTATCTTTCATACTCCTGGAAATGGAAACCTATATCACTTTTCTAAGTCTCAATTTCCTCATCTGAGAAATGAGGATAATAGGAATATCTATTCCTATTATAGTATTTGAGCAATAAATAAGATTATTAGTGTAAAGCTCTTAATGCTGTGTCTGGCACCTCAATGTTTACTTCCGTTTTTGTAAATGGTATTCTCAGAGTCTAAACATGACTGTTCCAGCTTGCTATATTTTTATAGGTGTATGATGCACTAACGCCAGGGGATGAAGATGTGAAGAATCTGAGGTCTTGATAAGTTGTATATTTATTAAGAAATATAGTTCTCTCCATTTCAAAAGTTTCCATTTCAAATGAAAACCAAGTGATTAAACATTACTAGCCTAGATCTTAATTGAGAAAAGGAGATTTATTGCAGTGAAATCTTTAATTTGTACATTTCTTGAGACGATAGGGTTTGAAAATATCCCCACTTCCCCTTAATCAAATAGGACTCTAAAGGGATATAAAATGGATGCTTTCTCTTACAACAAACTAGGCTATGCTCAGATTTTTTTTAACCAATTTTGTATTGCCACAGAAACTTGAATTGCATAAGTAGGTCCTTTTAAAGTCCACAGATATGTTCATTCTAAGAAGTTGCCCTTCTTTTTAAAAACAATTTCCACCCACTGCCAAGTAGCTCTTGCACAGAATCAGCTCTCTGGTGGTTGACCTGACCCTTGGGCCTCAGGGACACTTCTTTAGTAGGTGCATTGTGATATTCTTCACAGCCAGCATGGTCTCTGTACAGGTTGGTTTGATGAGCATCTCTGGAAGTAAAAATCCAAAATGTCCAGTGTCACGAAGTTCAAAAGCAAATGTATAGGGTATTCCATTTTTGTAGGCCCAATCCATTGAGCTACCAGAGCTCACATCTAAAAGTTAAAAAAAAAAAAAAAGCCTCACTGAAGAGTCTGCATAATTTTCTTTCTTTTTTTTTTTTTTAAAGATTTTATTTATTTATTTATTTGAGACAGAGAGAATGAGAGAGAGAGAGCACATGAGAGGGGGGAGGGTCAGAGGGAGAAGCAGGCTCCCCGCCGAGCAGGGAGCCCGATGCGGCACTCGATCCAGGGACTCCAGGATCATGACCTGAGCCGAAGGCAGTCGCCTAACCAACTGAGCCACCCAGGCGCCCATAATTTTCAAAGTTTGTATATAGTACTTGCTTACTAGGCTATCCTAAGTCCTTCTAATTAAACACTGTTTCAACAAGAATGATTTAACAGTAGTTCCTTGGCATTAGGCTCATGGAACTTAAAAGTCCTCCCTGCCATCATCTTTGAGGATCTAGTCTAGGTAGTAATGCTTTTTCAGTGTGATGACCTCAAAATTTCTCAACCTCAATTCCAATAACATTTATCTCTACCCTCACTTCAGTCACCCATAAACAAACTAATCCCTGGCTCAGTTTCTCTGCTCTTACTCCTTGAGAGGGAGCTGGGGAAAGTCTTTGCTGTAAAATCACACTAGTCACTGATGTCCTTCTCTGTTCTCAATGCTGCTCTAGGCTCAGTTTTCTAGACCTTCACTTACTGAACCTTTCTCAGGCTCTTGTAGGCCTGCCCCTCACTTACCATTGTCCCTGTGCCCATAAAAGGTAATCATCCCATCATCCCACCGCCTCCTCTACTGACATTACAGACCCCTGGCTGTCTTCCTTCCGGCTCAGAGAAGGAACTCTTGCTCGTTGTTGTTGTTGTTGTTGTTGTTGTTGTTGTTGTTTTAACAGGTGTCATCTTTTGATTCCATTCATCATGGTCTTCCCTGGTAGTGAGAGGGTCCCTTCTCCAGGACTTGTTTCATTAATTAAATCACCTTCTCTTGCATCTGCATTGACCAAAATGTTCAAGCACCAATTTCATATGGTACTTCCTTCTCATGCTATATGCCATCCTTTTTTTCTTTGTCCCTTTGCTTTAGAACACAAAGAGAATCTATATATGTTGCTCTATATCCTTAACCACTTTCAGTCTGGTTCTTGCCTCTACCTGTCTATGAAAACTTTGTTCTTGAAGGTCACCAATGACAGCAGGCCTAATTTTCTTTCTTGCTTTGTTTTTCCCCCTGCAGATCCCACTTTCAACCTCTCAACAGCATTTAGTGTAGCTGATAATTCATTGGCAATTCTCTCTTTTTGGCTCCTGTGACCTCACATGCTCCAGCTTTTCAGCACAGGTTGAAAGTACAGGCACTAGAGGCAGACTAAGGGTCTGGGCTGTGTTAGATCCTACCACCTACTGTGACTTGTCTGGGCCTCAATCTTCCCTTTAGAAAAAGGGATTGATAATACCTACTGCATAGTGTTGTTGTGGAAATTAAACAAAATAATGTGCTAGGATACTTAAGCCCTTATTATTTTGCATCTTTACATCCCAAAGTGCCTAGTATGTAGTTTTTAGCATAACAGGGTCTTAATAATTATAAATAAATCTTTTATAGAAGAATCTTTATAGGGGCGCCTGGGTGGCTCAGTTGGTTAAGCAGCTGCCTTCGGCTCAGGTCATGAGCTCAGGATCCTGGGATCAAGCCCCATGTCGGGAGTCTGCTTGTCCCTCTCCCTCTGTGCGCTCTCTCTCTCACTCAAGTAAATAAAATCTTAAAAAAATAAAAGAAGAATCTTTACAAACTTTTTTCTTGAAATTAATATGATCCAGACTGACCTAACACTATTGTTATTAAAAAATTTTCAGTGCATGTTCATCTGCTCAAATAATATCCTTTTTATTCCTATTTTTGTCAGGACAAGTTAGAGATAAATTATGTTAAGATGACAGTTAAAACACTCTACTGTTTCTCAGGCTCCCCTTGCTTTGGTTAAGGACAGAAGGTAGGCTGTGGCTTCATTGTCCCTCTGGGTTAGAGTACACTGGAATTACAAATAGTAGTCATAGAAGCCAAAGTCAGAGTCAATATGTGCCAACAGTTACGTCATGGTGATGTGACAGCCTCATTTCTATGGTAACAGGTTGTTCTTGGTAAATATAATACTATGACTGTGGCTTGATATCAAGCTGAAAAGGTAAACTGTAAGATTTTTAAAAATTAATGTTTAATATATATTATATTGGTAATAATTAGTAGTATGATTTTAAAAAAATACTGTATTTCCTTTTTCAACGTGCCGTTACTGAGAAACAGTTCTTTTTTTTAAAAATGTTTTTTTGTTTTTGTTTTTTTTTTAAAGATTTTATTTATTTATTTGAAAAAGAGAGAGAGGGAGCACAAGCAGGGGAATGGGCAGAGGGAGATGGAGAGGGAGAAGCAGTCTCCTTGCTGAACAGGGAGCCTGATGTGGGGCTTGAGCCCAGGACCCTGGGATCATGACCTGAGCTGAAGGCAGACGCTTAACTGACTGAGCCACCCAGGTGCCCCCTGAAAAACAGTTCTAAAAAGGTCAGCATGAGAACAATAATCATAGACTTTGAAAACACTTCTGATACTTAAGATACTCATTATTAGGATAAACTTATTTGATAAGCAATGTTAATTGGCAAACCAAACTTTTCTTTGAAGGCTGAAGAAAGTGAGTGGTTAGGAATATAATAATTGGTAGGTTAAAGAAATCAAGGAGAAATTTGGTACCTCACCAAAAGCAAAATTGGATGTCACTATCTATACATATACATACAACCTGTGTGTGTGTGTGTGTGTGTGTGTGTGCATACATAGACATTCAGATATATATGATTTCTTGCTAGATTTTCCAAGTCATATAGTTTAAAAATTTTAGAGTTTGAGAGGCCATGAGAGATGACCCAGTCCAATTCCTCACTTAACAGTTGTGGAAACTGAAGTCCAGGATTAATATCTTGGCCAGGATTATATCCCGATTAGTGGCAGAATTAGGACTAGAATCCATGTCTTCAGAGTCTTTGTTCAAGTTCTTTCCATGTACCCAGTTGCTCTTTATTTCAATAAAATATTAGCAAATCGAATTCAACAGTACATTAAGAGAATTATTCACCATGATCAAGTGGGATTTATTCCTGGGCCGCAGGGGTTGTTCAATACTTGCAAGTCAATCAATCAATATGATACACCGTATTAATAAAAGAAAGGATAAAAACCATATGATCTTGTCAATATATGCAGAAAAAGCATTTGACAAAATACAGCATCCGTTCCTGATAAAAAATGAAGTAGGGATAGGTGGGACATACCTCAACATCACAAAGGCCATGTATGAAAGACCCACAGCTAATATCACCCTCAATGGGGAGAAACTGAGAGCCTTTCCCCTACGGTCAGGAACAAGACAGGGATGTCCACTCTTACCATTACTATTTAACATAGTACTGGAAGTCTTAGCCTCAGCAATGAGACAACAAAAAGAAATAAAACACATCCAAACTGGCAAGGAAGAAGTCAAACTTTCACTCTTTGCAGATGACCTAATATTCTATGTAGAAAACCCTAAAGACTCCACCAAAAATTGCTAGAATTCATACATGAATTCAGCAAAGTCGCAGGATATAAAATCAATGTTCAGAAATCCGCTGCATTTCTACATACCAATAACAAAGCAGCAGAAAAAGAAATCAAGAAATTGATCCCATTTGCAATTGCACCAAAAACAATAAGATACCTAAGAATAAATCTAAGTAAAGAAGTAAAAGATGTGTACTCTGAAAACTATAGAACACTTCTGAAAGAAATTGAGGAGGACACACACAAAAAAATGGAAAAACATTCCATGCTCTTAGATTGGAAGAACAAACATTGTCAAAATGTCTATACTACCCAAAGCAATCTACACATTTAATGCAATCCCTATCAAAATACCACCAGCATTTTTCACAGAGCTAGAACAAACAATCCTCAAATTTATATGGAACCACAGAAGACCCCGAATAGCCAAAGCAATTCTGAAAAAGAAAAACAAAACTGGAGGCATCACGATTCCAGATTTCAAGCTATGTTAAAAAGCTGTAGTCATCAAGACAGTATGGCACTGTCACAAAAACAGACACATAGATCAATGCAACAGAATAGAGAACCCAGAAATGGACCCACAATTATATGGTCAACTAATCTTTGGCAAAGCAGGAAAGAATATCCAATGGAAAAAAGACAGTCTCTTCACAAATGGTATTGGGAAAACCAGACAGCAACATGCAGAACAATGAAACTGGACCACTCTCTTACAGCATACACAAAAATAAATTCAAAATGGATGAAAGACCTAAATGTGAGACAGGAAATCAACAACATCCTAGAGGAGAACATAGACAGAAATCTCTTTGACCTCGGCTGTAGCAATTTCTTACTAGACATGTCACCACAGGCAAGGAAAACAAAAGCAAAAATGAACTATTGGGACTTCATCAAGATAAGAAGCTTCCGCACAGTGAAGGAAAGAGTCAACAAAACTAAAAGGCAGCTTACAGAATGGGAGAAGATATTTGCAAATTACTTATCTGATGAAGGGTTAGTATCCAAAATCTACAAAGAACTTACCAACTTAACACCCGAAAAACAAATAGTCCAGTTAAGAAATGGCCAGAAGACACGAATAGACATTTTTCCAAAGACATCCATGACACCCATGAGCTAGCAGTTATACCACTGGGTATTTACCCAAAAGATATAAAAATACAGACTTGAAGGAATACATGCACCCCGATGTTTATAGCAGCATTATCAACAATAGCCAAACTATGGAGAGAGCCCAACTGTCCATCAACTGATGAATGGATAAAGAAGAAGTCGTACATATATACAATGGAATATTGCTCAGCCATCAAAAAAATGAAATCTTGCTATTTGCAATGATGTGAATGGAGCTAGAGGGTATTATGCTAAGTGAAATAAGTCAGTCAGAGAAAGATAAATACCATATGATCTCACTCATGTGTGGAATTTAAGAAAGAAAGCAGATGAACATATGGGAAGGGTAAAAAGAAAAAAAGGAGAGAGGGAAACAAGCCATAGGAGACTTTTAACGAGAGAACAAACAGAGTTGATGGAGGGAGGTGGGTGGGGGATGGGCTAGATGGGTGATGGGTATTAAGGAGGGCACTTGTTATGATGAGCACCGGGTGTTGTATGTAAGTGATGAATCACTGAATTCTACTCCAGAAACCAATATTGCACTGTATGTTAACCACCTAAAATTCAAATAATAAATTTATTTAAGAAAGCAAAAAAAAATATTTTAATCACCTTTTAAGGGGAAATTCAGCTGCAGGTGTTATGTAAGAAATGCATTTCATAACAAGAATGGTAGGAAAGGAATAAAAGGAAAGGTCTTTTAGGGCTGAGACATTATTTCATTATATTCTCAAGGCCCATTTCTACCCTTACAGTAGTTACAATTGCTCAAGGAGCCCATTTGGGTACTTTCTACTGTCATAAGATCTCATTTCAACTTTGTAGTCATTACTACATGCTTAGAATATTCTCTGTTTAGAATTTATTTCAATTGGTACAGTGATTTATGTCAAGCAGTGTAAAACTAATCAAATATAAACTCCCTCTGTCTTCCTTGGCTAATTTGGTTGTCAAAAATTTCTCATTAAGGGGGAACACACTTCTTGTTTTTTTAAAGGGAAGTCATTTTACAGGATCTTGGTTCAAGAGATGATTCTAACACAAAATACACAGGAAACTTACACAATGTGCTGGAGGCAGGTCCATATCTATATTGTACCCCATATACTGACCGAAGGGCATTCACAGCTTTATAAGCTGCAGATTCCTGTGAGGGAAAAGGGAGAGCTGATATCACTTTACATCAGTGCATTGAAACATTTAGAAACACTGGCATGTTGTTTGAGCCTTAGCAGTCTTCAGTTTGGGAGCAAAGTTGGGCACATTAGGTAATAGTTATATTTAATAATAATGGTAATAATATTCCTTGTCAAATGCTGCAGTTTATAATATGTTTTAGAACACATTATTTCCTTTGATTGATCTTTACACCAAGCCAGCGATCAGTACTATTTCCATTTTACAGACAAGAAAAGAAAGGCTCAGCAAGGTTAAACGGGCAGGCTGGGGTTACAAAGCAAGGACAGGTTGAGTTAATACACATATCTTCTGATGCTGATTTAGTGTTCTGTTCTCTTCACTTTCACTCAGAGACACTTGTTCCTATAAATTACAAAATGCTTGATAGGGCAGAGCCCATGCCAGCCTTCTTCATAGCCACATATGCATTATTTAGCAATGTGCCCGAGTATAACAGATGCTCAGTCAATATTTCTTGCATGAATGTTGAATAAGCATAGCTCTGCGAGAGTATCAAGATAATCTTATTGATCCTTAAGTACATACTTCAGTGGCTATGTACAAGGTATTTAAAACACATTTGGATCAATTAAGAAACCCTTTAGTTCAGGAAGAGTGACTTCTCTTATGCTATTCATTTATCCCTATGGCAATGGGAATACAATTGCAGAATGCTCCATGACTTCTAGAGTTACATACGCCTCTGACAGAGCTCAGGTACTGCTAAGATGGAGAAATTTTGAGGCGGAACTCTACCTATCAATGCCAAAGATCGGGGAAAATGATAACACAATAAAAATACTAAAAGGTAAATATTCTAACATGAACTAAAATGATACTGACTACACTTCAAAACATTTTCAATGGTATAACAGCATTAGTTTCAATAAGGAGTTCAAGAAGTATTGTATGACCAGTGAGAGGAAAAGAAGTACGGTGAAACCAGTATCCAACTCTCCCGTTTCGATTTGCCTATGAATAATTTATTATATCGGTTGAAGTTCTCTGGGCAACATGGTGCTGTGTGTTGGACCCAGCTTCAGCTTGCTGTCCTCATTCACCTCAGGGATGCATAAAGCAGCATTTGCAACAAATGCCACTCTTTGTGGATATTAAGGGACCAGGCTCCAGAACCTGGCAGACAATTTATTACTGATCTCACTGATGATGACATTCTCCTCTTAGGAGCCAACAGAAAAGGAATGTAAACACCATAATAAGATACCTTTATGGAGAATGTTCTGAGATTTTAACATCTTCTCCAATGGTTTCAGCAATATTCCATGGCAAGGGCAGATATTTCTACATTTAGAAGATTACTGTGTTCTGCCGGTGAGGAGAATCTTGTTCCTCATTATTTCAGATGACTCAACTACCCCCAAAAATCTCTTAAGGAAAAAAAATACAACCACTTGGCCTATTTACAGAAAACATACGCACAGTTTTAGCCTTTTGGGCCCATGGTACTTCGTCACTCAAGTGCAGGTGGATGTTGATAAGAGGCTTGGATATGATCATTCCACAAAAAAGTGAAAACTTCATAAAATTTTCTAGGAATTATTTTCCAGGGTGGTGTAGCTGGACACCTATTTGAAAGAATTTAAGCAATTCCTCCTTTCTTTATTGCTTCCTCTTTTCAATTGTCCAAAAGGACCCAGGCCTCCCTTATTGAACCTCAACTAAGTAAGGAATATATTTTTTATTTAAAGCAAGTTAATGAATGACCTAAAAATGTTAGCAGAAACACAGACTCCTACACATTGATGGAATGCTTTTTGAATAATTTATTAGAATTGAATGGTTTCTGGTTAACATTCAGACTCTACCTAGTTTCTGAAAATTTTCATCTTGGCATCCGTGACTTAGCTTATGTGTAACCTGGTAACAGGATTTCTCAACAGTGGTACTATTGACAGTCTGGACTGAATACTTCTTTGTGTGGGAGGCTGTCCTGTACATTGTAGGATGTTTAGCAGCATCCTTGGCCTCTATCCACTAGTTGCCAATAGCATCCTCCAGCCTTTTTGTGATAATCAAAATGTCTTCAACATTGTTCAGTGTCTCTGGGAGGCAAAGTTATCCTTGATTGTAAATCACTGATCTACTCTTTATACCACATCCTCCAATCCAAGACAAAATGAAAATAGGCTTAACTTATGTAATAGTTTTAATATCAATTTAGAAAGGGCTGAATATTTGCCTAGAGAAGCAAATATTCAGGTGTGTGATACAGGGTGGTTAAGGTGCCAGGTTAACAACAATAACAACAACAACTAGCCTATTTGACTCACACAGTAGCTGAAGAATTGCACTCTTAAATAGAACTACCACCTTTACAAAATCTCTCAAGAGAATTTGCTCAGAATTCTTGCTTGGAATGCCAAGAACAAAGTTCCTCTTTTGGACAGAATAGAAACCTTCCCTCAGGCCTTCTTCTGACCTCCTCATGTTCTCCATTCCTTCCAGGTCCTGGACATCTAGGTCAGGAATTCCTGCAACTCCAACCAACTGGTAAAGGATTTAGAGTTCAAGATATAGGAAGAAAGGGGATCTTCTCTTTTATCAAAGCTTTTAATTCAAGTATAACATACATACAGAAGAATATACACATTTTCAGTTTATAGCTCAGTGAGTGATCACAAATTACACACACTCGTGTAACCAGCATCCAGGCCAAGGAATAGAACATCAACAGCAAAACCCAAAAGCTCTCCTTCCCATACCTCCTCCCAGTCACTGTTCTCTTTCTCTTCCTCATTTCTAACACTATGTATTAGTTTGACCTGTTTTTGAATTTTATAGACCTTCAGATGCTAGAGGCTCTGAATCAGACTCACTTTACGAGGAATTTTGCCCTACAGTGGATAGCTTGTTGGGTTTCTGAGATGAGGAAGAAAGAAACTGCTTTTTCACTGCCAAGGAATCTTATGCCTGAAGGGCTGTTCATTCTTAGCACCAACTTGTCAGATACATGCCCAGAGACTTAGTACCATTAAGCAAATAGCGCTTATACATTAAAACTTGCTTTTAATTAATGAGAGTCAGGCCATAGTTTATGAACAATTATTTACCCAATAAAATTAATTATAGCCTTACATATGTGACCGAAGCTGTAATACTAATCAAATTCTTCCTGACAGCTTTCTGTGTAACCCGTGGTAAGAATGTAAATTGGTTTGAGATGGTTGCGTTTGAGAAGCAGCATAGCATAGCAGTTAAAAGTGACAAGGCTGGAGCTAGATTTGGGGCTCGATCCTGGCTATGGCCCTTAGTAGCTGTGTGTTCTGCATCTAATTACTTAATTTCCCTAGGTTTCAGTTTCCTCATCTGTAAAATGGGGAAAATAATAGTTACCTACCTCATATGATTATGGAAAATAAATAAGTTAGTAGGTAAAAAATGCTTATTAGAATAAACACAATATGTGTTTGCTATTATCATTACCACTCAGAGCCCTTTTAGCTTTACAAAAGAAGCATAAAGCCTGACACGCATGTACAAGGTCTAATACTTACCACACAGCTGAAGTTGGGGATTGTTGCATATTTGTAAGAATAGGGATACAGCAGCATCTGAGCATATGCATGAAAGGAGAGGTAAGCTCTAATGTGCTTCCTGTGTCTTCGGAGGAAAGTGGCTACAGCTTTCACTTCTGGCTCAGATTCTGGGAAAGGTCCACAGTATGCATCATCACAAGGGTGCATAGAAGCTCCTTCATCTGCAAGATAAAAAAGAAAATGGGGGTGACGGAGTGGATCGGCAAGAAGCAAGAAACACAAACCAGCATTGTTAAACTGCTATTTTCTTTTGTTTCTATAAACATATGGTATTATTAAGCAATTCATCTCACTTCTCATTTACAGAAATCAATACTGAAAAATCCAAGGTGGTTCAAGCCTCCATGCACAATAGGAGGGTGGCCTGAATAGGAAATAGGAAATAGGTGCTGATTGTTTAAATGAGCCTGCATAAACCACTTGGAAAGGGATGGCTTTATCAGTGGGAGACCTAATTCTCTATGATCCCCCAGATCGGGTAAGGCTCCTATACTCCATGATGCCTGCATTTTTCCAACATAACATTTAACACATTTGTAATTAGTGTCCAGTATTTACCTGCTTAACATTCACCCAATATTTACACTGTTCTAGGTGCCTGGTATACAAGGAAAAACAACACAGAAGAAACTCCCTGCTCTAGTATAAACTATATTCAATCTGGATTCTTTGTTAAACTCTAATGCTCTGTGAAAGCAGGGACTGTGTCTTTCTTGCTGGGCACCTGGCAACTAGAACAATAGTATGTCAAGTGTTCAACAAATATTTGTTAAAAAGTGAATGTCAGATCAAAAGAAAAGGCTAGACATCTGCACAGGTGTCTGGGAAGATACAAATATTGATACATCAAGAACATGAAGGCAAGGCAGAAATAATTCCACAAAAGATGCCAAAAAAATTTCTATTATATTTTTAGATAAGCAATATCTAAACCGGTTTTGTAAAACCCAAGAGACTTCTCTAGTTTTCTTGGGGGTCAGTAAGAATTCAGTTAAGAAATCCTCAAAACTTAATTTTAATAATTTTTGAATTAAAAGCTTTGTATCCTATAGGTCTATGAAGGGGAGGAAGGAAAATAACATTCACTGTAACAATCACAAAGTATTAAGGTTCCAAGACATTTTTCCATTGATAATTAATTACATTTTCTACAGTTATTTGCCATCCGCCATTATTAGGCCTCCTGACAGCCCTAGAAAACTGTGTCTTTCCATAAGCAAATGGAAGATGTTTGGTGATTCTGTGACATAGTCTAATTCCACTAATATGAAAAGATAACCAAGTCAAATCAGACTAAAGCTTGAGGACATTAAATCTAGTTTGTGTTATAGGTGAGTTAAGATGGGAAATTTACAGCAATTGTGGTTTCCTCCTTTGAGTTTAATTCTGGACTTAGAAGTGCCTTAGAAGTAAGTGGGATAAGGAAGGAACTCAGAATATAATATAAAAATGATAGCTGATACTCTGAAAGGAATAGGATAAATAAAGAGACATTTGAAGATCACCGATGTAAAGCACTAGAGAGATCACAGACTGAACAACTAATTCCAGAGGGAGCAGAACTAATGAGCCAGAGAAAAAAGGAAGGATTTACAATAATCCTGATAAACATTCTCAAGGGCATATAGAAGGGCATTGGAAACATTAAACAGGGACAAGAAGTTATAAAAAAGTACCAGTCAGATATAATAGAAATAAAAACTTAATTCATGGGTTGAAAGAATACAGTTGATGAGTGAATGAATTAATGAGATGGAATATGTTTTGAAACATATGAAAAAATGAAAAAAAAGGAGGTATGAAAAATAGAGTAATTGTCAACATCTGATTAACAGAAAGAAATAAAAGTTAAATATTTGAAGAACTGCTCATTGAAATTTTTCTACAATTAAGGAAAGATTGAATGGACTTATTGAGTACAAAACAAGAGAGATAAAGGGGAAATATGTCAACGCTTTGACACAGTAGGGTGAAATTTAAGAAAAGGAAACAATTCCAGAGAGAAAGAAGCAGGTCATCTATAAGGAACAAGGATTAGATTCACATTTGACTTTTTATTAGCAACACTAGAGTAGTATTTCCAAAGTATATTTATATATATATATTTACTTATTATTCTTACATTTTTATTTATATGTTTTAAAATTAATTGTTTAAATTGAAGTGTAGTTATACATACAATATTATATTAGTTTCAGGTGTACAACATAGTGAATCCATAATTACATACATTAGGAAAAGCTCACCATGATAAGTGTAGTTACCATTGATCACCATACAAAGTTATTACAATATTACCTACTGTATTCCCTATGCTGTCTGTTACATCCTGGTGACTTATTTATTTCATAACTGGAACTTTGGATCTCTTAATTTCCTTGACCTATTTTGCCTATCCCCCACACCCACTTTCTAGCTACAATAAATATAGGGGTGCATATATCTTTTTGAATTAGCATTTCTGTTTTCTTTGGGTAAATATCTGGACGTGGAATTGCTGGATCATATGGTATTTCTAATTTTAATTTTTGGGGGAGCCTCCATACTCTTTTTCCATAGTGGCTATTATCTTAATGTTCCAGGTGCATTTGAAAAGAATGTGTATTCTGCTGTTTTTGGATGGAATGTTCTGTATGTATCTGTTAAGTCCACATGGTCTAATGTGTAACTCAAAGTGACTGTTCCTTATTTATTTTCTGTCAGGATGATCTATTGATTGATATAAGTGGGGTGTTAAACTCCCCTACTCTATGCTATTACTGTCAATTTCTCCCTTTATGTCTGTTAACATTTGCTTTGTATACAATCAGGTTGCTTCTATGTTGGGTGTATAGATAATTATAAGTGTTATATCATCTTGTTGGAGTGATCCCTTGATCCTTCTTTGTCTGTTGTTACAGCCTTTGTGTTAAGGTCTATTTTGTCTGATGTAAGTATTGCTACCCCAGATTTTTTTTCTGGCTTCCATTTGCATGGTATCTTTTTCCACCTTTTAACTTTCAGTCTGCATGTATCTTGAGGTCTGAAGTGAGTCTCTTGTAGGCAGCATATAGATGGGTCTTTTTTTTTTTTTTTTAAACCATTCAGTTACATTATGTCCTTTGATTGGAGCATTTAGACCATTTACACTTAAAGTAATTATTGATAGACATATTCTTATTACCATTTTGTTAATTGTTTTCTGTTATTTTTGTAGTTCTTCTCTGTCCCTTTCTTCTTCTCTTCTACTCTTCCCTCGTGATTAGTCACTTTCTTTAGTCTTGTGCTTGGATTTTTTTCTTTTTGTGTATCTATTACAGGTTTTTGGTTTGTGGGCACCATGAGGTTCATATATAACATCCCAAGTATATAGCAGTCTGTGTTAAGTTGATGGTTTTGAGTTTGAACACATTCTAAAAGCACTACATGTTTACTCCTCCCCATCTATGTTTTATGTATATGACATCATATTTTACATCTTCTATTTCTTGAATCCCGTCACTAATTTTTTAAGATATAACTGATTTTACTACTTTTGTCTTTTAACCTGCATAATAGCTTTATAAGTGATTGATTTGCTACCTTTACTATATATTGTTTTTACTAGTAAAGTTTTTTCTTTTAATAATTTTCTTACATCTAGTTATGGTCTTTTCTGCTTTAAGTCCTTTCACATTTCTTATAAGGCCGGCTTAATGCTGATGAACTCCTTTAACTTTTGTCTGGGAAACTATAGCTCCTTCAGTTCTGAACGATAACCTTGCTAAGAGTATTCTTGGTTGTAGGTTTCTTTCCTTTGAACGCTTTGAATATATTCTGCTACTCTCTTCTGGCCTGCAAAGTTTCTGCTGAAAAATAAGCTGATAGTCTTATGGGGCTTTCCTTGTATATAAGTAGTTGCTTTTCTATTTCGGTCTTAAGATTCTAATTTTAATTTTTGACATTTTAGTTATTATGTGTCTTGGGGTTAACCTGCTTGGGTTCATCTTGTTTGGGTTTCTCTGTGTTGCCTGGACCTGGGTGTCTGTTTCCTTTCCCAGGCTAGGGAAGTTTCCAGATACTGTTTCTTTAAATGAGTTTTCTGCCTCTTTCTCTCTCTCTTATCCTTCTGGGATTCCTATAATGCAAATGTTACAATGCTTGATGTTGTCCTAGAGGTCCTTTAACCTATCCTCATTTTTAAAATTCTTACTTTTTGCTGTTCAGCTTGAGTGCTTTCCATTACCCTGTCTTCCAGATCGCTGATATATTCTTTTGTATCCTCTTAACCACTGTGGATTCCCTCTAGCATATTTTTCTTTTCAGTTATTGTGTTCTTCAATTCTGGTTATTTTTTATATTTTTTATCTTTTTATTGAAGTTCTCCCTGAGTTCAT
The DNA here is from genome assembly GCF_004348235.1 of Phoca vitulina. NCBI lineage: Eukaryota > Metazoa > Chordata > Mammalia > Carnivora > Phocidae > Phoca > Phoca vitulina. The sequence continues at coordinate 18,412,504 of NW_022589728.1, forward strand.
CCACTCTTAAATCTGGTGAACATCTTTATGACCATTACTTTGATCTCCTAATTGGGTAAATTGCTTATCTCTCTTTCATTTAGTTCATTCTCTGAAGTTTTGTCTTGTTCTTTCATTTGGAGCACGTTCCTCTGTCTCATTTTATTTGAATTTCTGTGGTTGTTTCTATGAATTAGGCAAAACAGCCACCTCTCCCGGCCTTGAAGGTGTAGCCGTGTATGGGAGCATCCTCTGTGTCACCTGTGAGTGCTGGGCACTGTAGGCAGGACAGCTGGAGCAGGCTTGGTTTGGGGTGTCCTGGATGTTCCACACGTGGGTGCCCTGGCAGGATGGCTAGAGCTGGTGGGGCATGGGCCCGGGGTGTCCCAAGGCTTTCCACATTGGGGTTGCCCTGTGGGGTGGTCTGGGCCAGGGCTGCCCCAGTGGGATGGTTACAGCTGGGGTGGGTGTGACTATGGGAGCCACCTTGGGGGGGATGACTGGAGGTGGTGTGGACTAGGGCTTGCTGTGGTGGCGGCTAGCTAGAGCACCAAGATCTTGCTCCCATCTGTACCATCTAGGTGGAGAGGAAATGTAAACAATGGCACTAGACAGCACCTCTGACGTCAGAAAGGATTTAAGTAGTTCCTTCATTGTTTGACTGATGTCCTAGGGTTAGAAGATGGGTTTCCTTCACTATGTCTTGTTGCCCTTTGAACTATTTTTTTTCTCTGCTCCAGCTAGGTGAATCCGCAGGCGGGACCCATCAGTGATATCCCTCTCTGCTGAAGTTCATAGCGCTGGGGCTGGGGGTCCTGCCATTACCATGTCTCTGTCTCTCCTTTGTGGGGCAGACGCTGTTGAGTCAGCCCTCAGTTTTTCCTCAATTGAATTATTCTATATGCAGGCACAAAATCAGTGTCCAGCAGAGGAGGTGAGTTCAGGGTCTTCCTATGCTGCCATCTTAGACCTTTCCCTCCTCATTAAAAAAAAACTTTTGGGGGCACCTGGGTGGCTCAGTCATTAAGCGTCTTCCTTTGGCTCAGGTCATAATCCCAGGGTCCTGGGATCGAGCCCCGCATCGGGCTCTCTGTTCAGCGGGAAGCCTGCTTCTCCCTCTCCCAATCCCCCTGCTTGTGTTCCCTCCCTTGTGTTCTCTCTCTCTGTCAAATAAATAAAAATAAAATCTTTAAAAAAAAAATAAAAAAAAAACTTTTGCTGTACAGCTTGGTGCTTCTTCTATCCTGTCTTCTAGATTGTTGATTCATTCTTTTGTATCCTCTAATTGCTTTGATTCCCTCTCATGTATTTTTCATTTCAGTCATTGTAATCCTTAGCTCTGATTGGTTCTTTTATATATTTTGTTTTTCTTTATTGAAGTTCTCAAATAGTTCACCCACTCTTCTCTCACATCAGGTGAGGGCCTTTATAACCATTACTTTGATTAGGTTGATTAGTTCTTTTCTGAGGTTTTTGTCTTGTTTTTCTTTGAACACACTCCTTTGCCTCATTTTGTCTGTGTTTTTTCTATGTATTAGGTGTGTTAGCTATGTCTCCTGGTCTTGAAAGTGGTGGCCTTATATGAAAGGCATCCTGTGAGGTGCCATAGTGCTACCCTCCCTGGTCACCAGGAGCAAGCACTCCTGGTGTCTTTGGTGTGGCCTGCATGTCCCCTCCTGTTGTGACTGGTGGGCAGGGCTTTCCCCTGGTGAAACTAACTGGCTGAGCTGCTCACCTGTAGCTGCTGTGGGCTTGCTGGTGTGTGGGCTTAGCTCCCTGCAGAGCTGGCCGACAGACCTGGCCACAGCTGTTACAGGCATGCTGGTAGACAGGGCTGGCTCCCTACCACCCCAGGGTAGGAGTCACTTTGGAGGGGTGCTGGCCCTGGCTGGGGCTGTCTGCCTGGCGTGGGTGGGGCAGTAGTGGGTTTGGGGGGGATGCTGGTCCCCACCAAGTCTGCCTGCTGGGTGTGGTAGAGCGGGAGCTGCTTTAGAGGGCTGCCTCCTGGGGTGGTTGGGTTGGGTGGAGCAGGTCTGCAGGGGAATGCTGTGACAGGGTGAATGGTGCCGGCAAAGTAGATGGAAAGTGTCAGAACTGGCTTCTGCTAGTGTCTGGCCGGCTAGGCAGAAGCTGGAACAATATTCGCGAGTAGGCAAGCCAGATGGGATCTAGTGCAAGCCCATGACTCCTGAATCTCTATCTCAAGCTTCAAACTCATGTATAAAATAACATTCAGGACATCTCCATCTATTTGTCTCGGGCTCTGAAAGCTCAAGATGTCCCTAGATGAAATCATCTTTTTCTTTTTTACCCACCAAATTGATCTTTTGCTATGTTTCTTTTTTTTTTTTTTTAAAAAGATTTTATTTATTTATTTGAGAGAGAATGAGAGAGAGCACATGAGAGGGGGGAGGGTCAGAGGGAGAAGCAGACTCCCTGCCGAGCAGGGAGCCCGATGCGGGACTCGATCCAGGGACTCCAGGATCATGACCTGAGCCGAAGGCAGTCGCTTAACCAACTGAGCCACCCAGGCGCCCCTGATCTTTTGCTATGTTTCTTAACCTACGTTTCCCTCATTCATCTAGTGGCCTACGTTAGAACTTAGGTGGAACAATCCTAGAAGTTTTCTTCTGTTTTATCCCTCCATCCAGTTGGAGAGCAAATTCTGTTGATTGTATCTGCTAAATCTCTCTATGATCACGTCCACTGACAAAGTTCAGGCTCTAGTCATTATTCCCCTAAATTATGAGAACAGTTCCTTGCCTTCAGTCTGGCCTACCTTGAATTCAGCCTTCTCAATGTCCTTGTAATACAACTAAGTCTGATCTTATTTATTCTAAAAACAGAAATCTGATTTGCTGCTTAAAATCCTTCAGTGGTGGCCTTCCAGATAAACTTCCGAAATCTTACTACCACTTAAAGGCAAAGAGGTAGTGTGATCAAAATGTTTGAATTTGGTAGTGGTAGATATTATAGTTTATCTTGTGTGTTTTTCCTGTCTTAAAATGTTGGTGATTTTTACCCTATTGCTGTACAGATAGGCCTGTGATTGGTATCTTGTCACTGACTAGATAATTTCATGTATTCTTCATGTTTTTGTAATAGTTTGAAAGTTATATAGTTCTCTCCTTCCTTGGAATTCAGAGAGTCTTGCTCCCTTCCTCTACCAGATGCTTATGGGATAAGTTCCTTCATGATTTGTTTCTGGTTGACCTGCTTAAAATTTTTACCTTCTATCAGTCTGCCTTAAACCTTGTACATTTATTCCTAATAAAATATTGGTCATTTTCCCAAGGTTCTATACTCCCTTACCCTTATGATGGTACACGCTGTTCCCTTCTTTTGAAGCATCTCTTTTCTTCACAGTCTGATTTTATTTGTCCTTCAGTGCTTAATGCACTTACCACTTCCTCTTGGCATCTTCTTCAATGTTCCTAAGCTGGGTTAGGTGCCTATAACACCCTTCTTTATCTGCATGTGTCATAAAACTTAGTATAGTGTGTTAAAATTTATGCTTACCCATTTCCCTACTCAACTGGGCCTTGCACAATGTTTGACCGATAGTGAGTGCATAAAAAATAAACCATTTTATTTAATAATTATATGGGAGCTAAACTGTATAATATTAAGAAGGGCCACACCTCGATTTAATGCTGTTTGCTTGAGAAGCACATTAAACACTGGAATATTCTATAGCGCTTTATGGTTTATTTTATGGATTGGCATTCTGCCAATGTTATTTACTACAGATTAAGTATTGATTCAGCAGCAGAATGGAATATCACATTCAAAATTCTTTATGCCAGTGTTTCTGTATGAATTTTTGCCTTACTCATCTCTTATAGTAACACTGTCTTTAAAAAATAAAACCAGAATCCTGAATAGCAAGACCTCTAAAATGGAAATAAATTAAGTCAGGTGGAAAGAAAACCACTAAAACAATCTAATTTTATTTATAACCTTTTGGGGGCACTATCCAGGCTTTACTAAAATGCAAAGAAACAGCTCACAAATATTATTGAACCGTAAGTCCCTTTGGGATTTTAAGTAGCTGTGCTGGATGCACAATTTGAAAAGTGCTGTCCAGATCTAGCTTCAGTTACATAGATTCTGATAAAAAATATCTGATGTACTAAAAAAGATCAAGATAGCAGAAAGCTAAAGCACCAGGACACAGCATTTCAAGGAAACAAGTAAAAAACACCAAAAAATGATTTAATATCCAGGAAACAATGATAAAACATTTCTAGGGGGAAGGAGCAAGAAGCATCAAACCCATCACTCTTTAGGTTTTAGAAGCATGAGAATCCAAAGGTTATTAGTTTTTCCTTAGTTTACAGGAGTCAATATATTGTTTCTGAAGCTGAGACGAAATTCTCTTTCCCCATCTTCACGTGCAGAACAACTGCAGAATATATAACAGATCTCTGCAGTGCAGAACGAAGGGATTCTAGTCTTGTCCAATAAAACACACATCTCTGTTCTGAACACTTCAGCAATTTACTTCCATAGCATACATCACCTCTTTAATTTTTGAGTATTAAGATGGGAAACTCTACAAGGACCTCATAAATCTAGAGAGGAGACAGGATGTGCACATATAAGGAAATTAGAGGACAAGACAATGTAGGATATAAAACCATCATAAAGTGTGCATTGCAGACTGTGCACAGGAACACAAAGGAGGGAGGGAGAGCAGAATTAGAAGCCCTGGGGGAGACTCTAATGGCAGAGACTCAGTGGGACTCGAGATGGATGGAACTCGAAAAAATACGATTTTACTTAAAAAAAATAAAGTACAAAAAAATAAGGGTTTTGTTGCTTCTGTGAAGCTTAGTCCCTCTGGATGGTAAAATGAGGTAGAAGATGGTCTTTAGAGAGGGAATGGAGAAGGAGGGGAAAATCACAAGACGGGGCTCCAGTCCGAACTATACTACCAATGAGCTCAGGGGCAGGCATGTCACTGCTCTGGTGGCATTTGTCCTGGGTGGATTAAGGACCCTAATCCGTGGTTCTCATGTGACGTGTGACAACGTGTTGCCATCAGTTGTGGGGCTTGTCTCACAGTGGCTAGTTACAGGCTACAAAATTAGTGAACTAAAAAATCAGTTTAGTTGTGATAAATAATTTATTCTTTTTTTTTTTTTTAAGATTTTATTTATTTATTTGACAGAGAGAGACACAGCGAGAGAGGGAACACAAGCAGGGGGAGTGGGAGAGGGAGAAACAGGCTTCCCACCGAGCAGGGAGCCCAATGTGGGGCTCAATCCCAGGACCTTGGCATCATGACCTGGGCCGAAGGCAGATGCCTAATGACTGAGCCACCCAGGTGCCCCACTCTTAATTTATTCTAATATACTCTTGTAATGGGGGAGAGGAGAGGCAAATTAGCATGGGGAGGTGTGCTTGGAATTAATGACTGGAGGTGTGCTGTCATCATCAATTGTCACCTCCCTGCCTACAGTCCTCCAACCCCCTTCCAAATCTGCTTCTCCTCTTGTATTACAAATCGTGGTGTATGGTACCTGAGTGCCCAGATCAGAAATCATTTACTGTATCCAATAGTCCGCAAACAGCTGTTGATGCCACGGTCTTAATTTCTCTCCAGTACATTCAACCCAACTACCATTGTCTTGTCAAAACTGTCCTGAATTACTGGAGGGGTTCGCTGACTTCAGGCTCTTCTTTCATCTACATCCTCAGAAGTCCTGAATTAATTTTACTGAAATACATATCTTACTATGTAATTCCTATGCTTGAAACTTTCCAGTGGCTCACCACAGCCTTCAGGATAAAGGAAGGGGCTGGATTAGGGGCCTTCCCTCTAAACACCTTGTGGTAGGCTGAATAATGGCCCCCAAAGATTGCCAGGTCCTAATCTATGGGATCTGTGACTGTTACCTTATATGGAAAAGGGCCTTTGCGGACGTGATTGAGATCCTGAAATGGGGAGATTATCCTGGATTATCCAGGTAGGCCTTAAATGCAATCAGAAGCATTGTACGAGAGGGAAAGCTGGTTACAGACAGAAGAGAAGGCTATGTGACAGAAGCAAAGAGAAGATGCGTCACAGAGGGAATCCGCTGTGCCACTGGCTTTGAAGGTGGAGGAGGAGGTCACAAGGTAAGGAAATCAGGTGGCTCCTAGAAGCTGCAAGGCAAGGAAATGGATTCTCCCCTCAAGCTTCTTGAAGGAGTGTGGTCTTGCCACATCTTCCTGGTGTGCCTGGTGTGGTCCATTTTGGACATCTGGCCTCCAGAATTGTAAGAAAAGAAATTTGTGTTGTTTTAAGCCACCAAGTTTTGGTAATTGGCAGAGTGGCAACTGGATATGTTATGTGGGGGACGAGCCACTTGTCTGCAACTTTGCCACTCTGACTCCAGCCAGAATTTCGCTTTCCTCTCTCCTCTGTTAATGTGACACTCAGGCCTCCAATCACAGCAGGTTGTTTAAATGCGGTCTCTCTCACTGGATGCTAGCTCCCAAAAAACAAGAACCGAATATCTGCCTGGCATTGTGCTTTGCCCATAGCAGGGGTTCAATAAATGTTCATTGAGTGAATCAATCTGCCCTATAGCAAGGTCCTTCTTAGTCTAGCACATCAAAATTCCATTTGTGCTTTATATTTTAAGGTCAGTTTTATTATAATTTAAGGTTATAATAAAAGCTAAGAGATTGCACAAGAGCCTGAACAACAATGTTGTTCTCTACGTTTCTGGTATACCTTTAAAATACGTGCAAATATGTACCTGAGCATAAGAATTACACCTGAGAATGAGAACAAATGAAAAGGGAACCCATAGGTTTGTATCATATTACTGCTTTCTCTGTGATTGTTGCCAAGGGAACTTCCCAATCTGGGGAGGTGAGTGAGATGAATGAGTGCTATTTTCTTGTTGTGGAACTTGCTGGAAGGCTACTCTGGAATCTCTCTTTCAGAATTACACAGGCTAGAATGGAATGCCACGACCTCCTTCCAAATAGGTGCCAGTAAAAGAAAACAGGTACTGTGTTCTAATGAGATATGTCATACTAAAATAGTTTTGCTGATGTACACTGTTTATCTCTCAACATAACAATTTCCTTAAGATGTTTGAACCACTGTAAGACTTGAGGTTTTCTCTCAATCTATTTCACAGTCAACCCCTCTATGAGAGTATCAGGAGAGGTGATGGGGAGACCAGAGGGCTAGAGGGCAGTGCATTTGGTGTCTATTAGATTAGGCAATCTGTGATTAAGTGGGAACTCTTTTGACATTTCCCACACCACCCCACTTGGTGGGAGTGGTGATTGAGGGCAATGAGGGATGGTGGCAGAAAAGTACGATTTCCTTATAAGCTTATGAGCTGTCTGTTTTGGTCCCACTCCCTCATGTTTTACTAAATTATAACTAAGCTAAAGAAAAAAGCTAAATAATAGGAAAGGAGACGAAGTGCTTTGAATGGTGGTAGTGCATTCTGGGGCTAGATTTTAGTTAAAATTTTTAGTTTTTTAAGAAAAGAATGTTTTCTTATTTTTACTGCTTTTAATTTTTTAGAATGACCAGTGGATGTACATGGCTTTGCCATGTAAATTGCTCCCTCCATCTGTCTAGCCATCTATTTCTTTTCCCCAGAAGCAATCAATCACTTTTACTACCTCCTTGTATTATTCCAGGGTTGGTCTATGCATTTATAAGCAAAAAGCCAGTTTTATTATCTTTTTTATACAAATAGTATCCTTTATATATATTAATCTTAAACCTTGCTTTAACTGTGTGTGTGTGTGTATGTGTGTGTAATCCTGGAGATATTTCTATACATAAAATAGCTATCTAATTTTGGCTATTTCTGTCTATTTCACTGTATAATTGTAGCTTAACTTAATAGTCATTTGTTGATGGACATGTAGGATGCTTCTAATCTCTTGTTATTATAAAGAGTGCTGTAATGAATATCCCTGTACATATGTTATATTCCACACATGTGAGTATTGCAACAGGAAATTCCTAAAAGGAGAAATACTCAGTGAAAAAATGTGTATTTTTAATTTTGGTAAACATTGCCAAATGCCCTTCCCCAGAAGTTGAACTCATTCACACTCTCAACAGGAATGTATAATATTGCCTGTTTACCCATATCCTTCAAACTTGTATTCTTTCTGTCTGTCTTTTAAGAATATCAATAGGTCCAAGTTTGATGGTCAGAAAATGTGTTTTTACTTAAAGTGTCATTTAAACATAGATAGAGAAAAATACATTTGAAGAAGAAAGTTACAAACTGTTTCTTCAGTTTGAAGACACACTCCAAAGTAGCATCCAGACAGAGTACCTGCATATATTAGGTGCTCCATAAATACTTGCTGAGGGACTCCCATGGCTCTATTGAGTTTTGCTAAATCCTCTGTGATGCAGTAGGGTGATCTAACTTGATGTCTCATAGTGGCAACAAGATCATACGTTTAAATAGTGTTTATCTCCGGGATTCATTTCAATATGGATCTTTTTAAAAATCATGTCACATGATTAGTCATTTGGCTAACTACTTATAGGCTACTTGGGAAAAATAAATACAGAATACACACTGTTAAAGGCAAATTTGTTCCTTAAAGTGGAATTCTAAAATTAAGTTTAGAAAACATTTAAAAGAAGAAAAACCACTAGTCCTCCAATTCTAGCATTTTAGTCTATTATTCCCAGTTTTTTCCCCATGTTAGTATCTAAATGTGTATGTTATACACACATCTGTCACATGTACATATAAAATCATCATATATTTTATAAAATTGTAATCACAGTGAAAAATTATATAGCCTGAATTTGACTCAATATTATCAGCTTTTTATTATTTTTAAATGAACTTCTTACCTATTTTTATGGCTTCCTAAAATTTATCAAATGAATATGAATCTATTTAACCATTGCCCTGTTGCTTGACATTTGGATTGTTCTTTTATTATTATAGATCACACTATGGTCAGCGTCTTTTTCTCTTTCCTTCTAATGTGTTTTTGAAATGGGATGCTTAGACCAAAGGGTATGCACAGGCTTAAGGTTCTGCTTTGACATTTTTTTTTTTTAAAGATTTTATTTGTTGTTTGTTTATTTGAGAGAGAAAGAGAGTGAGTAGGAGCAGAGGGAGAGGGAGAAGCAGGCTCCCCACTGAGCAGGGAGCCTGATGTGGAGCTCTATCTGAGAACCCTGAGACCATGACCTGAGCCGAAGGCAGACGTTTAACCGACTGAACCACCCAGGCACCCCTGCTTTGACTCTTTTTTCAGTGTTCATGTGTGCTGATCTGATCTGTGCCTATAGCTTCAACTACTTCCCATGTGCTAAGGACCCACAAGCCCCAATGTTCAGACGAGGCCCTTTTCATACTCCAAGTCTATATCCAGTTACCTATTGTACATCTTCTCCCAGGGTTCCTACAAACACTCAAATCCACTGCTCAAAATTGGACTCATGTTTTCCACCAAATCCTCACCTCTCACTAGATGCCAAATCTTGGTAGATGACACCTCTATCCACCAGTCACTCCTACCAGAAATAGAGTCATCCTAGACTCTTCCCTTTTCCTTCTGAACTTCATCGCCTATATCCTACTGGTGCATAAGTGATCTAGATCTAAGTAAACGCTGCTCTTGTGTGCCCTTCTTCTCCAACCTTGCCTTCCTGCTCTAGTATACTAACCTTTGGCTAACACTCCTGCTCAAGTGGCTACCAGAGATCAGTCATTTTCTTCCTAGCTTTAAAAGCTTCTAATTATTCCTCCCTTAAAAGGCTCCCAATTATCCAGTGTTTGTCAAACTTTCCATCAAAATACCCCAAACAGGCAAAATCAACATGCACTGTAAGCCCCTAACATTTTTGAAATCTTTGTTTTACCTTAAACATTTTTTAAATGGAATTTATTTAAAAAATAAATTTGTTAATTTTCAGTCCACTCAATTATGCATTTGTTTGTTCTCACATAAAAATAACTCTCCTTTTGAAATCCTCAAATGAAATTGATATATCCTGAAAGTGTGCTTTCTCTGTGGCTTTCTCTGTGATAGAACTCCATGTATATATAACCTCAGTTCAGTTTGAAAGGCACAGCTTCTAGAATAAAACCTGTAAGGCCCAGCACAGCACTGAATCTCAGTGTGCCCCCCATGCATGATACCCTGGGGACTTCTCCTGCCTCATCTCTCACCAGTCCTTCCAGTCATCCTTTGTTCCAGCCATGCAGTGCCACCTGTCATCCTCACAGCACCCTGTTCTGTTTCATGCTGCATGTTTGTCCCAGGGACATACCTGTTTCCCCTATCTGGAATGCCCTCTTGACTCTGAATCCTTTGCTCTACTCACTTTCTGCCCTACAGTTTGGTCTACCTGATGACCAATATGTTTTTAATATTCCAATCTTCTATTGTTTCTTCTATGAAGACTTTTCTACTTTATCAAGCAGAACTGGCCCCTTCTTCCTTTGTATCTCCACAGTACTATTTATATGTCTATATATACCATATGTAGCTCTACATAGTATTTTTAAATTTTTTTTCATTTTTTTCCTTTCCCTTCCTTCCTTCTCCACTCTTTTTCCTTTCTCTTCCTTCTCTTCACCTCCTCTAACCTCAAAGATTTTAAACCTGATGAGAACAGAATCTGTTGCATGTGTCTCTGCTTCCCAAGTATCTATCACAGAGTGGGAAATAGAATGCATGCAGTACTTTTTTTTTTTTTTTAAATGAATGCAGGAATGAATGGTGGTGTGGCAGTGTCTGGTCAAGTTGCTTTCTAATGCCCCAGAGACACGTGCCATCCCAGTTTTACCACTGCTTCCAGTTTAGGATATCACATTAAGCATTCTGGGAAATAATTTAATAGATGAAATGTTGGGAGGGAGAAAAGATGGCAGAGGAGTAGGGGACCTTATTCCAGTGGGTCCCCGGAATTGAGCTGGATATCTACCAGACCACTCTGAGCACCCACAAAATCAGCCTGAGATGTAAGAAGATAGATATGGATCTCTACAATCAGAATATCGCAGGCGGTTGGTTTTGAGGTACGAAGCGGGGAGCCGTGATTCCGCGGGCAGGTATCGGAGGATAAGCGGCAGCGGGAGGAAGCCTGGCTGTGGGGATCCTGCACCGCTGGTGAGCGATAGCCTCGTGTGCTGGGGACGTGGCACAGACTCACAGATCCATAGCGGCAGGGAAAGGACTTTAGGGCAGCCCCCGGGATGGAAACCCAGAGCAGCGGGGTCGCACGTGCGAACTGGGAGTGGCTGGCAGTTTTAGAAGCACAAAGGGCAGAGACGTGCTCCGACCTGGAGGCAGGACTGGGAGCGCTGCGGAGGGGTGCACAACCCAGGCTGCTGCAGTTCATAGCAGCATGGACAGAAATGGAGACAGTGTGGCCTGGAGAGCTCACTGAAGAACAGACTGTGGTCTCTCTGCTCTGAGGCAGAGGGTTGGAAATGATCTCTTCTGCTCTCTCGGAAGAGATGCGGAAAGCCACCAGGGAAAGCTGCCAGAGAACAAAAGCCCCCCAAAACTGGTTCCTGCTGAGCCCTTCCCCTGCCACAAGGGGCAGGGCAACTCTGCCCAAACAGGGTTGCATGAGTAACAGTGTAGCAAGCCCCTCCCCCAGAAGACAGGCTGGGAGAACAAGAGGCCAGCAACCCTAAGGTCCCTAGAAAACAGGTGCATCTTGCTTGGGTTCTGTCCAATTATTTGGACTCTACACATTCCCTCAACCACCCATCAACAGAATGACTAGGAGGAGGGACGCCCAAAATATGAAAGACTCAGAGATTATGACTTATGCTGCAGATTTACAAATGGATGCAGATAGATATACCAAGATGTCGGAGATGGAATTCAGGCTAGCAACCGTGAAGACAATAGCTAGAATAGAGAAATCAATTAATGGCAACATAGAGTCTCTAAGGGCAGAAATGAAAGCTGAATTCGCAGATTTTAAAAATGCTATCAATGAGATCCAATCTAATGTAGATAATCTAGCAGCTAGGGTAAGTGAGGCAAAAGAACAAATTAGTGACCTGGAAGACAATTTAATAGATAAAAAGGGAAAAGAGGAGGCCAGGGAAAAACAACACAGTCCATGAAAATAGAATCAGAGAAATAAGTGACACCATGAAACGTTCCAATGTCAGAATTATTGGAATCCCGGAGGGAGTAGATAGAGAGAGAGGACTAGAAGATATATTTGAGCAAATTGTAGCTGAGAACTTCCCTAATCTGGGGAATGAAACAAACATTCATGTCCTAGAGGCAGAGAAGACCCCTCCCAAGATCAAGGAAAACAGGCCAACACCCCGGCATGTAATAGTAAAACTTGCAAATCTTAGAACCAAGGAAACCATCTTAAGGGTAGTTAGGGCTAAGAGATTCCTTATGTACAGAGGGAGGAACATCAGAATAATGTCAGACCTATCCACAAAGACCTGAAAAGCCAGAAAGGCCTGGCAAGACATATTCAGGGTACTAAATGAGAAGAACATGCAGCCAAGAATACTTTATCTGGCAAGGCTTTCATTTAGAATGGATGGAGAGATGCAGAGCTTCCAAGACCAGCAGAAACTGAAAGAATATGTGACCACTAAGCCGGCCCTGCAAGAAATATTAAGGGGGGGTTCTATAAAAGGAGAAAGACCCAAAGAGTGATCTACAACAGAAATTTACAGGGACAATCTATAAAAACAACATCTTCACAGGCAACATAATGAAAATTAATTCATATCTCTCAATAATCACTCTCAACTTGAATGGCCTAAATGCTCCCATAAAATGGCACAGGGTTGGGGCACCTGGGTGGCTCAGTCGTTAAGCGTCTGCCTTCGGCTCGGGTCATGATCCCAGGGTCCTGGGATCGAGCCCCGCATCTGGCTCCCTGCTCCACGGGAGGCCTGCTTCTCCCTCTCCCACCCCCCCTGCTTGTGTTCCCTCTCTCGCTGTGTCTCTCTCTGTCAAATAAATAAATAAAATCTTAAAAAAAAAAATGGCACAGGGTTGCAGATTGGATAAAAAGACAGGACCCATCCATATGCTGTCTACAAGAGACTCATTTTGAACCTAAAGATACATCCAGAATGAAAGTGAAAGGATGGAGATCCATCTTCCATGCCAGCGGACCTCAAAAGAAAGCTGGGGTAGCAATTCTTATATCAGACAAATTAGATTTTAAACTAAAGACTGTAGTTAGAGACACAGAAGGACACTATATCATTCTTAAAGGGTCTATCCAACAAGAAGATCTAACAATTGTAAATATCTATGCCCCCAACATGGGATCAGCCATCTGCATAAGCCAACTGTTAACCAAAATAAAGAGTCATATTGATAATAATACGTTAATTGTAGGAGACCTCAATACTCCACTCTCAGCAATAGACAGATCATCTAAGCAGAAAATCAACAAAGAAACAAGAGCTTTGAATGATATATTGGACCAGATGGACCTCATAGATATTTACAGAACATTCCACCCTAAAACAACAGAATACCCATTCTTCTCAAGCACACATGGAACTTTCTCTAGAATAGACCACATACTGGGTTACAAATCAGGTCTCAACCGATCCCAAAAGATTGAGATTATTCCCTGCATATTCTCAGACCACAATGCTTTAAAACTGGAACTCAATCACAAGAAAAAATTTGGCAGAAATTCAAACACTTGGAAGCTAAAGACCACTCTGCTCAAGAATGTTTGGGTCAACCAGGAAATCAAAGAAGAACTTAAACAATTCATGGAAACCAATGAGAATGAAAACACATCGGTCCAAAACCTATGGGGTACTTCAAAGGCGGTCCTAAGGGGGAAATACATAGCCATCCAAGCCTCACTCAAAAAAATAGAAAAATCCCAAATTCACCAACTAACTCTACACCTTAAAGAACTAGAGAAAAAGCAAGAAACAGTGCCTAAGCCATGCATCAGAAAAGAAATAATTAAGATTAGAGCAGAGATCAATGAATTAGAAACCGGAAACACAGTAGATCAGATCAACAAAACTAGAAGTTGGTTCCTTGAAAGAACTAATAAGATCGATAAACCACTGGCCAGACTTATCCAAAAGAAAAGAGAAAGGACTCAAATTAATAAAATTATGAATGAAAGGGGAGAGATCATGACTAACACCAAGGAAATAGAAACAATTACTAGAAATTATTATCAACAACTATATGCCAATAAACCGAGCAATCTGGATGAAATGGAGGCCTTCCTGGAAACCTATAAGCTGCCAAGACTGAAACAGGAAGAAATTGACAACCTGAATAGGCCAATAACCAGTAACGAGATTGAAGCAGTGATCAAAAACCTCCCCCAAAACAAGAGTCCAGGGCCTATGGATTCCCTGGGGAATTCTACCAAACATTCAAAGAAGAACTAATACCTATTCTCCTGAAGCTGTTTCAAAAAATAGAAACAGAAGGAAAACTTCCAAACTCATTCTATGAGGCCAGCATTACCTTAATCCCCAAACCAGGCAAAGACCCCATCAAAAAGGAGAATTTCAGACCAATATCCCTGATGAATATGGATTCCAAAATCCTCAACAAAATCCTAGCTAATAGGATCCAACAATACTTTAAAAGGATCATCCACCACAACCAAGTGGGATTTATCTCCGGGATGCAAGGGTGGTTCAACATTTGCAAATCAATCAATGTGATAGAACACATTAATAAGAGGAGAGAGAAGAACCATATGGTCCTCTCAATTGATGCAGAAAAAGCATTTGACAAAATACAACATTCTTTCCTGATTAAAACTCTTCAGAGTATAGGGATAGAGGGAACATTCCTCAAATTCATAAAATCCATCTATGAAAAACCCACAGCAAATATCATCCTCAATGGAGAAAAGCTGAGAGCCTTTCCCTTAAGATCAGGAACACGTCAAGGATGCCCACTCTCGCCACTATTGTTCAACATAGTACTAGAAGTCCTAGCAACAGCAATCAGATAACAAAAAGAACTAAAAGGTATTCAAATTGGCAAAGAAGAAGTCAAACTCTCTCTTTTCGCAGATGACATGATACTTTATGTGGAAAATTCAAAAGACTCCACCCCTAAATTACTAGAACTCATCCAGCAATTCAGTGATGTGGCAGGATACAAAATCAATGCACAGAAATCAGTTGCTTTCTTATACACTAACAATGCAACTGTAGAAAGAGAAATTAGAGAAACGATTCCATTTACAGTAGCACCAAAAACCGTAAGATACCTCGGAATAAACCTAACCAAAGAGGTAAAGGATCTATACTCTAGAAACTACAGAACACTCATGAAAGAAATTGAAGAAGACACAAGTAGATGGAAAAATATTCCATGCTCATGGATCAGAAGAATAAACATTGTTAAAATGTCTATGCTACCCAGAGCAATCTATACCTTCAATTCCATCCCGATCAAAATTCCAATGACATTTTTCAAAGTGCTGGAACAAACAATCCTAAAATTTGTATGGAATCAGAAAAGACCCTGAATCACCAAGGAAATGTTGAAAAAGAAAAACAAAGCTGGGGGCATCACGTTGCCTGATTTCAAGCTATATTACAAAGCTGTGATCACCAAGACAGCATGGTACTGGCACAAAAACAGACATATAGACCAATGGAACAGAATAGAGAACCCAGATATGGATCCTCAACTCTGTGGTCAAATAATCTTCGACAAAGCAGGAAAAAACATGCAATGGAAAAAAGACAGTCTCTTCAATAAATGGTGCTGGGAAAATTGGACAGCCACATGCAGAAGAATGAAACTCGACCATTCTCTAACACCATACACAAAGATAAACTCAAAGTGGATGAAAGACCTCAATGTGAGACAGGAATCTATTAAAATCTTAGAGGAGAACATAGGCAGTAACCTCTTCGAAATCGGCCACAGCAACTTCTTTCAAGATACATCTCCAAAAGCTAGTGAAACAAAAGCAAAAATGAACTTTTGGGACTTCATCAAGATAAAAAGCTTCTGCACAGCAAAGGAAACAGTCCACAAAACAAAGAGGCAACCCACAGAATGGGAGAAGGTATTTGCAAATGACACTACAGATAAAGGGCTGGTATCCAAGACCTATAAAGAACTTCTCAAACTCAACACCCAAAAAACAAATAATCAAGTCAAAAAGTGGGCAGAAGAGATGAACAGACACTTCTCTGAAGAAGACATACAAATGGCTAACAGACACATGAAAAAATGTTCATCATCATTAGCCATAAGGGAAATTCAAATCAAGACCACATTGAGAT
Organism: Phoca vitulina; assembly: GCF_004348235.1. NCBI lineage: Eukaryota > Metazoa > Chordata > Mammalia > Carnivora > Phocidae > Phoca > Phoca vitulina. The sequence goes on from NW_022589728.1 coordinate 18,428,733, forward strand.
ACCACCTTACACCAGCTAGAGTGGCAAAAATGGACAGGGCAAGAAACAACAAACGTTGGAGAGGTTATGGAGAAAGAGGAACCCTCTTACACTGTTGGTGGGAATGCAAGTTGGTACAGCCACTTTGGAAAACAGTATGGAGGTTCCTCAAAAAATTAAAAATAGATCTACCCTGTGACCCAGCAATTGCACTCCTGGGTATTTGCCCCAAAGACACAGATGTAGTGAAAAGATGGGCCATATGCACCCCAATGTTCATAGCAGCAATGTCCGCAATAGCCAAACTGTGGAAAGAGCCCAGATGCCCTCCAATAGATGAATGGATAAAGAAGATGTGGTCCATACATACAATGGAATATTACTCAGCCATCCGAAAGGATGAATACCCAACTTTTACATGAACATGGATGGGACTGTAGGAGATTATGCTAAGTGAAATAAGTCAAGCAGAGAAAGTCAATTATCATATGGTTTCACTTATTTGTGGAACATAAGGAATAGCATGGAGGACATTAGGAGAAGGAAGGGAAAAATGAAGGGGGGCAGAAATCAGAGGGAGAGATGAACCATGAGAGACTATGGACTCTGAGAAACAAACAGGGTTTGGGGGGGGGGATGGGTTAGCCTGGTGATGGGTATTAAGGAGGGCACATACTACATGGAGCACTGGGTGTTATACAAAAACAATGTATTGTGGATCACCACATCAAAAACTAATAATGTATGGTGACTAACATAATAAAATTTAAAAAATTAAAAAAAATAGATGAAATGTCATCTTGTTTTATTTTAGTGTTTTTGATTACTAGGCGGTTCCCCATTTTATCATGTTGGTTTATTTTCATGAATTATGACTTTTAAAAAAATGTTAACTTCTAGAGTCTTGGAGATTTTCTTCACATTTTATATAGACTCTTAAAAATTATTTTTATTGAGAGCTCCCTCTTATTGCAATTTGGATGCTGCCCGATTCATGAATCATTCAATAAAGCCAATGAGATCTTCAAATTAAAAAAATTATTTTTATTATGTAATGTTTGATTCTGAAGTGTTTCTATAAAAACAATAGCAAAACTTTTCTGCTTCATTTACTGAAACCTTTTTTTCTTGCATGGTTGCTTATCTTTATTTTGGTTCCTTTTAAAAACACTTAGTTCGAAGGAGGAGCAAGATGGTGGAGGAGTAGGAGACCTAAATTTCTTCTGGTCCCAGAAATTCAGCTAGATAGGGATCAAACCATTCTGAACACCTATGAACTCAACAGGAGATTGAAGAAAAGAATAGCATCAACTCTCTGAACAGAAAAGTGACCACCTTCTGGAAGGTAGGACGTGAGGAGACGTGAATCCGAGGCGATATTCGGGAGGATAGACGGCGGGGGAGGGGGCCTCTGTCAGCCACTACTGGCAAGTGATAGAGCTGCAGACCACAAAATCGGAACTTTTAGAAGTCTGCTCCGCTGAGGGACGTCGCTCCAGTGGCTGAGTGGGGGGTGGAACCCTTGCCGGGACAATGTGGTCTCAGGACACCTGGGGTCACAGAAAGACTGGGGGTGCCTGAGTGGGGCAGAGCTCCCAGGTATCGGAGCAGGGAAGCCGGCTGCAGAGACGGAGCCTAGGAGTGGGCTCTCAGCTCGCGGTTGCCATAAACCGTGATCCGCGGCACAGTCGGGCCACTGCTCTTCCAGCAGGGACCCAACAAGCAGCAGATCCAGGGAGACTCCCCTTCCTCCCCCAGGAGGAGCGGTGCAGGAGCGCACCGCAGGGATCTGCTGGGTTTGGAGACTCCACATGGGGTCATGTGCCAGAGATAGAAACACTTGGTCACAGGCCGGGTGAGCACGGAGTGCGGCTGGAGACCGGGGAGATGGGAGTGACTGACTGCTTTTCTCTGGGGGCTCACTGAGGAGTGGGGCCCCGGGTTCTAGGCATCTCCAGGGTGGAGACTGGAAGGCCACCATTTTCACTCTCATCCTCCAAAACTGTATGGAAAGCTTGCAGGGAACAAAACCTCTGGGAGAGCAAACCTGAGCAGATTCCTTAGCCTGGTCCTGGCAAGGGCAGGGCAATCGCCTCTGGCAAAGACATTTGGGAACCATGGCAACAGGCCCCTCCCCCAGAAGATCAGCAAGAACAGCCAGCCAAGACCAAGTTTACTGATATGAGAATGGCAGAACTCCAGTGCTAGGGGAATACTGCACACACAATTCATGGCTTTTCCCCACCCTGATTCTTTAGTCTTTCTAATTTTCTTTTCTTCTTTTTTTTTTAATTTTTCTTTTTCCCTTTTTCAAACAACATCTTATCAACCCCTTTTTAAAAATTCTTATTTTTCATTTTTAGAGTCATATTCTATCCCTTCATAGTAGTTAACCTTATTTTTGGTATGTATATGTGTGTATATATATATATATATATATATATATATAAGTTGTTCTCTCTTTAAAATTTTGGGATACAGTTTCTTCTAACAGACCAAAATATACCCTAAATCTCTAGTGTATGGCTTTGTTTTGGTCTCCTGCCTGATCACATTCTCTCCCTTTCTTTATTTTTTTTTTAATTCCTCTTCTTTCTTTTTTCAACCAACTTCTTATCAATTCCTTTTATAAAATCTTTTATAATTCTCATCTTTACAGTCATACTCCATCCCTTCATTGTATTTACCCTTATTTTTGTACATATACAAGTTTTACTTTCTTTAAAATTTTGGGAGGCACTTTCTTCTAACAGACCAAATTACGCCCAAAATCTAGTGTGTGGCACTGATTTTTGCACCAGCCTGATCATATTTGATCATATTCTTTTTTTTTAAATCTTTTTCTATTACTTTTTTTTTTCTTTTTTCTTTCTTTCTTTCCATTTCTTTCCCCACGGTTTCAGGTCTCTTCTGATTTGTTTAGTTTATATTTTTCTGGGGTCACTGTTACCCTGTTAGCATTTTGTTCTCTCATTCATCTATTCTCTTCTGGACAAAACGACAAGATGGAAAAAAATCACCTAAAAAAAAAGAACAAGAGGCAGTACCGACTGCCAGGGACCTAATCAATATGGACATTAGTAAGACGTCAGAACTAGAGTTCAGAATGACGATTTTAAAGATACTAGCTGGGCTTGAAGAAAGCGTGGAAGATACTAGAGAATCCCTTTCTGGAGAAATAAAAGAACTAAAATCTAACGAAGTCGAAATCAAAAAGGCTATTAATGAGGTGCAATAAAAAATGGAGGCTCTAACTGCTAGGATAAATGAGGCAGAAGAAAGAATCAGTGAGATAGAAGACCAAATGATGGAAAATGAAGAAGCTGAGAAAAAGAGAGATAAACAACTATTGGATCACGAGGGCAGAATTCGAGAGATAAGTGATACCATATGATGAAACAATATTAGAATAATTGGGATCCCAGAAGAAGAAGAAAGGGAGGGGCAGAAGGTATATTGGAGCAAATTATAGTAGAGAAGTTCCCTAATTTGGGGAAGGAAACAGGCATCAAAAAACAGGAGACACAGAGAAGCCTTGCCTCAAAATCAATAAAAATAAGTCAGCACCCTGACATCTAATAGTAAAACTTAGGAGTCTCAGAGACAAAGAGAAAATCCTGAAAGTAGCTCAGGACAAGAGATCTGTGACCTACAATGGTAGAAACATTAGACTGGCAACAGACCTATCCACAGAGACCTGGCAGGCCAGAAAGGACTGGCATGATATCTTCAGAGCACTAAATGAGAAAAATATGCAGCCAAGAATACTATATCCAGCTAGGCTGTCATTGAAAAGAGAAGGAGAGATATAAAGCTTCCAGGACAAACAAAAACTAAAGGAATTTGCGAACACCAAACCAGACCTACAAGAAATATTGAAAGGGGTCCTCTAAGCAAAGAATGAACCCAAAAGTAACAAAGACCAGAAAGGAACAGAGAAAATCTACAGTAACAGTCACCTTACAGGCAATACAATGGCACTAAATTCATATCTTTCAATAGTTACCCTGAATGTAAATGGGCTAAATGCCCCAATCAAAAGACACAGGCTATCAGATTGGATAAAAAAAGAAGACCCATCAATATGCTGTCTGCAAGAGACTCATTTTAGACCCAAAGACACCTCTAGATTGAAAGTGAGGGGGTGGAAAACCATTTACCATGCTAATGGACACCAAAAGAAAGCTGGGTGGCAATCCTTATATCAGACAAATTAGATTTTAAACCAAAGACTATAATAAGAGATGAGGAAGGACACTATATCATACTTAAAGGGTCTATCCAACAAGAAGATCTAACAATTGTAAATATCTATGCCCCTAACATGGGGGCAGCCAATTATATAAGCCAATTAATAACAAAAGCAAATAAACACATAGACAACACTACAATAATAGTAGGCGACTTTAACACCCCCCTCACAGGAATGGACAGATCATCTATGCAAAAGATCAACAAGGAAATAAAGACTTCAAATGACACACTGGACCAAATGGACTTCACAGATATATTCAGAACATTCCATCCCAAAGCAACAGAATACACATTCTTCTCTAGTGCCCATGGAACATTCTCCAGAATAGATCACATCCCAGGTCACAAATCAGGTCTCAACCGGTACCAAAAGATTGGGACCATTCCCTGCATATTTTTGGACCACAATCTTTGAAACTAGAACTCAACTGCAAGAGGAAAGTCGGAAAGAACTCAAATACATGGAGGCTAAAGAGCATCCTACTAAAGAATGAATGGGTCAACCAGGAAAATAAAGAAGAATTAAAGAAATTCATGGAAACAAATGAAAATGAAAACACAGCTGTTCAAAATCTTTGGGATGCAGCAAAGGCAGTCCTAAGAGGAAAGTATGTAGCAATACAAGCCTTTCTCAAGAAACAAGAAAGGTCTCCAACAGACAACCTAACCTACACCTAAAGGAGCTGGAGAAAGGACCACAAATAAAGCCTAAACCCAGCAGGAGAAGAGAAGTAATAAAGATCAGAGCAGAAATCAATGAAATAGAAACCAAAAGAACAGTAGAACAGATCAACGAAATTAGGAGCTGGTTCTTTGAAAGAATTAACAAGAATGATAAACCCCCGGCCAGACTTATCAAAAAGAAAAGAGAAATGACCCAAATAAATAAAATCATGAATGAAAGAGGAGAGATCACAACCAACACCAAAGAAATACAAACAATTATAAGAACGTATTATGAGCAACTATATGCCAGCAAATTAGAAAATCTGGAAGAAATGGATGCATTCCTAGAGATGTATCAACTACCAAAAATGAACCAGGAAGAAATAGAAAACCTGAACAGACCTATAACCACTAAGGAAATTGAAGCAGTCATCAAAAATCTCCCAACAAACAAGAGTCCAGGGCCTGATGGCTTCCCAGGGGAATTCTACCAAACATTTAAAGAAGATTTAATACCTATTCTTCTGAAACTGTTCCAAAAAAATAGAAATGGAAGGAAAACTTCCAAACTCATTTTATGAGGCCAGCATTACCTTGATCCCAAAACCAGACAAAGACCCCATCAAAAAGGAGAATTACAGACCAATATCCCTGATGAATATGGATGCAAAAATTCTCACCAAAATCCTAGCCAATAGGATCCAACAGTACATTAAAAGGATTATTCACCACGACCAAGTGGGATTTATTCCTGGGCTGCAAGTTTGGTTCAACATCTGCAAATCAATCAGTGTGATACAATACATTAATAAAAGAAAGAACAAGAACCATATGATCCTCTCAATAGATGCAGAAAAAGCTTTTGACAAAGTACAGCATCCTTTCTTGATTAAAACTCTTCAGAGTGTAGGGATAGAGGGTACATACCTCAATATCATAAAAGCCATCTATGAAAACCCCACAGCGAAAATCATTCTCAATGGGGAAAAACTGAGAGCTTTCCCCCTAACATCAGGAACACGGCAGGGATGTCCACTATCACCACTATTGTTCAACATAGTACTAGAAGTCCTAACCACAGTAATCAGACAACAAAAAGAAATAAAAGGAATCCAAACTAGCAAAGAAGAAGTCAAACTCTCCCTCTTTGCAGATGATATGACACTTTATGTGGAAAACCCAAAAGACTCCACCCCAAAACTGCTAGAACTCATACAGGAATTCAGTCAAGTGGCAGGATATAAAATCAATGCACAGAAATCAGTGGCATTCCTATACACCAACAACAAGACAGAAGAAAGAGAAATTAAGGAGTCGATCCCATTTACAATTGCACCCAAAACCATAAGATACCTAGGAATAAATCTAACCAAAGAGGCAAAGGATCTGTACTCAGAAAACTATAAAATACTCACGAAAGAAATTGAGGAAGACACAAAGAAATGGAAAAATGTTCCATGCTCACGGATTGGAAGAACAAATATTGTGAAGATGTCAATGCTACCTAGAACCATCTACACATTTAATGCAATCCCTATCAAAATACCATCCACTTTTTCAAAGAAATGGAACAAATAATCCTAAAATTTGTATGGAACCAGAAAAGACCCCGAATAGCCAGAGGAATGTTGAAAAAGAAAAGGAAAGCCGGTGGCATCACATTTCTGGACTTCAAGCTCTATTATAAAGCTGTCATCACCAAGACAGTATGGTACTGGCACAAAAACAGACACATAGGTCAATGGAACAGAATAGAGAGCCCAGAAATGGACCCTCAACTCTATGGTCAACTAATCTTTGACAAAGCAGGAAAGAATGTCCAATGGAAAAAAGACAGTCTCTTCAACAAATGGTGTTGGGAAAATTGGACAGCCACATGCAGAAGAATGAAACTGGACCATTTCCTTACACCACACACAAAAATAGACTCTAAATGGTTGAAAGACCTCAATGTGAGACAGGAGTCCATCAAAATCCTAAAGGAGAACACAGGCAGCAACCTCTTCGACCTCAGCCACAGCAACTTCTTCCTAGAAACATCGCCAAAGGCAAGGGAAGCAAGGGCAAAAATGAACTATTGGGACTTCATCAAGATAAAAATCTTTTGCACAGCAAAGGAAACAGTCGACAAAACCAAAAGACAACCGACAGAATGGGAGAAGATATTTGCAAATGACATATCAGATAAAGGGCCAGTATCCAAAATCTATAAAGAACTTATCAAACTCAACACCCAAAGAACAACTAATCCAATCAAGAAATGGGCAGAAGACATGAACAGACATTTCTGCAAAGAAGACATCCAAATGGCCAACAGACACATGAAAAAGTGTTCAACATCACTCGGCATCAGGGAAATCCAAACCAAAACCTCAATGAGATACCACCTCACACCAGTCAGAATAGCTAAAATGAACACGTCAGGAAATGATAGATGTTGGCGGGGATGCAGAGAAAGGGGAACCCTCCTACACTGTTGGTGGGAATGCAAGCTGGTGCAGCCACTCTGGAAAACAGTATGGAGCTTCCTCAAAACGTTGAAAATAGAGCTACCCTATGACCCAGCAATTGCACTACTGGGTATTTACCCCAAAGGTAGAAATGTAGTGATCCGAAGGGCTACGTGCACCCCTATGTTTATAGCAGCAATGTCTACAATAGCCAAACTATGGAAAGAGCCAAGATGTCCATCGACAGATGAATGGATAAAGAAGATATGGTATATACACACACACACACACACACACACACACACACACACACACACAATGGAATATTATGCAGCCATCAAAAGGAATGAAATCTTGCCATTTGCAACGACGTGGATGGAACTAGAGGGTATTAGGCTCAGCGAAATAAGTCAATCAGAGAAAGACAAGTATCATATGATCTCACTGATATGAGGAATTCTTAATCTCAGGAAACAAACTGAGGGTTACTGGAGTGGTGGGGGGTGGGAGGGATGGGGTGGCTAGGTGATAGACATTGGGGAGGGTATATACAATGTGAGTGCTGTGAATTGTGTAAGACTGTTGAATCACAGACCTGTACCTCTGAAACACATAATACATTATATGTTAAAAAAAAGAACTTAGTAGGAAGGGTAAAATGAAGTGGGGGAAATCGGAGGGGGAGATGAATCATGAGAGACTATGGAGCCTGAGAAACAAACTGAGGGTTCTGGAGGGGAGGGGGTGGGGGGATGGGTTAGCCTGGTGATGGGTATTAAAGAGGGCACATATTGAATGGAGAACTGGCTGTTATACGCAAACAATGAATCATGGATCACTACATCAAAAACCAATGATGTAAAGTATGGTGATTAACATAACATAATAAAATAAAAAAAAACCCACTTAGTTCTACGTGTTATGAAAATGAAAACGAGATCTTTTGGTTTGATCTATTTTTCCCAAATTAGTAATATGTATTAAGATTTAGCATCAAGTTTATAATATTTGAACTTTTGCTCTATGAATGCAACTAATGTTTGTAAGTAAATATTGGGTTTTATAATATTAAAAATGGGTGTTAGTCTCTCATGCCCAGCTGGTAATAATGTGGGAAGCTGGTAGGGACTGTGGCCAGCTAGGACAAGTAGGTATTGCACGAAGGTATTCCAATTCAAAAGATGAAAAACTATTCTGTCTGCCAAAGAAAATATGTTCTGAAGGCTGATTGTTCTGCAATCCTTGATCTGATGTTTTTGGGCCTGAAATTTACTAAAAAATTAAATTATAAAAAGTTAAATGGTTTGGCTTTATTATGAAGTAATCTGTTACTTTAAAATTAAAAGATAAGCATTACAAAGTAATAAAACAAGGGGCACCTGGGATGCTCAGTCAGTTAAGTGTCTGACTCAATTTTGGCTCAGGTCGTGATCTCAGGATTGTGAGATCGAGCCCCACGTGGGGCTCTGTGCTCAGCAGGGCGTCTGCTTGAGATTCACTTCCTCTGCCCCTCCCCCTGCTTGCATGGGCTCTAAAATAAATAAATAAAAAATAAAGCAGGTATTATATAATGCCATCTATCTATATTTGAAATAACTTGTTGGTAGCTGTTTTTTTCTAATAAGTGGAATTTTCTTGATTATAGATTTATTTTTATTATTTTTTATTTTTAAATGGCCAGTATGGTTATGAGTAAGATTTTTGTGGTCAGCTTCTGTTCTTTCATAAACCTTCACATAAAAATCATTTTAGCTGTAACCAAAAATTGAAGTCTTTAAAAAATGGCAGATGTTAATTTAAAAACAGCATATACTAATTTAGTTTGCTGTATGTTTATGGTCTAATGGAAGTTTCATAAGCTTTCTTTTCTCCTAACTCAGTAAAGTATATGTCAGAGTTTTGGAATATGTCTTTAGCCAAGAATTTTATCCACTTACATATGTTTACCAGCTTATATAAAGCAAAAAAGAATGTATGTAACTATAGTAAGCAACATAGTTTTGCTCATGTTATCTGATGTTTGCCAAAAGAAGAATAAAAGATGAAGTAAAAAAAAACAACAACACTGAATTCCAATATTGGAACATTGGAAAACAGTAACAACAACACTTAATTCCATTTATTGGATATGAATATATCCAATAAAGATATATTTATATTTAGAATTTATTGTGATTTATGCAATGGTTGTCTACAGATGTGGATAATAATATTCTAAGGTTAGACTTTTTATATTTTGAAAGCAGTGCTTTTAAATGGGAAAGTGTAACTATCTTAAAAAGTTGGTTAGATCATGTCAGCTCTCAACTCAAAATTCTCCAGTGGTTTCTCATCCCATTCAAAGCAAAATCCAAAGTTCTTCCTAATGCTGGACCTGTAACACCTTGCCTTTGACTACTTCTCTGACTTCATCTTCTACCTCACTCAGCTCCAGCCATACAGCCCTCCTTACTCTTCCTTAAACACATCAAAGATGCTCCCAACTTGGAGCCTTTACACAATTTTTCCCTCTGTCTGCTCTTTCCCCAGACCTCCTTTGCTCTCAAGTCTCATATCAGATTGGTCTTCCCTATGCCACCTAAAAACACCGAACCCACCCGCACCCCGGCACTATTACTTTCTTGGTACTATATATTTCTCCATAGCATGTATAACAACCTGAGTTTGTTTTCTTTACTGAAGTTTTCCCAATAACCAGTTCAGTAAATAGTAATTGTTCCAATTTTAGTATATGTGCTGCCGAAGGGAGCACCAGTAAAGAATCTAGTTATGCATCTGATAACTTTTGAGATAACTATATAAAATGTATTTGGTATTTTTTTCTGACACTATAAAAGTCTTTTTTTCTTTCAACTTAAAAATAGTACCATCATTAGTATCAGTTGCTGCTGCAGTTTTAATTTTTGTGTCCTCCCCAAATTCATATGCTGAAATCCTAATGCCCAATGTAATGGTATTAGGAGGTGGGGTCTTTGGGAGGTAATTAGGTCACAGGGGTGGAGCCCTCACGAATGGGATTGGTGAGTTTAAAAAAGAGATCACAGAGAGCCCCCTAACACGTTCCGCTAGATGAGAACACAGTGAGAAGGTGTTATCTATGAACTAGGAAGCCTCACTAAACACCAAATCTGCTGGCACCATGATCTTGGACTTCCCAGCCTTTGGAACTGTGAGAAGTGAATGTTTGCATTTTATAAGACACATAAGTCTTTGGTGTTTTGTGATAGCAGCGCAAACAGACTAAGACAGTTATTTTTTCAGGCACCTAATAACTTCTCCTGGACCTCTAGGGTTCTGCAGTTCACTAGGATTGTGTGTGGTTTGGGAAATGCTGTTCTAGAAGATAATGTAAAGGCAAGGTGACTACCCATGCATCTCCTGTCATCATTCGGCATATCACAGCTTTTCAAACATTTAAAAAAATGGTAGATAAAAAGAATATCATTGTTTTTCTATTTATGTATGTAAAATAACATTAAAAGAGATTGTTTAAAAAATTTTTTTTTTTTTTTTAGAGATAGTGCATCTGTGTGAGTGAGGGAGGGGCAGAGGGAGAGGGAGAAAGAATCTTAAGCAGCCTCCTCACTCAGCACAGAGCATGTCACTGGGCTCCATCTCACCACCTGAGATCATGACTGGAGCCAAAACCAAAAGTGAGATGCTTAACCAGCTGAGCCACCCAGGTCTCCCTTAAATTTTTTTAAAAAAAGAGACTGTTTTAATAACAAAAGTTACTTTAAAAGGAGTTTGGATTAAAAATAAGCATATGGATTGAAAGGGAACTGGGAATCTGATAACAAGGAAAATATTTAACAACATTAGTGACCCACAAGGAGCATAATGCTATAATGCTTATGAGATGTTAAAAATAGTAGCAAGGACTCAAAAATTCAAGGCAGGTAGATATAAATGAAATTTATGAAAAAAAATAACATGACTTGCCACATGCAAATGATACGGCTGGAGGAAAATTATCTGAGAGACATAGTTTGTTTTTGGTGAACTCAGAAATTAAATAATGCTGAAAAGCAACTAGCATAGTAGAAAAATAATTAGTAGATAAAAGCTTTAAAAACCTTTCTCATATGCCCAAGGCAAGACTAGAGGCCTCCTAAAGATGGAGCAGCATGGGAGGGTTATCTGCTGAAACAGATGCAATAAAATTACTGGACTTAAAATCAGTACAAAAGAAAAATCAGTAGCTCAGTGTCCCAGGAGCTGAGGGAGTGATTCTGCCACCTCCACCATGCCTCACTTTAAAAATGTCAGTTTCATATGCTACTTACTTCAGTGACTTTTAAGAAAATAAGTTATTTGTAAAAGGTTTTTAAATGTTGTTTGTAACATCATCTTTAAAACTTCAACAAAGATATTTATTATGTTGGAATAGATGCTATAAATAAACAGATATTGTCTCTTACATGCAAATTCTTATATATTTATCCACAAGAATGATCAGAAATAAAACAAAAATATATCATTTTGTGTACACACACACTATCAGTACTAAACTTTATTTAATCTGTAGTTACAAAAAGCTCTTTTAAAAAAGCATTTGGGTGTGTCTTGCCTAAGGAGAGAGAAGGGTAAAATGGGGAGGTGGAATTTTGCATATAATCAGTATCTGGATTAGAGAAAAAAGGATTTAAGGGTAAGTTCACATATGATAAAATCTTTTTAGTGGTGAGTTAAGTGGAAAATATATGTTTAAATAACAATAACAAGAGATGAAAATAACAGCTTTTTGTGTTTTCTTTAAGTCTTAGAAGGACGTTTGGTTTAACGTTGTGATCCTCTATCCTAGAAAAAAGGAAGTTTGCAAAAACATGTTTAAGGTTGATGAGTTAAAGGAGCACTGAAAGGAATTGACAGTATATTCTTTAGCTAAGTAATACTAAGGAAATAGAAATAATAGCTTGCTAATACATTTATTAGGTACATTATTTTAAAAGACCAAAATAGTATGAATGGTAAATGACTATGACAAGGTGGGCTAGTACCAATAATGAAAACAAAGAACAAAAAAATTGAATTGAATGTCAGAAAAATCTTATGAAATAATAGAATTCTTGGCCAAGGTAGTAGATGTGAACTGGAAAATGAAATGTTTATGAGAGACTATGCTGGCCAGGGCTTCATGAAAGGGCACAGAATCCACTGTGGTTAGTTTAAGCAAAGGGGATTTTTTTTTTTAAATAAGTTGTTAGGGACACCTGGGTGGCTCAGTCATTAAGTGTCTGCCTTCGGCTCAGGTCATGATCCCAGGGTCCTGGGATCAAGCCCTGCTTCGGGCTCCCTGCTCAGCAGGAAGCCTGCTTCTCCCACTCCCCCTGCTTGTGTTCCCTCTCTTGCTGTGTCTCTATCAAATAAATATATAAAATCTTTTTAAAAAGTAAGTTGTTAAATGATTTTTAGAACCATCAGGAAAGAAACTCTAGCTTGAGCCAACTCGGATGACTTCAAGAGGCATGATACAGGTTATGAGGAGGGCTCCTCCCTTTTCTAAGATGAGGAAGCAGCACATTCAGGGAAGAGTCAAGATGGGGAGGCTGCCTCAGATAAACCACACACCTCCACAATGGTGCAAGACAGCATGGACAATAGAAGCCACAGAAAAATGACCTCTATCTTACTTTCCACATTCTAAGTCTCACATGAAGGCGCCAAAAAGGTAGAACCTAAAATACTCTGATCCCTAGCTATAAGTGAGTCTAGGAAATGCAGACTTTATCTTTTTGGACTCACCAGTGCAGGAAGGCTCTCGAAAGAGGTTGGAATGGATGGAGAGTGCCTATCTATGACATGCACTAAAGAATTCATTATAAGACAAACTTAGAAAACATCTACAGTAACACCAGAGAGCTGGATCAAAATGGTGGAGTAGGAAAAAGCTCACCTTCTCCCATGGAAACATGAAAACTACAACTACATATAGAACAATCCCTCTCTGAGAATGACCTGAGGCCTGGAAGAACATATTTTACACAATTAAGGGTATAAAGGAAAAGCAACATTGAGGTGGGTGGGAGGGGTGGAGATGCTGAGTAGTCAGGACCCACACCCCTGACTCAGCAGTCTGCAAATGGGAGGGATATCACAACTGTAGAGGCTCTCTCTGAGGAATGCGGGGGGGGGGGGGTCTGAGCCCCACATTAGGCTCCCAAGCCTGGAGGACCTGCATTTGGAAGATGAGCCCCAATAATGTCTAGCTTTGAAAACCAGTGAGCTCTATTTCCAGGAGAGCCAAAGGACAGTAGGAAATTGGGATTTTGAGGTCATGTGCACAATCTCACTCCAAGGCCCAGCATAGACGTGTCAGTTTGATAAAGCTCATGAGTTATATGTAAAGGAGATTCATTGCCTGTGTCCTGGAGGGGAAGAGATCTGTTGGGACTTTCTTCAGGGATGAAAGTGCTGGTGGGTACCATTTTTTTCCCCACTCCCCTCTACCTAGCTGTTCTGGTGCTGGTAGGTACTAACACTCTCCATCTACTGTACTGGCATCACTCACCCCACCCCAGTTTTCCCTTGCAGACTCACCCTGCCCAACCTGCCTGGTCAGTGGTCCCCTAAGAGGCTCCCTGCTGTGCCACACCCAGCAGGCAGGCTTTGCCAGTACTGGCACCCCTCCCAGACAGCCCCCACCATAGGGACAAGCCTCCCCCCCCACTAGAGCACCTGCAACAATTCTGATCATATCTTGCAGCTACATAGCCAGAGGCCTGCCCCACACACCAATGCACCTGCAGCTGTGGCAGCCTAGCCTCACAGCCAGCTGCACTGGAGGCCAACCATACATGCCAGTGCACCTTCAACCATTGCGACCAGGCCTCACAGGCAGCCATGCTGGGGGACAGCCCCACACACCAGCCAGTTCACACCAACTGCAGCCCAGCCACAACAGGAGGGTACATGCAGCCTATACAGGGGACACCCTTGAAGTACTTGGCTTAAGCGACTGGGGAGGGTTGCACAACTGGGCCCTATAGGACACCTTCTACCTAGAGCCACTCCTTCATGACTGGGAGATATAGCTGGATCTACCTAAAACATAAACAAAAACAGAGTTTGGCAAAATGGGGAGATAGAGGAATGTTTCAAACAATAGAACAAGATAAAACTGCAGAAAAAGAAAACCAAAATGGAGAAAAACAATCTACCAGATAAAGAGTTCAAAGTAATTGTTATAAAGATGCCCACCAAACTCAGGAGAAGAATGGATGAATACAATGAAAATTTCAACAAAGAGAAGACAAAAAACCAAAACCACCACCACCACCAACAACAAAAAACCACCCAACAAATCAGAACTGAAAAAAACAGTAACTAAAATGAAAAATATGCAAAGGGAATCAACAGCAGATTAGATGATGTAGAATGCATCAGCAATTTGAAAGACAGGGTAGTGGAAGTCATCCAATTGGAACAGCAAAAAGAAAAAAAAATTTAAAAATGATAGTTTAAGGGACCTATGGAACAACAGCAAGTATAATAACGTTTGTATTATAAGGATCCCAAAAGAAGAGAGAGAAAGACAGATAGAAAATCTATTTGAAGAAATAATAGCTGAAAACGTCATTAACATGGCAAAGAAAGTAGACATACAAATCTAGGAAGTACAGATGGTCCCAAATGAAATGAGCTCAAAGAGACCCACACCAAGACATATTATAATCAAAGTGTTAAATATTAAAGAATCATAAAAGCACCAAGAGAAAAACAACTAGTTATGTACAAGGAAAATCCCACAAGACTATAAGCTGATTTTTCAGCAGAAACTTGGCAGACCAAAAAGGAGTGACACAATATATTCAAAGTGCTGAAAGGAAAAAACTTACAACTGAGAATACTTTACCCAACAAGGTTATCACTCATAAGTGAAGGAGAAATATTTTCCCAGACAAGCAAAAATTAAAGGAGTTGATCACCATTAAAACCAGTGTTACAAGCAATGTTATAGGGACTTATTTAAATGGAAAAAAAAAAAAAAGCCATAACTAGAAATAAGAATGTTATGAAAGGAAAAATTTCCCTAGGAAAAGCAAATAGTAAAGGTAGTAGATCAATCACTTATAAAACTAGTATGGGAGTGCCTGGGTGGCTCAGTTGCTTAAGCATCTGACTCTTGATTACAGCTCAGGTCATGTTCTCAGGATCATGAGATCGAGCCCTGCATCGGGCTCTGTGCTGGACACAGAACCTGCTTAAGATTCTCACTGTCCCTGGTGCCTGGGTGGCTCAGTTGGTTAAGTGACTGCCTTTGGCTCAAGTCATGATCCCGGAGTCCTAGGATCTGAGTCCCACATTGGGCTCCCAGCTTAGCGGGGAGCCTGCTTCTCCCTCTGACCTTCTCCCCTCTCAGGCTCTTTCTCACACTCTCTCTCTCTCTCAAATGAATAAAATCTTAAAAAAAAAGGGATTCTCTCTGTCCCTCTCCCTCTGCCCTTCCCTGCTTCTTGCTTTCTCTCTTTCTCAAAAAGAAAAAAAAAATAAAGCTAGTATGAAGGTTAAAAGACAAAAGTAGTAAAATCAGTTATATCTATAATAATTAGTTAAGAGATACCAAAAAATGTAAAACATGATGTCATATACATAAAATGTGGAAGGGGGAGTAAAAGTTTTGTGCTTTTAGAATGTTTTTGAATTTAGGTGACCTACTACCAGACTACTATAGACTGAGGATGTTATATATGAATCTCATGCTAATCACAAGCCAAAAAACTATAACAGATACACAAAAAATAAACAGAAAGGAATCCAAGCATAACACTAAAGAAAGTCATCAAATCACAAGGAAAGAGAAGAAAAAAGAGAAACAGAGAAGAACTACAAAAACAACTAGAAACCAAGCAATAAAATGGTGGTAAGTACATATCTATCAATAATTACCTTAAATTTAAATGGACTAAATAGTCCAATCAAAGACATATAGTAACTGAATGGATAAACAAGACCCATTTCTGTGCTGCCTACAGAGACTCACTTCAGACCTAAAGAAATATAAACTGAAAGTGAAAGGGTGGAAAAAGATATTCCATGCAAAAGGAAGTGAAAATCTGGGGTAGCAATACTTATCAGACAAAATAGACTTTAAAACAAAGTCTGTAACAAAAGTCAAAGAAGGGCATTACATAATGATAAAAGGATTAATTCAACAAGAGGAGATAACACTTGTGAATATCTATGTACCCAACATTGGGGCACCCCCCAAAAAAACATAAAGCAAGTGTTAACAGAAATAGAGAAAATGACAGCAATACATAATAGTAGTGAACTTTAATGCCCTACTTACATCAGTGGATAGATCATCCAGGCAGAAAATCAATAAGCAAAATTGGTTTTACATGACACATTAAGCCAGATGGATATATGGTGATACACACACACACACACAAAACATCCTATCCAAAAACAGTGGCATACACATTATTCTCAAGTGCACATGGAACACTCCCCAGGATAGTTCATATAAGGCCACAAAATAGGTCAATTTAAGAAGACTAAAATCATAGCAAGCATCTTTTCTGATCACAATGGTGTGAAAGTAGAAATCAATTACAAGAGGAATACTAGAAAAAAACACAAAAATGTGGAGGCTAACCAACATGCTACTAAACAACTAATGGGTCAATAAAGGAATCACAGAGAAAATAAAAAATATCTGGAGACAAATGAAAATAGAAACACAATGTTCCAAAATCTATGGGATACAACAAAAGCAATTCTACTCCAACACATAGAACAATCTCAAATAATCTAAATTTACACCTATAAGAACTAAAAAAAGAAGAAGAAACAAAGTTCAAAGTTAGTAGAGTGGAAATAAATGAAACAGAATAAAAAAAAAAAAAACCAATGAAACTAAGAGCTAGTTTTTTGAAAAGATAAAATGGATAAACCTTTAGCCTGACTCATAAAAAAAAGAAAGAGGGCCCAAAGAAATAAAATTGAAAATGAAAGAGGAATCACAAAGGATCATAAGAGGCTACTAGAATAATTATAAACCAACAAATGGGACAATCTAGAAGAAAAGGATAAAAACATACAATTCCTAAAAACATATAACGTTCCAAGACTGAAGCAGGAAGAAATAGCAAATCTGAACAA
The DNA here is from genome assembly GCF_004348235.1 of Phoca vitulina. Lineage (NCBI taxonomy): Eukaryota > Metazoa > Chordata > Mammalia > Carnivora > Phocidae > Phoca > Phoca vitulina. The sequence continues at coordinate 18,446,189 of NW_022589728.1, forward strand.
ACTGATTACTCGTAATGAAATTGAATCGGTAATCAAAACCCTCCCAACAAACAAAAGTCTAAGACCAGACAGCATCTACTAGATGAATTCTACCAAATTTTAAAGAAGAGTTAACACCTATTCTCAAACTATTCCACAAAACTGAAGAGGGAGGGATGCTTCCACACTCATTCTATGAGGCTGGCATTACCCTGATACCAAAATCAGACAAATACATGACAAAAGAGAAAATTATAGGCCAATATCCCTGATGAACATGGATGCGAAAGTTCTCAACAAAATATTAGCAAGCCAGATTCAACAATTCATTAAAAGGATCATATACCATGTTCAGGTGGGATTTATTTCAGGGATGCAAGGATGGTTCAATATCCACAAATCAATTAACATGATATACCACATTAACAAAATGAAGAATAAAAATCATGGTTATCTCAATAGATGCAGAAAACCCATTTGATAAAATTAAACATTGATTAATGATAAAGAAACTCTCAACAAAGTGGGTACAGGGACAACGTAACTCAACACAATAAAATTAATACATGATAAACCCAGAGCTAACATCATATTTAATGGCAAAAAATTAAAAGCTTTACCTCTAAGGTCAGGAACAAGACAAGGATGCCCACTCTCACCACTTTTATTTAATATAATAGTGGAAATTCTAGCTACAGCAATCTGACAAGTAAAAGGAAGATAAATCATCCAAATTGGAAAAGAAGAAGTAAAAGTCACTATATTTGCAGATTCCATAATACTATGTTTAGAAAACCCTAAAATTCTTCTCCAAAAAATGATTAGAACAAATGAATTCAGTAAAGTTGTAGTATAAAAAATTTACATAAATATGGCATTTCTATACGTTAATAATGAACAATTAGAAAGAGAAATTAAGAAATGATCCCATTTACAATTGCATCAAAAAGAATAAAATACCTAGGAATAAATTTAATCAAGGAAGTAAAAGAACTCTATTCTGAAAACTATAAAGACACTAATGAAAGATATTGAAGACAACACAAATAAGTGGAAAGATAATCCATGCTCATGGACTGAAAGAATTGACACTGGTAAAATGTCCATTCCTTTCAAGGCAATGTACAGATTCGATGGAATCCCTACCAAAATTCAAAGGACGATTTTTTGCAGAACGAGAACAAATAATTTTAAAATTTGTATGGAACCATAAAAGACCCTGGATAGCCAAAGGAATCTTGAGAATGAAGAACAAAGCTGAAAGTGTCATGCTCCCTGATTTCAAGCTATACTACAAAGCTATAGTAATCAAAACAGTATGGTACTGGCACAAAAATAGATACATAGATCAAAAGAACAGAATGGAGAGTTCAGAAAAAAACCCATGCTTATATGTTCAATTAATCTTTGACAGAGGAGGCCAAAATGTACAATGGGGGAAAAATAGTTTCTCCAATAAATCCTGTTGGGAAAACTGGACAAGATGTGAAAGAATAAAATTGGACCACTGTCTTACACATATATAAACATAAACTCAAAATGGATTAAAGAGTGCAGCATTGGTGGGATAGTAGTGAGCATAGCTGCCTTCCAAAAGAGATTAAAGACTTAAATGTAAGACTGGAAACCACAAGACTCCTAAAAGAAAACATAAATAGTAAGGTCTTTGATATTGGTCTTAGCAATATTTTTTGGATTTGTCTCTGTAGGCAAGGGTAACAAAAGCAAAAATTAGCAAATGGGACTATAGCAAGCTAAAATTCTTTTGCACAGTGAAGGAAGCCATAAACAGAATGAAAAGGCAACCTACTGAATGGGAGAAGATACCTGTAGATATATCTGATAAGAAGTTAATATCCAAAATGTACAAAGAACTCATATAACTTAATACCAAAAAAAAAAAAAAAATCTGATTGAAAAATGGACGGAGGACCTGAATAGACATTTCTCTGAAGAAGAAATAGAGATGGACAACAGACACATGAAAAGATACTCAACATCACTCATAATCAGGGAAATGCAAATCAAAACCACAATGAGATATCACCTTATACTAGTCAGAATGGCTATTGTCAAAAAGACAGGAAATAGCAAGTGTTGGCCAGAATGTAGAGAAAAAAAATAGAAACCTGGTGCCCTGCTGGTGGGAATGTAAATTGGTATAGCCAAAATGGAAAACAGTATGAGAGTCCTCAAAAAATTAATGATTTGAGTAATTGAGTAATAACCATATTATGCAGCAATTCTGATTCTGGGAATTTATCTGAAGAAAATGAAAACACTAATTTGAAAAGATATACGTGCCCTTATTTTCACTGCAGCGTTATTTATAGTAAGTAAGATACAGAAGTAATCTAAGTGTCCATTGATAGATGAATGGATAAAGAAGATGTGGTATATATATACAATGGACTATTACTTAACCATAAACAAGAATGAAATCTTGCCATTTGTGAGAAAATGGATGGAGCTATAGAGTATTATGCTAAATGAAATAAGTTAGAGAAAGACAAATACTGTGTGATTTCACTTCCATTTGGAATCTAGAAAACAAAACAAATGAACAAACAAAACAAAGCAGAAATAGATTCATATTTGCAATCTGGTGGTTGGCAGAGTGGTTGGGAGTGGGGGTTGGGGGGAAATGGGTGAAATAGGTGAAGGGGATTAAAAGGTACCAACTTCCAGTTATAAAATAAGTAAGTCACAGGGTTGTCATGTACAGCATAGGGAAGATAGTCAATAATGCTGTAACAACCTTGTATGGTGACAGAGGGTGGCTAGACTTACGGTGATCACGTTGTAATGTACATAAATGTTGAATCACTATGTTGTACACATGAAACTAATATGTTATACATAACTACACTTAAAAAAAAAAAAAAAGTTCACCAAAGTGGTGGCATTTGAAAGGAAACGTAAAGACAAAACAAAAAATCCAACAAAACCAGAAAATTCCATAAGAACCAGTTCTTCCCAAGTTTCAGCATTCATTGTCAGCTCTCCCCAAAATATCAAAAGAACTGCTACAGAAAGATTTAAAAGACAACACTTGGGAAAAGAAGAAGCAATATCTTAAAGCTACATATTTTATTTTGAAACTTTCATTTTGAAACTGTGATAGTAATGCTCTTGTGGTATTATTACTTGTAGGAGTCAGCAAATAAGAAAGAAAATTGCCTGGCTGTGGTCAGTTTTTATGAGCAGGTACAGGTAGGATTGTTGTAGACAATCAGAGTAATGATAGAAGGTCTTAAAAACCATCATCAAGTATTAAACCACTCTCTTGGATTTCTGTATTAGACCAAACTTGTTTGTTATATATTATCATTTTATATAGTGTTGGATTTGGTTTGCTAATAATTTTTAAAAATAATTTATACATTTATATTCACAAGAGAGAATTTGCAGATAATTTTCTTGCTCATGCTGTCCTCACTTGGTTTTGCAATCAAGGCCTATTTAGCTCCATAAAATGATTTGGGAAATATTCACTTTTTCTGGGTTCTGAAGGAGTTCATATAAGTTTAAAATGATCTTTTGGGCACCTGGGTAACTCAGTCGGTTAAGCATCTGACTTTGGCTCAGGTCATGATCTCAGGGTCCTGGGATTGAGCCCTAAGTCAGGCTCCGCGCTCAGTGGGAGGTCTGCTTCTCCCTCTCCCGCTCCCTCTCCTTCTCCCCTTGCTTGTGCTCCCTCTGTTTCTCTCTCAAATAAATAAATAGAATCTTTAAAAATAAAAAAAACACCATCATCAAGAATTGAGGCCTAAACTAATTCCAATTGTGTTAATGTCTAAAATGATACTTGGGTTTTCTGGCAATATAATGGAATTGTACCAGACACTGTGATAAAATCTCCTGTTATAAACCTCTCTGAATGTTCAGTAAAGCAATTTAAATACACATAAGAATTCTCAAAAATGTTCCCAAGGGAACAAACATGAAGAGGGGGTTGGAATAAGAATAGCTGAAGCAAAAGCTGTAGCCATTCTTGGGGTGGCTCAGTCTTGTTTCAATGGCTGCATGTGGTGGAGGCAGCGGATCAGGATTTGGATCCTTAATATGCAGGAAGGGGGAGTAAGACCCAGGCATATACGTGGGACCCTCAAAGGGTGATACTTTCAATGAAAGCTACAAAAAAAATCTGCCTCTATGGGAAGATACGAAGTTCTGGCTGGAAGGAAAATGTCTCGGTGGAGAATTCATAGTCATATACCTGATAACACATGTAAATTCAAACTGCCTGCATGGTATGAAGTGGCCCAATTTCAAAAATAGTACCTGGAGGGGCTCCTGGGTGACTCAGTCAGTTAAGCGACCAACTCTTGATTTTGGCTCAGGTCATGATCTCAGGGTTGTGAGATTGAGCCCTACCTTGGGCTCTGCGCTGGACATGGAGCCGGCTTAAGATTTTTTCTCTCTCCTTCTGCCCCTCCTGGCTCACACACTCTCACTTTCTAAAAACAAACAAACAACCCCCCCCCCCACCCCAGATAGCACCCGGAAACCTTCCTCCCCTCTCTTACCGTACATTCCCAATCTCCCTGTTGTCTATGTTTCATAATTTTGAATAAAACACTCCCAGTCTTATTATTATTTTGATACCTAAACTACTCCTTTGCAACCACACATTAACTTTTTAACAAAGTGGAGTGACCATTCATTGCAAGCTGATCCCTAAAAGGTCAGATATAATGGCTTGAAACAGGGTCGTTGGAATCAGTCAGACTTGGCTTCTCACTGTGGCTCAATTTGTGTGTAATCTGAAGCAAGTTTCCTAATTTCTTGGAATTTTAATTTCTTTATCAGTTACATAGGGATAATAATAGCATCTACCAATGAAAGAATAATCTTGAGCACTTAGCACATGCTTGACACATAGTGAATCCTTAATAAATGTTAGGTATAATAAATAGAAATTATAATAATTATATAATAAATACATAAACACCACCAGTGAGCAAACTCCATTTGATCTAAATTTCTAGGATTCTTTACCCTTTAATTTCTTTATAAAAAGCATAACTAAGCATGATAATTAACTCATTGATTGTTTAATTTTTTAATTTCTCTACCAACTTCCATGGAAGATTTCAGGTGACTAATACATCTTTTTACACTAACTTGGTTTTAAATATAAAAGGAGAAGTCAACAGATTTTCCCTTTATATTTCTTCAGAATCCCAAATAATTCCTTGGGAGTTAGATAAGGACTCATTAAATCATTCAGGACTTTCTGATACAATTTATAGCACCTTGCATTTTAGCAGGTGTTCAATGTATTTGTTTTGATTTAAAATTGGATTAATATATGTTAGAATCAATACATGGTGGGCATCTTAAGGGTCCAGTTTGACCATCCTGTTGATGTTTAATCCCATCTATGCATCATTCTTAGCCAAATGTTATCCAATACTTGTCTTATAAGGCAGTGCATTCCTGTTATTGGTTCCATACCCCTGAAAATTTGATGTGAATTAGTTCTTGCCCTGAGCTTACTTGGAGGCTAGACTCAACACTTCCTCACATCCCCAAAGAGCAGATCCAATTCCACAAAGCCTTAATAAGTGAAATAGATTGTACTGAATATTACCAATGCTGGTTATGGAATACTGAAGAGAATTTGCATACTTCACAGGAAAATTTAATTAAAATTCTCTTTAGACATCTTTGACTTCCAAGAAGTCCCTTTCTAGATATTCCAGCAGTGTTATTTCTCCCTGTTTTCCCTCTCCTTGCCCCACATTTAGTCTCTGAAATTTTCTATATTTTTTATAGCTATTCAGTTCAGGTTCAAAGTAAAAGCCTTTCAGCTGGAAGAAATCCTCTTAAAAAGCAGGCCAGTGACCATCCATTGCTCTTTCACAGGCATTGGCCACAAACAACCAGTACATAGTAGTTTCCTTTTCATTTCAGGTGATCTATTGAAACATTTGCCCAATCAAAACAGGTCCCCTTTTTTTTGATAGGGTGAGGGGGTGTAAGTGGGAGAAGGGGATCTGTAGAGAGAGGCATTTGTGATTACACTGATAAAAAGTGGTTTTCTCCCCACTATATACCTAATTTATAATATTAGGTAATTGAGTGTTCTAAAAAAGAAGAGTTACATTTCATTAAATGCCTAAATTGCTCTTAAATGGTAATAAAATTCACTTTTTTGAAGTGTACAATTGGATGAATTTTAGTATATTCACAATCATCACTACAATCTAATTCCAAAAACATTATGATCATGCCAAAGAGAAAACCCTTTCTCAGTAGCATTTTTTCCCCCTCTCTCCCTAGCCCTTGGCAACCACCGATCTACTCTCTGTCTCTATGGATTTGCCTATTTGGACATTTCATATAAATATTATGACTGGCTTATTTCACTTAGCATAATGTTTTCATCTATGTTGCATCTATATAGTATCAGTATGTATTATTTTTATGGCTAAATAGTATTCCATTATTTGGATATACCATATTCATCTATTCCTTGGTTGATAGACATTTGAGCTATTTCCAGTTTTTGGCTATTATAAATAATGCTGCTATAAACATTTATGTGTATGCATTATATGGACAAATGTTTTCATTTCTCTTAGATATATATGTAGGAGTGGAATTGCTGGTCATATGGTAAATTCTGAGTGACCATTAAACAGTTACCCAAAGTGGCCACATCATTTAACATGCCCACCAGCAAGTATGAGAATTCCAACTTTTCCACACCCTCACCAACACTTGTTATTGTCTGTCTTTTTTATTATAGCCATCTTAGTGGGTGTGACGTGGTATCTTGAAGTGCATTTCCCTGATGGCTAATGATGTCAAGCATTTTTTTATGTGCTTATTCCCATTTGTATATCTTCTTTAAAGAAGTGTCTGAATCATATGTCCATTTTAAATTGAGTTATTTATTGTTGAGTTGTAAGAGTTATTTTAATATTCTAAATAAAAGCCTCTTATTAGATATATCATTTGCAAATACATTCTCCCATTCTGTAGGTTGTCCTAGTAATAATTTATTTTTAGGCAACACTTGAGTTATTTAGGGATTAAAGCTTAAATATGGATATCATCTAAACTCTTTGCCTCTCTCCTGGATTTATTTCAATTTGGAAGAAGCAGTGCTCATGGCATTCTCCAAAAAGAGTACACAGAAGGGGAAAAAAAAAAACAACCCACAGTGCCTAGCAGAGAGTATGTGCTCAATTAACTTTGGTGAATTAATGAGTAAAATTTGTATATTTATTCTTGTTTCCCACTACTACTTTGACTTGTTGACTCTTTCTGCTGGATCCACTTTTAGAGCGATGATATTCATTTCATGGCCTGAAGGCCCCCAGGGGGAGCTATGAAGTATGCTCTGTCTACTCCACATTAAATGCACTGAAGTGTAACACTGTTATATGGGAATCCACGGATTTTTCATGGTAAAAAGCAGTTTCATGTTCTACTCTTTAAGTTTGAGACTCACTTAAGAGAAAGAAATAGCTGTTTGTCAGTTCAATGTTGACTCTATAGTGTTTTCAATGGTCCTGGCCATTCCTGGGCATTTCTATGTCATTTATACTATGGTTGTTTATTTGGAGGTTCACTTAGGGACTACACTTATTTCTGGGCCCTTGACCTAAGAGTGGTTCCCTCAGTGAGGTTCACTGTCCTGTGGACCAAGCAAATAGCTGTGGGGAGACGATGTTGTAGGGGAGGAAGGCCACATCTGCCTACCTGTCAGATCAGCTGCATCCCCTTGGGACACCTTGTGGGGAGAGATGATCTCAGCCAGGCTGCCTGCATTTCCACATACTTAAAACAGTCTATCAAGGTCATTTTGCAACTGACATTTGACATAATCCCCTCGTATCTTGAATTTGGACTCACGGGAAGAATCAGAATGATTCCAAAATGCGAAGAATCAAAGGAGTTCTAGTTAGGACTGCAGATGACACTAAGAAATCAATGAAGGCCTATGTAAGAAGGAAACAAGCTGGGTAAAGGAAAAAGAACAATGGAAAGCAAGACACTTATTTGTAACTGGATATAAATAAGAGTCTAACTTTACACAGAGCTGGCTGGCCTGCTAGTGTTATTGAGCTTAGTAACCCATTCAGTGTGCTCACTTAGATGACTGTGGGCATCATTTGTATGACATACATATGGATGCAGATACCCGCCAACTAGTGAAATAGGACACACAGTTTTTAGCATGCAAAATGGTCGCATCAGAAAGGGAAACAGAATTTAAAAAAGAATTAGTGGTCTTAGGGAGTTAATGTGAACCAGCTTTTTGTCTCAGTCCAGGTTGAAGGAAAAAAAATTTTTTTTAGATTAATTTATTTATTTTAGAGAGAGAGGGTGTGTGGGAGGAGGGGCAGAGGGCTAGGGAGAGGCGATCTTGGGCAGACTCCCTGCTGACTGCGGAGCCCTATGCAGGGCTCAATCTCATGACCCTGAGATCATGACCTGAGCTGAAATCAAGAGTCAGATGCTTAACCGACTGGGCCACCCAGGTGCCCTGAAGAAAAAATTTTAAAATATAAACAGCCATCACTAATAGCACTTTATAGTATTTATGTGATGCTTTTCTTCTCTCATAAATGCAACACTTTTAAGCTTACCTTACGGCTTATCATCACAACACTCTCCTGAAGGAAAGAAGTACTTTAACAGTGGACCTGAGGCTCAGAGATCAATGGACTGTTCTGCAGCTTGGGGGAGAAGGGATAGATCACTGATATTTAGATCTCTGTTTGGAACTAGGACTGAATTAGCCATTAAACATATGTAAATTCCTTTAATTCCCATAAGAACGCTATGAGGTAGGTGTTATTGTTATAAATTGATAGGTAAAAAAAAAAAATCACCCAAGTCATTGAGCTGATAATGGTAGAATCAAACCTTATCTGTCATATTCTAGAGCCATATTCTTATTTGCTAATTCTAATTGATTAAGGGAGGTTGCCTGGAGAGGATATACGGAAGGAGTCTAAGCCCATGCCCAGTTGCTCTGTCTGATGTGGGTAGGATGGGAAGAGTGGCATCTAATGCAGAACCCGAAGCATCACATGATGAGTGATTTGGGAATAGGCCTCATTTCTCAGGGACTAACAGAAGACTTTCTGTTCCACAATGGTCTATACTTCGAGAGAGCTAAGGAAGGACTCTGTGAAAGGGGAGCTCCTTACGACTGCCTTTTGATAATACTTTTCCTACCCTCCCTCCTATTGCCAAGTATGATACTAGTGAAGGAAACCAGAATATGTCACCCCAAAATATGCCTATTTGACGCGAAAATTATTTTGAGCTGAAGGCAATTAAGCAGCAGCAAATGCAGGAAAAGCTCCCTCTGCCTCCCCCTTTTCTGCCTAAAGAGAAGATATAAATTCTCCTTTTACTGGAGACAGACTTTATCATCCTAGAGACAGCACCACAGAAAGCTGCAAACAAACCCTACTCCCTTAGTTGTCTCCCATATATTTACCTTCCCACGGCGTGCTGCCCAAAGCGACTTTCCTTTGTCCTGTCATTTCTCTACAAATTTACTGAAGATGCTACATAAGCCAAGTTCTAAGTTGCCACCCCGAGTTACTTTTCATGAGGTTTCTCCCATGTGACACATGCCGCACATGTTAATAAACTGTTTTTCTCTTGCTAATCTGCCTTTTTGTTTAAGAGCTTTAGCTAAAAATCCCAAGGTGGGTAGAAGCGAAGTTTTTCCTCCTCTATACTAGCTCTGGCTAATTTTCTCCTTCCGGCCCCTCTTCCCCTCTCTAATACCTACCTGCTTCTTTATTTTGAAAGAGTTTCCTTCATTAAAATGACATCCTCTCTTCACTTGAAAGGTATAAATGAAGGATGGAATGTAGCAGAAACACATTTGCCACGTGAGTGGCCAATCATTTTATGATACCTAGGATAGGTAGATTCTGGACAAGGATTTGGTAGTTTTGATTGTCATAGACAGATGAAAGCAGGATCAGAGTTACTCTCACTTTCTCAATGAAAGGATTAAAATATTTAAGCAGATTTATACCACAAACCACAGTTTTGTTTTAGTTTCTGAATGTCAAATATTCCTCAGTTTTCTGCTTTTACATCTGTGTTTAAATTTTCAATTTTCAGGATTGGGTTGACAGATTTAAATCTTTGATATTTGCATATTAAAAATCCCTTTCATTTTCTTTTGCAAATTATAGCTACAAGGTATATATCTGTATTTTTCTCTATTAGGTTTTCACCTACGTTAAAACATCAGTTTTATATTGGAGTCCTACTGGGCTCATCATTTTTGAGAGTGAAAGCTGTGGAAACCTCTGGATCTAAATTCCAGTTAGTTTCCAACTTACCACACCATTTCACTTTCCAGTTACGATTGGCATCAACTCCACGGCAGCGAAACCTTGAGCTCCTTGACCTTGTTTTTCTCCAAAATCGATCCTAGATGTAATTAAGAAAATAGGTGTAGAAAAAATACTCAAAAGGTTATCCACATGCATTTTAGTAGCACAATTGGTGAATGAATCACAGCACTGTGGGAGAGTTCTGGGAACAGACAAATCCAGGGAGTAGAAAGAGGATTGGATAAGCAGCAGGTTCATGCTCCAATTTCTGCCACACACTTGCTATCTCTTAGCTTCTCTTGGCCTCATTTCTTCTCGGGCGAAATTGAGTAAGCTAGGCTAGACTAGTGACTTTTCACAATTTCTTTGGAAGCAGACATCTTGACTTATATGGAATCTCATGCAAAGCCAAACATATAAACAAAAGTTTGCTGCTATGATGGCACAGGGAGTGGAGGTCTCTTTTGTAGTTCTGGAATCACTAGGCTGTCTGCCCACCAGGTTTCCTTCCTGTTCTATGGCTGTTTTCTATTTATTTAGTCTCTCTTTTCAGTTGGATAGCAAAGTGACTTACACTGGTCCAGCTAAAATGGTATCCATCAACGTTAAACACAGGCATGATATAGAAATACAGATGATTCAACATTTTTCTCATGGTTGGGTCACTCTTATATGTTAGAAGAGCCTAAAAGACAAAGGTGACATTTTTCTTACAAACTGATCCCAAATACAGGCTTAGAAAAAATATATGAAAATCCTTTCCATCCATGGGAAATACCAAATATATTGTGTTGAAGAGTAACAAGCTAATATGAACTATACTCTTTGACATCATATATTCTTTTTCAAAATAAAAAATTTTTAAATTATTTTTTAAAAATATTTTTTATTTTTTAAGATTTTATTTATTTGACAGAAAGAGACACAGCAAGAGAGGGAACACAAGCAGGGGGAGTGGGAGAGGGAGAAGCAGGCCTCCCGCAGAGCAGGGAGCCCCATGCGGGGCTCAATCCCAGGACCCTGGGATCATGACCTGAGCCGAAGGCAGGCGCTCAATGACTGAGCCATCCAGGCGCCCCTTTAAATTATTTTTTAAACGTTTTTATTTAAATTCCAGTTAGTTAATATACAGTGTAATACTAGGGATTCAACACTTCCATACAATACCTGGTGCTCATCATAGCAAGTGTATTCCTTAATCCCCATCACCTATTTAACCCACCCTCCACATCATATATTCTTTCTTGAGATTTTTATCTCGAACTTTTTTTTAAAAAGATTACATTCAATTTTATTTATTTATTTATTTTTAAAGATTTTATTTATTTATTTGACAGAGAGAGACGCAGCGAGAGAAGGAACACAAGCAGGGCGAGTGGGAGAGGGAGAAGCAGGCTTCCCACCCAGCAGGGAGCCCAATGTGGGGCTTGATCCCAGGACCCTGGGCCCATGACCTGAGACGAAGGCAGATGCTTAATGACTGAGCCACCCAGGTGCCCCTAAAGATTACTTCGATTTTAGACAAAATAATTACCCAAATATTTTGGTATCCTTACATGATATATCATAATACAAGCTAGTTATACATGTCACTTAATTGTTTATGTCTAACTGGTACCAGACTCAAGTCTTGGAACTTACTGCATTGACACTGTTCTTTCCTGATTTTTCTATTAAAAGTTTAATAAAGATTATAACATCTCTATCACTTTTATCGTGGCTGGCTTCAAAATCTTGCTCTCGTGCTTGGGTTTTACTTATATTCTGTCTGACCCCAAGCCTAAAGATTTCTGCACTACACGTTTGGCCTCAAACAGAAAAGCATTGAATGTGCTAAGAATACAGACATTTTGAAATATGATTCCTATGGAATGGACTTTTAAAACAATTCTTTTTGATGCCTATTTGTCCACATATAAGTTATCTTAGCAAAACAGGAACTTGAAAATGACTGCCTCTGGGGAGGGGACTCATGGGACAATGTATGGGAAAGAGAATTACATTTAATATTATATCCATTTGGATTGTTTGAATTTTTACTATATTAAAAACACAATTCAAAATAAAAGAATTCTTAAAGTATGTATATACTGCTTTGGAAAATTTAATACTTAAAACTTCAATCTTCTTTTACATATTGTTAAGTAGGATTTCTGAACCCATCATAAACAGCATTGGCATTTACATGATGATAATGCTGTTCATAGAGAGCAATCCAATAGTATATTAGAAACTATCATATGAGAAATAATGACGAAAATATAGGGATATGCTCAAGAACATAAGAGTTAAATACCACTTTATTGAATCTAATTTCAATATCTAGGAGATTAACACAAGTTAATAAATGTTAATACAATTCTCTCTTACTTTAAGGCTCAATAATGATTTTTTGGCCACATAGCTTCTGTAGAATTTTCATACTGCTTGAATTTCTATGAGCTGTCTAATGCCTCAAATGAGAGGAAAATTCCTGGTATATGATTGTACATATCCTAGAGTTCTGATTTCCTCTAATTAACGGAGGTTCCCCAATGCCTGGAGGAAGTCTCCTGCTGGAGATGGCAAAGACAGAGCTATATGGTTAGCTACATTTCTTCTATAAAGTTAGGCAGCTGTGGGTTCCTGTGCCATGCTAGTGAGGGAGAGAGAAGAGATGGAAGGAAAGAGAGCTGGGGCAACAGGGCAAGAAAGAAAGGGTAGGGAAAAGTCATGGTAATTTCTCTCCCTCCCTGCCTAGCACTGGGGACCATAGCTCATTTATCTCAGTCCAAACTTGGGAAGTCTCACCTTTTCCAAGCATGGATCATGTTAGCACCTAACCACCAGACTATGCTAGAGACTTCCAGGGAACTTTCTCATCTTATCCTGCCTTCTCCTCCTCCATGCAAGTGACCACCATGCTTTTGTATTTAAAACAATATTACTAACTTCCTTTTAAAAATCACAATATATTTGAAGCAAATAGAAAAAGAGCAGAGAATATTACATCTATGTGCCCACCAACTACACCTTGCCATATTTATTAAATCTTTTAAAAAGAAATTGAGACATTATAGATAAAACCAAAGCTCCCTTTTTTATTATACTCTGATCCCATTTTCCTCTCCTCTACCAAGGTAATCACTGTCCTAACTTTTGCATTATCAATCCCATGCATGATTTTATGTTTTGCTATTATAAATGGACTCAGGAGCGATACATAATATTGTGTATGCTTTGAAATTTCATGCAAATGAGATCAGGATGTGTCAATCCAGTCTGCTCTTCTCCCCAAATTTTTGACACTTAAGTTGATTTATTAATTTTAACAGCACAATTAAATGGTATTCCATTTTAGTTAAATTCACAATACATTGATTCCTTATTTTGTTGATGGAGAGTTAGGTTGCTTTCACTGTTACAATATTGCAATGAACATTCTTGCACGTTTCTCCTAGACATGTGTGAGTTTCTTTACTATACATCTAGGAAGGGATTTGCTGGGCCATGGATTTATATGCCCTCCACTTTATTAAATACTGCTATTTTTCTCTAAATCGGTAAATACTCTCACCTGCAGTGAATGAGAGTTCCCATTGCTCTACAACTTTACTAACCCTTGATATCATTGAGCTTTTAGTTAAAAAAAAAATCTAATGGGTATGAAATTGTGCTTTTGTTGTTTTACTTTGCATTTCCCTCATTACAAATTATATTGAATAGCTTTTATATAATAGGTGATTCTATAAATTGCTCACTCATTTTTGCCCATTAAAAAAAATTAAACTCTATTTATTCTTCTTACCTTCTGGATATTAATCCTTTGTTTGGTTATATGCATCATGAACATCTTCCTTTCTTGTAGCTTATTGATTCCTATTTTCATCATATCCTTGTCATACATAAACTTTGATCGCAGTGGTATGTATAAAGTTTTATTTAAGAACTCATCTCTGCCTTAAGATCATAAAGATGTTATTCTGTATTTTCTTCAAAAGTTGTTTTAAAGTTTGTTTTCAAATGTAAGCCTTAAACCTCCCAGAAATGATTTTTTACATGATGTGAGGTTGGGATTTGTTTTTCTGCTATGGAAGACCAAGTATGCCACTGTACTCATTTGGATGGTTCCTCTCTTCAGTGAGTTTACATGCCACCTCTGTCCAATGTCAAGTTTTCATTTGTGCATGGAATTGCTCTAATGCACTCTGGTTTATATCTGTTCACTAAAACCACACTACAGTTTATATAGAATCAGTTCAGTCCAGTAGGATGTGTCTTTTCATGTTGTTCTACCCTGTCAAGAGAGTTTATTTTTTTTTTAAGATTTTATTTATTTAGTTGACAGAGAGAGACACAGTGAGAGAAGGAACACAAGCAGAGGGAGTGGGAGAGGGAGAAGCAGGCTTCCCACCAAGCAGGGAGGGAGCCTGATGTGGGGCTCGATGCCAGGACCCTGGGATCATGACCTGGGCTGAAGGCAGATGCTTAATGACTGAGCCACCCAGGCGCCCCTGCCTTGGCTATTTTTGATCATTCTCCCTTCACATTGATTTTGAAATTAAGGTTGAACACATTAAAGATGTCTGTTCTATGCTAGGTTGTTTTTGTCATTAATGGATGTTGAATTTTAGCATGTAATCTTTCTTCATTAACACAATCATATAGTTGTTATAATCAATTTCAATTAGTCATTTTCTATTGTTAAATCAGCCTTGTATTCCTGGGATAAGCTCCTTTGGTTATGATATGTATTCTTGTTATATTAGCTGGATTCAGGTCGCTAACATTTACATCTATATTCCTGAGATAGACCTGTAATTTCCTTTCTTATTTTGTCTTTGTCTACTATCTGGGTTATATTACTCATTATTTGGGGAGCAAACCATTTGGGCCTAGAGCAGAAATTAAATATAAAATGAAGATACAATAAGAAAGATTATATCTTTGCTTTCTGTTTTGTTGGTTTCTGCTCTTTGTTGTTTTTGCTAATTCTCCTTTTCCTTTTCTACTTTGAGTTGAAAGCTTAGCTCATTAATTTGGAGAGCTTATTCTTTTGTAATATATTTATTTAAAACTATAAATTCTTCTTCAGTACTACCTTAGCTACATTCCATATGTTTTGGTATATAATAGTTTTATTTCCATTTAGTTGTAAATATTGAAAATTTTCCTTCATTTCTTTAAACATGTTATATTTTTAATTTTAAAACGTGAATTTTCTTCAAGTCACATTTTCATAAATATTTTCTAACAACTGCATTACAGTCAGAAAATTTGGTCTATATGATATAGACTCTTTAGTATTTCTCGAACCTTGCTTTGTGGTCTAGTCAATTTTTGTAAATGTTTCAATTGGGCTTGAAAAGAATATGCATTCCTTAATTATTGGGTATGGATTTTATATGTGTTTACTATATTAAGTTTATTACATTGCTTATATCATCTATATTCTTGCTAAAAATTTGCCTGTTTTCTTAATCACTGAGAGTTGTGTTAAAAAACATTATTTTAGATTTGTCATTTTTCTCTTATAATTTTGTCAAATTTTGTTTTATTTATTTTGTGGTCATTAACATGGACTCATTTTAAAGCTCTTTATATTCAAATTTTGTATTAAATTAAGAAGGTATTTTCTAGTATTCTATTCTGGAGTGGATTTAATTTCCAAGACTTGCCAGAACATGTTCTTTCTCTGACAAATAAACAGGGTGTCATTGTATCGCATATGCTATATTTGTGATTTTTATAACGCTCTAAGAATTGCAGCCATTCCCCATCTGGTCAGACAAAGCGAGGGTGATCACAATGTAACGACTGTTCAGTCCTGAATAGGACAATTGAGAGATCTCCTTGCTTGAATGCTTTAAGTAATAGGACAGATCATTTCTCTTTTGTAGTTTAGATGGAGTTTTTAGAAAAAAGATGACCATGTGACTATTTCCTATTATTCTAACATATGATAACCATAAAGTAGGGGGTGTGCTTTCCTTCTAATGTGTGGGACTCTTTTTAGCAATCAATTTACAACACCCATAATCAAGTTCCATCTGGGCTTTACAAGTTTAATTTCTAGACTACTATTGTTCCTTATGAGGAAGACTAATAATTGTGATCTGAAAGCCAGTCACAAAACAATGCATCACATGCCTCAGTGTGGCAGCCTTTAGGTACTACACTCACCTTATCAATTTATTTAAAAATACTTTGCCAAAAAATAAATATCAGAGAAGTTTTGAATATTATCTTGTTAGGAAAATATGTTTGGTATTAGGTTAGGGAATTTCTGAAGAGAGACAAAGTATGAATCTATTTGATATTCATCACCTGCTAAGACTATTTTGATTTCCCCATAAATATTTGTTTGTCGTATACCCAAATTCACCAAATTAACCTTTGTCAAATTTGAAGACAAACTTTACAATCACCAAAGTCTTTGTGTAGTTTGAAAAGTTAGGCTAAAGAGTTGACCTCCTTTTCACATTTTTTGGATTTGATTGAATATTGTTTCTTAGACCTCTATGACAACCTGAAATGTTAGAGTTTTTTTTTTTTGAGAATTGGTGTTACTGGCTTTAAAAAAGATAGTGTTTAAATTTTTTGTTTTTGTTCTAGAATCACTATAGAGGACCTAAGAATAATGACCATATTCAAAGGGCACGCTAGGAGAAGAAGACATGTTACAGCTGACGCCAAAGGAAGGGCACAGTTACCAGCCAAGCTGAAGAATATCCTCACCTTACTGGAGTAAAATTATTTAGAATGGAAAAGAGTTGTAGTATCAAAGTAGGTGCATCTCAACACAAAGGAAGTATTTAAAATTTAATACTAGGAAAATTAGAGCAGTATAGTTTCTAGGGAAATTTTCAAAAGGGAGCTTGATCTATAAAGATATTTGATGTCACACTGTGAGAAGCTCATTAAATACAAATTGGTAATTAAATAATAGTTTGAAAGCAACACAAACAGAAATGTTCTGTGAATGAAGGATGGAGAACTGGAAAATCATATGCTAATCCTTTAAATTCTAGTTACTTTCATACTTAACATATACTTAGAACTGCCCAGGGATTAAGCTAGCAGGGTAGGTGATGATTGAAAAATCTACATTTTCTAATAAAATTATTTGAAATGCTTTGTCACCAGCAGGACTATAATATCCGGTGCATGTCCACTTTACTATTTCCTAATACCACATCTCATTTCTAGAACTTTTACACTGAGATTGTCTAATAACAATGGTTGGTGTATATACTCAGGAACAATAAAATAGAGGCCAGGACCAACTTTGTGGCATTATTAAAATCTACTATATAATAATCTTATACCTACTGAAAGAAAGTACAGGTGTCCTCAGTTTGTAGAGTTCCAATATATACAAATTTCAGTTGCCAGAGTTTAGTTACATAACATCAGTCCTCCAACAAGTGCAGTTCAAATTTTAGTTACCAGTGTTAGATCGTTCATCTACAAAGCATTATGTAAATAACAGATGGGTATCAACATCTGTGACTGACTTTTAAAATCTGTCAGTGGGTGACTGGTCACTGTGCATCTGGTTTTCAGTTTATACACAGACAGCAAAGTGTGTAGCTGTGTTTCCCCCTTGTTTCTATGTGGCATTTTACAAAAATGGACAATGGTAAGAGGGAACGGGCCAACGAAGATTAAAGTGCAGCAAAAGAATAAGAAGTGATAATGTAGAGGTGAAATTTGAACCAAATGTAAATAGAGTTATAGAAGAAATAGCTGACAACAGGATGTTGACACTGCCACCATTTAACTCTGGATATGCAGCCAGAGGAACTTAGTGAAGACAAACTTGTAGACATAAATGAGAAAAGTGGCCGTGATGAAAAGGGGGAAGATGTTCCACAAGAAAAGATGCAGTCAACATTTCACATTAAAGGAACTCTTGTAGATATTTTATGATGTTGAAAGTGCAAAGGACAAAAATATTGGAAGCTGATCCAAATTAAGAAAGGAGTATGGCAACTTGCCACAGGATAAAGGAATATGCTAACTTCATGTAAGTTAAATGAGAAGGCAAGCACTATCCAAATTACCCATAATAGCTCTTTTTTTGACAAAGAAATAAGAATATTTTTAATGTTTTAAATCATGCTGTAATAAATACTGGTTTTACTATTTTTTGATCATTTCCCTACATATTTATAACAAAGTAAGAGAGTTTTTAATCTCTTGACAAAAACAGAGGTCATTGAACAAA
Source organism: Phoca vitulina (assembly GCF_004348235.1). Classification (NCBI taxonomy): domain Eukaryota; kingdom Metazoa; phylum Chordata; class Mammalia; order Carnivora; family Phocidae; genus Phoca; species Phoca vitulina. Next base: position 18,464,705 of record NW_022589728.1, read on the forward strand.
CATAATTTTCCCCCATTGATTTTTAAGATAGATTTTTATGACTTCAGCTTGAATGGTCACTTTTACAGTCCTACACTACTTGGAAGAAAAGTGAGGACTGCCAGTAGAAACAATGCCCAGAACATTCTCAATGCTGGATAGTGGAGTAAAATGGATGCAATGGTTTTAAATTTAATTAAACTGAACAAACATCAATATATCCCCTGATATGCCTTAAGACATCATAAATTGAGTAAAAGGGTGAGAGAGCTGGGTTGGAGGATGCAGAGGATTAAAGAGAAGATTGGGGAGGATGGAGGATGGGAGAATATGGTAAGTTAAAGGTACTAAAAGGCTGGTAGAAAACAAAATATTGTAATTACTTGCAGTGGTAGTGAACAAAGTCAGATAACTTAAAAATGCAGGTCATTTTTAGAAGGTGAACTTTTTCTTATTATGCAATTAAGAACAAAGACTTGCTTACTCAACTCATGAAATATTTGATCTAGGTGTATAGAAATGCAACAGATTTCTGTACATGGATTTTATATCCTGTGACTGTGCTGAATTCATGTATGAGTTCTAGCAATTTTCAGTGCAGTCTTTAGGGTTTTCTACATAGAATGTCATGTTGTCTGCATAGAGTGAAAGTCTGACTTCTTCCTTGCCAATTTGGATGCCTTTTATTTCTTTTTGTTGTCTCACTGCTGAGGCTAAGACTTCCAGTACTATGTTAAATAGTAATAGTGAGAGTGGACATCCCTGTCTTGTTCCTACCCATAGAGGAAAGGCTCTCAGTTTTTCTCCATTGAGGATATTAGCTGTGGGTCCTTTGTAGATGGCCTTTATGATGTTGAGGTATGTTCCATCTATCCCTACTTCATTGAGGGTTTTTATCAGGAAAGGATGCTGTATTTTGTTAAATGCTTTTTCTGTCTCTATTGAAAGGATCATATGGTTCTTAGCCTTTATTTTATTAATATGGTGTATCACATTGATGATTTGGGAGTATTGAACCACCCCTGCAGCCCAGGAATAAATCCCACCTGATCGTGGCAAATAATTCTTTTAATGTACTGTTGAATTTGATTTGCTAGTATTTGATTGAGAATCTTTGCATCCATGTTCATCAGTGATATTGGTCTATAATTCTTTTTAGTGGGTCTTTGTCTGGTTTTGGAATCGAGGTAATGCTGACTTCATAGAATGAGTTTGGAAGTTTTCCTTCCATTTCTATTTTTTGGAACAGTTTGAGAAGAATAGATATTAAGTCTTCTTTAAATGTCTGGTAGAATTCCCCTGGGAAGCCAGCCGGCCCAGGACTTTTGTTTGTTGGGAGATTTTTGATTATTGATTCAATGTCCTTGATGGTTATGGGTTGATTCAAATTTTCTATGTCTTCCTGTTTCAGTTTTGGTAGTTGCAAGTTTCTAGGACTTTGTCCATTTTTTCCAGGTTGAAGAGAAATTGTATTTCTATGGTGTTGGTTGTGATCTCTCCTCTATCATTCATGATTTTTTCTATTTGGGTCCTTTCTCTTTTCTTGTTGATAAGTCTGGCTAGGGGTTTATTAAATTTATTAATTCTTTCCAAGAACCAGCTCTTCGTTTCATTAATCCATTCTACTGTTGTTATTGTTTTTTTAAAATATTTTATTTATTTGACAGAGAGAGAGAGAATGAGAGCAAGCACAGCAGGGGGAGTGGCAAGCAGAGGGAGAGGGAGAAGCAGGCTTGATCCCAGGACCCTGGGACCATGACCTGAGCCGAAGGCAGACGCTCAACTGACTGAGCCACACAGGCACCCTCCATTCTACTGTTTTTTGTTTGTTTGTTTCTATAGCATTTATTTCTACTCTAATCTTTATTATTTCCCTTCTTCTGCTGGCTTTAGACTTTATTTGCTGTTCCTTTTCTAGCTCCTTTATATGTAAGGTTAGGTTGTGTATTTGAAACTTTTCTTGCTTCTTGAGGTAGGCCTGCACTGCAGTACACTTCCCTCTTAGGACTGCTTTTGCTGCATCCCAAAGGTTTTGGGATGTCATGCTTTCATTTTCATTTGCTTCATGTATTTTTAAAGTTCTTCTCTAATTTCCTGGCTAACCCATTCATTCTTTAGTTGGATGTTCTTTAACCAATAATGAAGCAACAGAAAAAGAAATCAAGGAATTGATCCCATTTGCAATTGTACCAAAAACAATAAGATACCTAGAAATACATCTAACTAAAAGAAGTAAAAGATCTATACTCTCAAAACTATGGAACCTACTTATGAAAGAAATTGAAGAGGAACCAAAGAAATGGAAAGCATTCCATGCTCATGGATTACAAGAACAAACACTGTCAAAATGTCTATACTACCCAAAGCAATCTACACATTTAACGCAATCCCTATAAAAATACCACCAGCATTTTTCACAAAGCTAGAACAAACAATCCTCAAATTTATATGGAACCACAGAAGACCCTGAATAGCCAAAACAATTCTGAAAAAGAAAACAAAACTGGAGGCATCACGATTCCAGATTTTAAGCTATATTAAAAAGCTGTAGTCATTAAGACAGTATGGTACTGTCACAAAAACACATAGATCAATGGAACAGAATAGAGAACCCAGAAATGGACCCTCAACAATATGGTCAACTAATCTTCGGTGAAGCAGGGAAGAATATCCAATGGAAAAAAGTCTCTTCAACAAATGGTGTTAGGAAAATCAGACAGCAACATGCAGAACAATGAAACTGGACCACTTTCTTACACCATACACAAAAATAAATTAAAAATGGATGAAAGACCTAAATGTGAGACAGGAAACCATCAACACCTCAGAGGAAAACACAGGCAGAAATCTCTTTGACATTGGCCATAGCAACTTCTTACTAGACACGTCTCTGGAGACAAGGAAAACAAAAGCAAAAATGAACTATTGGGACTTAATCAAGATAAGAAGCTTCTGCACAGTGAAGGAAACAGTCAACAAAACTAAAAGGCAGCTTATAGAATGGGAGAAAATATTTACCAATTACCTATCTGATGAAGGGTTACTATTCAAAATCTATAAAGAAGTTATCAATCTCAACACCCAAAAAACAAATAATCCAGTTAAGAAATGGGCAAAAGACATGAATAGATATTTTTCCAAAGAAGACATCCAGATGGCTTACAGACACATGAAGAGTGCTCAACATCACTCATCATCAGGGAAATACAAATCAGAACCATGATAAGAAACCATCTCACACCTGTCAGAATGACTAAAATTAACAACACAAGAAATAGCAGGTGTTGGCAAGGATGTGGAGAAAGGGGAACCCTCTTGCATGGTTGGTGGGAATGTAAACTGGTGCAGCTACTTTGGAGAACAGTATGGAGGTTCCTCAAAAAGTTAAAAAATAGAAGTACCTTATGATCTAGCAATTGCACTACTAGGTATTTACCCCAAAGATACAAAAATACAGATTCGAAGGGCTACATGCTCCCTGATGTTTATAGCAGCATTATCAACAATAGCCAAATCATGGAGAGAGCCCAACTGTCCATCAACTGATGAATGGATAAAGAAGAAGTGGTATACACACACACACACACACATACACACACACACACACACACACACACACACACAGGAATATTACTCAGCCATCAAAAAGAATGAAATCTTGCCATTTGCAATGACATGGATGGAGCTAGAGTGTATTATGCTAAGTGAAATAAGTCAGTCAGAGAAAGACAAATACCATATGATCTCACTCATATGTAGAATTTAAGAAAGAAAACAGATGAACATATGGGAAGGGGGAAAAGAAAAAAAGGAGAGAGGGAAACAAGCCATAAGAGACTTTTAACAATAGAGAACAAATGGGGTTGATGGAGGGAGGTGGGTGGGGGATGGGCTAGATGGGTGATGGGTATTAAGGAGGGCACTTGTTATGATGAGCACTGGGTATTGTATGTAAGTGATGAATCACTGACTTCTACTCCAGAACCAATATTGCACTGTATGTTAACTACCTAAAATTTAAATTAAAAAGAGATATTTGATCTAGGCTTAATAGCCATCTCAATTACTTATTTATTCCCTGGCTTTGGACACATTTTATATGTACAATTTAAGTTCTCTTTAAAAGGTTTATTTTTAGTGATACATTTTTTGAACCAAAACTTTGAGTTTCACACCTACATTTGAGGCTTTTTATTTTTACCTTTAGTAACCAGTAAGACACAAGGAGACTGAAAGAGATGGTTATCGAAAGGAGTATTCCTTAGAAAGCTTTTGGATCCTGGGAAAAAGAGCCTTCCCATTCTGGAAGCCTTTCCAGTTGGAGGAATTCTTCCACAACCACAAAGTCTTCCTTAGAGCTCTGTCCTATACACATAACCCACCATACTCTCCAAATAGTTCTACTTACCTTGTTCAGAATCATCACCTGGTTCTTAGAAAATAACTCCCTTCCCTGAAAGTCTCCATTCCTAGTTTTGGTTATTTAAATTATCTACCTAGAACATCTGAATCACATGCCAGATTTTGGCACCAGGATTAGCTATCACTGGTGCCAAGTATAGATGGGTGGGAATGTGTAATGCAGGTGGTTTTCAGCTGTAATTGGGCTGGACCCAGAAGGGTGAGGTTTCAAATTAGGTAGCAGCAGAGGAATATAGTGGCTCACCTGGGAAACTAAGGAAATTTTTCTTAAAAAAATTTTTTTTGTGTACTTCTACCTTTCTCCTGTTGACAGAATCAAATTAGATCCACCTATATATTATAGTTCTTCAAAGTCTGGAAGAACTTTCCATTTCAGACTATTTTTGTCTCAGTTTACCCCTGGATCATCTCACAAATCCTTGTTTTATCTTTTGGTATGCCACTGAGTTAAATAGAATTCATCCACTGATTCTAAAATACCTGTAGGAATATATGACTCACACCTGTAGGAATATATGAACTCATAAATGAGCTCAAGAATGAAATGTATTGGGGCACCTGGGTGGCTCAGTCATTAAGCGTCTGCCTTTGGCTCAGGTCATGATCCCAGGGTCCTGGGATCGAGCCCCATATCAGGCTCCCTCTTCAGTGGGAAGCCTGCTTGTCCATCTCCCACTCCCCCCTGCTTGTGTTCCCTCTCTCACTGTGTCTCTGTCAAATAAATGAATAAAATCTTAAAAAAAAAGAATGAAATGTATTCAGTTTTGGCTGGGTTAAATTTGTTTTAAAATTATTTTTGGTTCTGCTTAATATAGAAAATTTGGAAAATTCAGAAAAGTATGAAGAAAATAAAAATCACTTATAATTCTTTTAGTATTTAGCATATTTCAGATATATATATTTCAGATACAAATTTTACCACATTGAAATTATAATATCCATGCTGGTCTTTTATTTTTTGATAAATAATAATAAATGATAACATTATAATAAATGCTAAAAACATGTCATGGACAGTTTTCCCTATCATTAAATACTCCTCTAAAATATTTTTATTGAGTCAGGGCTATCAATCATTTCCTTTATGCCTTCCTCCTTAGCTTTTATGCTTGGAAAAGTTGTTCTCATTTGGAAATCAAGTATTTCCCGGAGCCACTTTCTAAACATTCTATGAATAAAAACTCTGGCCAAATTTACCCAAGCAATGTAGAATTATTGGAGGCAGAAATTAAGTGCTATGCATAACTCTGGGCCACGTAGGACTAGCCATGGCTTAAGATACCCAATCTGCAAGACCAACAACTTCAAACTCTCAAAAGTGAACAAAACCCAAATTGCTTCATTCAGTTAGAGATGTTTTGAGAAATGAAGCAAATGAATGATATTTTTCCTTTGAACTATATACATATATATGCTTTCTTTACTTTCCATTTCTAGGTCTGCTCTTACTGTCCATGTGTAGATTCCTGACTCCAGAACTTCTGCCCTCTGTTTGCCTTAAGTCTCTTACCCTCCGTAAACAACATCTGTTTACTTTTGCAGAAAGATAACCTCTAAATTCTGTATATTTGATTTCTTTCTCCTTATAAATCTATTCTAGTTTTCTTTTTTTGATGAATTTAGTGTATCATCCCTCTTGGCCCATGAGAAATTTAAGAAAACTTTATTACCAATGAATAGTGTTTCTTTTATTTTTAGTTTTTATTTAAATTCCAGTTAAAATACAGTGTAATATTAGTTTCAGGTGTAGAATTTAGTGATCCATCACTTACATACAACACCCAGTGCTCATCCCTACAAATGTCCTCTTTAATGCATTATCCATGTAACCCATCCCCCCTGCCCACCTCCCCTCCAGTAACTCTCAGTTTGTTCTCTATAGTTAAAGAGTCTGTTTCCTGGTTTGCCTCTCCCTGCCCCCCCCCCCCTTACATTTGGTGTTTTTTAAAGCCTTTTTTTTTTTTTTTTTGGTTTCATGGTGAAGGAGTATCTGTAGAATACAGTTCAATAGTTAAGTCCACCATGTCTGCTTCCTCTTCTCCATGCCTACCCCCCACCCCCCCAAAAAAACCCCACAGTACCATGGATATAACACCAGTGATGGTTCTGCTAACCCGGTATAAACAAGCATTTAACAAAAAGAGATTTTGCAGTCCAAGCATACCTCTATTTGTTTCCTTTATTTTGCTTATAATCAATAAAAATTTGTGATATGAATACCAGAAAAAAAAGAGAGGTGGCAAGTATTAAAATCAAAAGAGATGGCTCAGTATTTTTCAACATAATTAAATAATTTTCAATTTAAAAGATAAAAGCCCACAATCATATCATGTATTTTGCACTTTAAAAATGTCTGCCAGCCAGCAGTTATATATTGAGATAATGAACAACTGTGCGTTATATGTTGAGGTAATGAATTCAGTTTGAACAATTTTCCAAATAACAAAATAATCGAGACCATCTTATCATTTAAGCTGTTTTGCTTCTGTATCATTGTTTTCTGAGCTGTGTGTGTCCAAGACATTCACGGACCCATCTGCTAAATTGGAGCGGGGAGCAGAAGTGGAAGTGGCTCTCAGGGCATGGCACAGGATAATCAAGCTGGCCGACAAAAAGAGGGACATATGGAACCAGAGCCACATCTTGATACTTCTGGTTTCCATGGCAGAGAGTCAGGGTCAGTTGGGGATTATATAGCAGGGAAGAAAGAGCAATGATAAAACTGCCTCTGATTCTCCAGGCAAGAGAGAGAGCACCTTGGTTCCAGAGAGAATGGAATCCAGGAGTGTGGAGATCTGGCTATTATTTTCATAATAAATTTTTCATTTTGAGATGTAATTAGAACAAGTAATACAGAGAAATCCCATGTACCCTTTCCTACTTCCTCCAAACTGTAACATCTTTAAAAACTACAGCATAATATCATACTCAGAGTACGACATTGGTCAAGACACAGAACTTTTCCATCACCACAAGAACCCCTCATGAAGCCCTTTTATAGCCACATCACTTTGCTCTCGTCTCCACCTCTCCTTAACCCCAGCAACCAAGAATCTGTCTCTCCACTTCTATAATTTTAACACTTCATGAACATTATATAAATGAAATCACACTATTTGGGATTGGTTATTCATTCAGGATAACCCTCTGGAGATTCATTTAGGTTGGTGTGTGTTTCCATAGTTTGCTCCTTTTTATTGCTCAGTAGTTTTCCATGGTAGGTATGTACTAGTTTGTTTACCAATTCAGGCATGGAAGGCTATCTGGATTGTTTCCAGGTTTTGGCTATTATAAATAAAGCTGCTATAGACATTTATGTACAGGTTTTTGAGCAAACATAAGTTTTGATTTCTCTAGGATAAATGCCAAGAGTACAATTACTGGGTCATATGGTAGTGGCAGGTCTAGTTTTAAAAGAAACTGTGTGGAAGTGTTGAATCACTATATTGTACACCTGAAAAATTAATATTACACTGTATGTTAACTGGAATTTAAATAAAAGCTTTAAAAAATAAAAGAAACCGTTAACTGTTTTCAAGAGTTAGCTCTATCATTTTCCATTCCCACCAGCAATGCAGGACTGATCCAGTTATTTTGCATCCTCCTTTGCATTTGGTGGTGGGGTCTCTCTCTCTCTCTCTCTCTGATGCATTTCATTTTAGTCATGGTGATAGGTGTGTAGTGATAGTTTATTGTAATTTTAATTGGAATTGCCCTAATGACAACTTTTTATGTGCTTTCCATGTGTATACTCTTTGGTAAAGTGTTTAGGTCTTGTGCCCATTTTTTTCTGACTGGATTGCTTGCTTGTTTTGGGGTCAAATTTTGAGTTTATATACTTCAAATAGGAGTCCTTTATCAAATGTGGTTTGCATATATTTCCTCCCAGTTTGTAGCTTGTCTTTTTTGTCCTCTTTTTTTTTTTTTAATTTTTTATTGTTATGTTAATCCCCATACATTACATCATTAGTTTTAGATATAGTGTTCCATGATTCGTTGTTTGTGCATAACACCCAGTGCTCCATGCAGAACGTGCCCTCCTCAATACCCATCACCAGGCTAACCCATCCTCCCAACCCCCTCCCCTCTAGAACCCTCAGTTTGTTTTTCAGAGTCCATTGTCTCTCATGGTTCTTCTCCCCCTCCGATTTCCCCCCCTTCATTCTTCCCCTCCTGCTACATTCTTCTTCTTCTTTTTTTCTTTCTTAACATATATTGCATTATTTGTTTCAGAGGTACAGATCTGAGATTCAATAGTCTTGCACAATTCACAGCGCTTACCAGAACACATACCCTCCCCAGTGTCCATCACCCAGTCACCCCATCCCTCCCACCCCACCCCTTTTTCGTCCTCTTAACAGGGTCTTTCACACAGTACAGATTTGCAATTTTGACTGTTTGATAATGTCCAATTAACCAACTTTTCCTTTATGGAAAATGATTTGATGTCAAATCTAAGGACTCTTTACCTACCTAGCTTTACATTCTGGAGATTTTTTTCTTATTTTTTTCCTAAAAGTTTTATAATTTTACATTTAAGTCAGTGATTAATTTTGAGTTAATAATATATATATTTTCGAGAAAGCGAGCATGCATGTGAACAGGGGGAGGGGTGGAGAGAGAAGGGGAGAGAGCATTCTCAAGCAGATTCCCCACTGAGCTTGGAGCCTGACTTAGTCCCAGGACCCTAAGATCATGACGTGAGTGGAAATCAAGAGCTGGCCGCCTAACGGGCTGAGCCACCCAGGCACCCTGAGTTAATTTTTGTATAAGGTATGAGACTTAGATTGTGTGTGTGTGTGTGGGGGGGGTGGTTTGCCTTTGGAAGTCTACTTGCTCCAGCACCATTTATTGAAAAGGCTGTCTCTCCTCCACTGAATTGCTTTTCACCTTTGTCAAAACTCAGTTGGGCATTTTTGTGTAGGTCTATTTCTGGGTCCTTTATTCTGTTCCATTTGACTATCCCTTCACTAGCACCACATGCTTTTGATTACCGTAGCTATATATCTTGAAATTGGGTAGAATGATTCTTTTGGTTTTATTCTTTAGTTTTATTTTCTATTCTTTTTTTAGGTTCTTAAGGTGAGAGCTTATTGTTTTGAGACTTTTTTTTTTAGAGAGGGAGAGAGATAAAGAGAAAGGGAAGGAGAGGGAGGGAGGGGGAGACGGGGGGTTAGGTACAGAGGGAGAGAGAGATTATTAAGCAGCCTCCATGCCCAGCACCAGCACAATGCAGGCTCAGTCTCACAATGCTGCAGTAGATCATGACCCGAGTCAAAATCAAGAGTTGGACTAACTGACTAAGCCACCCAGGAGCCCCTCCTCCTTTCTACTGTATGCATTTAGTGCTATAAATTTCGCTATCCATTGCTTTAGCTGTGTCCCATAAATTTTAATATATTGTATTTTCATTTTCATTCAGTTCAATGTATTGAGATTTTATCTTTGATCCATGGATAATGTAGAATGTTATTTTCCAAATGTTTCGATATTTGTTATCTTTCTCTTTCTCTTATCTTTATCTAGTTTGATTTAAAAAATTTTTTTTTAATTTTTAAAATTTTAATTCCAATAAGTTAATATATAGTGTTATATTCATTTCAGGTATACAATATAGTGATTCAATTGTTCTTTTTTTTCAAATTTTTATTTAAATTCTAGTTAACATATCCTGTAATATTGGTTTCAGGAATAGAATTCAGTGATTCATCACTTACATATAACACCTAGTTTTCATCATAACAAGTGCACTCCTTAATACTCATCACCCATTTAGCCCACCCCTCCCAGTTTGATTTCACTGTGGTCAGAGAACACAGTTCTGTAGGATTTTCATTTTTTTAAATTTGCTGAGGTCTGTTTTTTGGCCCAGAATATATGGAACATAGGGCACTTGAAAATAATGTGTATTTTGCTGTTGGGCAGAGTGATTTATAAATGTTTAGGTCTTATTGGTTGATGGTGTTGTTAAGTTAATATCCTTGTTGATTTCACATTGGTTTTTTAAAAACACCAAATTGCTGGGTGGATTCAGTCATGGGGGGGTGACGGGGGTCACATCTTTATGAGTTTACTCCAGGAGCCCTGTCAGGTTCTCTCAGTGACAATCTGAGACAAATCCCCCCAATATTAAAGGTGTAACACATTTTTCTTGAGCAAGAAAAGAAAAAGCAACAGTTTTGAAATTCATCATGTGTCCATTAGCCATTTGTATGTCTTCTTCAGAGAAGTGTTTTTTCATGTTTTCTGCCCATTTTTTGACTTGATTATTTGTTTTTTGGGTGTTGAGTTGCCTCTTTGTTTTGTTGACTGTTTCCTTTGCTGTGTAGAAGCTTTTTATCTTGATGAAGTCCCAAAAGTTCATTTTTGCTTTTGTTTCACTAGGTTTTGGAGATGTATCTTGAAAGAAGTTGCTGTGGCCGATGTCAAAGAGGTTACTGCCTATGTTCTCCTCTAGGATTTTGATGGATTCCTGTCTCACATTGAGCTCTTTCATATATTTTGAGTTTATCTTTGTATATGGTGTTAGAGAATGGTCGAGTTTCATTCTTCTGCATGTGGCTGTCCAATTTTCCCAGTACCATTTATTGAAGAGACTGTCTTTTTCCATTGCATATTTTTTCCTGCTTTGTTGAAGATTACTTGACCATAGAGTTGAGGGCCCATATCTGGGCTCTCTATTCTGTTCCACTGATCTATATGTTTGTTTTTGTGCCAGTACCATGCTGTCTTGGTGATCGCTGTGTGGAGGTTCCTCAAAAAATTAAAAATAGAGCTACCCTATGACCCAGCAATTGCCCCTGGGTATTTACCCCAAAGACACAGATGTAGTGAAAAGATGGGCCATATGCACCCCAATGTTCATAGCAGCAATGTCTGCAATAGCCAAACTGTGGAAAGAGCTGAGATGCCCTTCAACAGATGAATGGATAAAGAATATGTGGTCCGTATATACAATGGAATATTACTCAGCCATCAGAAAGGATGAATACCCAACTTTTACATCAACATGGATGGAACTGGAGGAGATTATGCTACGTGCAATAAGTCAAGCAGAGAAAGTCAATTATCATATGGTTTCACTTATTTGTGGAACATAAGATATAGTATGGAGGACATTAGGAGAAGGAAGGGAAAAACGAAGGGGGGAAATCAGAGGGTGAGATGAACCATGAGAGACTATGGACTTTGAGAAACAAACAGGGTTTTAGAGGGGAGTGGGGTGAGTGAATGGGTTAGCCCGATGATGGGTATTAAGGAGGGCACATACTGCATGGAGCACTGGATGTTATACGAAAACAATGGGTTGTGGATCACCACATCAAAAACTAATGATGTATTGAATGGTGACTAACATAACATAATTAAAAAAAAAAAAAAAAGATATTCATCAGAGTATTCTGTTCCTAACAAGGCCTGCCCTCAGGGGAAACTAGTTAAACCTGAGCCTAATTTGCTGGGATTTTACCAGAACATAACTGACTTGGGAAAGGGGAACACCCCACTCTGCGGCCCCCCACCCCCTGGCAAGTTCCCCTCTCCTGCCCGAGGGGAAGGACTGGGGGCATGCAGGAGATCACAATCTTGGGGCTCAGGGGCACTGGAGACAGAATAATTGGACTAAGAATGCCTCTCTGCCACACACCCACCATCCACTATAGGCTTGTCATTGAAGGTAGTGCCTTATACTCAGCACATCATGATCATGTCTGGCTCACAACTAAAAATTATAAGGCATGCTAAGAGGCAAAAACAAACAAACAAACAAACAAACAAAACCCTAACAGTTTTCAGAGACACAGCAAACATGAGAACCAGTTTCAGACATGGCATAGATGTTGGAATTATGAGATCAGTATATAAAAGAATGATAATTAATATGCTAAGGTTTCTAGTGGATACAGTAGACAGCATACAAGAACAGACTGGCAATGTTAGAGATGGGAATTCTAGGACAGAATGAATAAATGCTAAAATAAAAAACTTCATGTAACAACATGAAGAATGAACTTGATGGGCTCATCAGTAGACCAGAGAAAGCTGTGGACAGAATGAGGGAGGGAGCTTGGAGATAGATCAATAGAAATTTCTCAAAGTAAAAAGGAAAGAGAAAAGAGAGAGAGAGGGAGAAAGAGAAAACCCAGAGCAGATTATCTAAGAACTGCGGGACAATATTAAAGGTGTAACACATTTGCAATGGAATACCAGGAGAAGAGGAAAGAGAAAGAGGAACAGGAAAAAGATTGGAGGAAATAATGTCTATGAATTAAAAAAAAAAAAAAAAAAACACTAAACATTAGATCCAGGAGGTTCGGAGAACACCAAGCACAATAAATACCAAAAAATCTATACATGGGGGGCATCTCGTTGGCTCAGTCAGAAGAGCATGCAACTCTTGATCTTGGGGTCACAAGTTCGAGCCCTATGTTGGGTGTAGAGATTAAATAAATAAAGCTAAAAATAAAATCTGTACATAGGCATATCATAAACTGCAGGAAATCAAAGAAACAACAAAAAGGGAAAAGGATCCATTGGGAAAAACCACCTTACCTACACAGAAACACAGATGAGACTACACAGAAACTTCCCTTTAGAAACCATACAACCAAGGAGTCAAGTGGAATAAAAAAGCCACCAAATTAAGAATCTGTCACCTCTGAAGTTACCCTTCAAAAGTGAAAGAGAAATAAAGACTCTCACAGATCAAAAATTGAGGGATTTTTTGCTGATACCCCTGCCATGCAAAAACTATAAAAAAATTTCTTCAGGGTGAAGGAAAATGATATAGGCCACCTCCACAGAGATTCACCTGCTTCCAGGAAGACATGGATTTCACGAGGAAAACAGGCTTCACTGAACATCCATGAAACTCTCAGACTGGGCCAGTTCTTGTTTTTTCCCATGTGTTGTTACAACTGAAAATCTACTCTCTTGGTTGGTACCTCTGGGGACACCCTTCAGTCTGGTGCCCCTGCACCCCACTCCTCCCACACCAACAAAAGACAAAGACAGAGAGGGAGCCTCAGAGGGAGGAGATCTCTGGGACCAGGCTTCTGTGAATGGGGGTGGGGGGGAATGAACCTCACCCAGGGACATGTCCCCCTATGCCTGACCCACGGGCAGAGGAGGAAAAGGGCATGGCCCTGCTATGACCCTCCAGGTGAGCTATAGGGCCAGGTGGGCTGACAGAGGCCCCAGCTCCAGGCTGCCCATCTATTTCCCCCATGCACTGTGTAAGTAGTCTCCCTTTCTGTCCATGCAATGCAAAGGAAGAGTAGGGTCTGCTAGAACTCCGGTGCCCCTCCCCCACCCCAACTGATGTCAGCCCCTGTTGCCAGGCACTGGTTTGTGTTGGAGATGGAACCCTCCTTGGAGTTCCAAGCAGTTACTAGTGGCCCATAGGACGCTGGTGATCGGAGGCAGAGCCACGAGGCCCTTTGGAGCCAGCTGGTGGCCATCGAAATGTCTCCCCAGCTAGTTCTGGAGCAGCTGTGGACTGCCCTGTTGGTGATATATGAAAGTGTGCCACACAGGCCACAAGTCTCCGGGTTTCGCTGGGAGATCGTGGTATGCACTGCAGTGGTGATATGCATAGTGAAGTGTGGACACAGCTTAAGAAGAGGAAAGGGGCAGTGTGCCCAGGGTGAAGTATCTGGGAAAGGAGTGGAGGAGACAGGACCAGAGGCACAAGCCTGTGAAGCCGTGGCATCAGCTGTGCAGAAGGCCAGTCCTCTCCCATTACAGATTCTTGCTCTGGCTGTCCTGAATAAAAATTTCAGCTATTTTTCAGTGGCAAACGCTGTGCAACTGCTGA